>NC_088213.1:32633497-32970997 GCF_036934945.1 Oncorhynchus masou masou
TGAGAATGATGAACCAAATCAATGGGGGTCCCCTAGAGGGTCCCCTAAATTACCGGTCGGTATTCGATTACTACAGGTTTAGACAGCTGGCTCGACTAACTACTAATCTAAGAATTGACATGTGTAATTGTCAGCCAAGCCAGTGACTGGCATAAGATAAAAACTGCTGATGCACAATCAACTGGTGTATTCTACTATTCTTACTCTCAATAGTAAATTGAGACCCTGACTAAATAAATAAAACATTTGTTTGTATCTTTCAATTTTCTCCAACTACAGTATCTGTTTTCCAACCTAATTTATATGAAAAGATTTTAAAAATCTTGACAAATCATGAATTTTTACTAAGATTCAAATGTTATACATATATTGTCAAATGGTTGCAAATAAGTATTTATAAATATAAAATTTTGTACAAATTAGGATTCACAACCTGTGTACACAAAGTCATATTCATACATTTTAGAAAAATATTCTGCCCCGGGGCCACTTTTCATTTGTCCTGTTATGCCTAACATCTAACTGGAGCCTTTTCCATCCGAATTCTTACTGACTCCCAATAGGCATGGGAATTGATGGGCACACTGCATCAGAGATAAATTAATAATTTGCAGCATCCCAAGAATTTGTTGGCCACACAGTATTTTCACACACCGAGCTCCACACAACAGCCATAGCCTTGGTAAGCAGACTGGGTGCTAAAACTACAGCCGAGCCAACAGTGTTTGAGCATCATCCTCTGTCCCCAGGATTCATTCACAGGCCTCCCTCTCCCTCTTTAATGAGACCCCTGCTATTTGTCTGACACCAGACTGGATCAGATGGCCCAGCACACAGCAGGACTGCTCTCCCTGTCCCAGTTGTGTCTGAGGGAAATTAGATCCTATCCTGGACAAACTGTCCCCCTGGTTTCCCCAGAGAGCTTTGTCCCAGAGATAGCTCGGTGCTTTGAAGCGACTGCATCTGAAGCAGGCCCCAAACAAAACAGCCTACCTACCCCCTTATGGGCTGCAGTGTTCAGGCATAAAACCAATCTGCAGAACAGGACACTGATTAGACAGGGACCATGGTTACACTTCACATGGCCCTCATAGCCCTGTATACTGATACCCTGATTACAGCTACTTACATATTTTAATTGGGAGTTTCAGCACATAACTGGTGTGGCAGAAATGGTGAGAAGTCATTGTGAAGATTGGAATGCAGAGAGCAGTGTCAGGGAGGCTGCAGGCAATTACCTCTGCTCTCAGTGCTGAGGAAGTACAAAGGTAGACGGGTCTACGATTTTACTAGAGCCGTGGCTACCTTGGGGCTGTGTGATATAGAAAATAGTGTTCCAACATAATGAGAAATATGTCATTAGCTGTAAGGAAAAAACCTTGGGAGATAATATAATAGTATCTCCTCTATTGGATGCTGCTGAGAAATGTCCCCATCACTTCAAACAATCCAAACTAGAGAGACTAAATTATCCACAGAAACCACTGCCAATGTAAGGAAATTAGCTTGGTTTTTCATATTTATTTTACAATACAAAACATTAACATACGAAAGACAACATTTAGACGCACATGAACATCACTGACATTACACCTGCCCAGCTGTCAATATTTAGATAATGAACCATATGCTTTTTCTATCGTCTTAATGGAGGATTGGTTTATTTCAAGATAATTAACGAGAAGACTATCGTCCAACCCATTGGGTATCTCACTGCACCCTCATGACAGGTCTTGAAATATGATCAAACTGATTAAAAGTACATTTACATTAATACTTTTGACAGCCAACTTTCTAACTCCGCCCTGGACTGTATTGCATTCCCAAGAGGTATGGATTATTGAGCCATTGTTAGTTTTACACTTAAGACATGACTCTCCTTCTGCTGTATAATTAGTGAATTTTGTCTCTTGTACAATATATTAGTTTACAAATTGCATGGATTTTATTTTTTCTACATTGGTCAGTGCAAAATAGCTTTTTAATTGTGTCATGGAAGTACATATGTCCTACTACCAAATAATTAACTGTTTCTATACCTTTTAGGTTTCCATGTTATCAGTGCATTCTGAATAGCTATTCAAGGATTGTTCAAGATTTATTTTTTGCAAGTGAAAGTGGTTCTTGTAGAATCCATTTCAGTTTCTTCCATATTGTTATAGTGTTCTTAACTATGAAGTTGTTCATGTTCTTAGCGCTATCCTTTGAAAAATAGACATGTGAAAAGATTCTGGGGGTGAGCATGCACATCTTCAATATGTACCCATTGTTCCTTTTGAGTGCATTTAACAATGTCTCAAGTAAAAGCCTTGGGTGGGGAGTTGATGCAATTCCAAGTCTGGGAGGTTAAAACCACCCTCAGATTTAAGGAGATGTAAAACTTTAATTTTTATTCTGAGTTTATGAGCTTGATTTCCTTGGACGCTAGCCCAGTCAAGCTGTGTGATATCTTGAAGTGGGCCTTCTGGTTTGCTCATCCTCTGAAAGTGACAAAGAACAAACCAACCATGGAATGATTACTCAGACATTCTTTTTCCATTCTCAGAACAAAATTTTGTTGATCAAATCTATTTTTATTAAAGCATTTCAAGTAGTTCAAAAAAAATAATAAACATATTTGCACAGTACTTTTAGCAATTTTAGTACAATTTTTCAAAGTGAGCAGAACAGGAAACAGAGCCAAGAAAAGAAAAGTAAATCGTAAAGAATATTGAAGATACTGTATAAAACACAGCAGACATTAAAATCAGACAGTAGTACTAGACTTTTCCATTCTGGATTCTCTTGGTTTACATCACTTACATTTCAGAGCCCGCTTCTTTAAATACGTTTAGCAAGACAAATTAAAGACAGAAACGTAAATCCCAGGCACCGCCCTCTATACACCCACCTATTACCTTACCACAGGAATAAAAAGACAATGAGAAGAATGATTTAAGACGACCACACTCCGATGAGCCTTACTAAATGCCAAAAGGTAATGAGAAACAATCATTTTACTATCCAGCACAAACCCAAACCCACCAGCACCAAACAGAAAGAACAGAGAAAGACATGTTAGAATCAAGGGAGGATCAGTTATGTTTCCATTTCAGAGGATCTCTTGTAGGCATTGTATGTGGCTACATAGATAAGAGCTATTTTTCCTCGATAATGAGCAGTTTTGGGAGGAAACAATCAAGGCATTAATATGTGAAGAGGCCTGCTTGTCGTTAATTAAGCTCCAGGACACTCTTCCTCGGGTCTACCTACCTGATAAGGCATAACGGGCCAGAATCAGTCATAAAATATCAATATAGTCACATATCATTTAAATGGGATAAACAAAGTAATCAAAAAATGAAAGGACTTAGGGTTACCTCCTGAACTTGAGTACTAGTCTATGTTCATTCTGAGAAACTTATTTGAGAGACCTTAGTAACAGGCTTTGAAAGAATTTCAACACCTGCCACACAAATACAGGACGGTACATTTATCCCACGTCCTCTCCTCTCCCTAGTCAGTCAGTCAGTCAGTCAGTCAAGTTGACCTTCTAAAAGACACCTGAAGTTAAGCAGTGTCACTATTGCAATCTGTTTCCTCAAGCCTCCTGAGACTTCAGCACTCCAAGCTGATAAACAGAGTCTCTTTGGATATCCTGCCTGTGTCCTGGTCCGTGGCTCTGAGCCAGCGGTACATTACAAACCCCACTGACCTCCAGACAGACTGTGGAGTTGCAATGGGCTCAGGAGAATCAGACTCAACTCCATTTAGACACATTGTTTTGTGTAAAAACAAAGACTATGACATACAGGTTTATTTTGGTGGAGATCATCCCCAGAGCAGAGCGACGTACTTCCAATCGGGATGTGGGGTTAGGGAGAGACAGGACATGCAACACAGATATGCATCATAGGAGAGAGAGACACAACATGGAAATGATAGCCAAAGGGAGAAAAGTTAGAGGTAATTGGTAGCCTTATCAATCTCAGTTCATATGTAACAGCTTGGCATAGCTGGACACTCAGACATTAAGCCATTGTAGGACTTATGCGAAAACAATTCCTCCACATATACAAATATCTGAATTGCTAAAATAAGAGACAAAAGAAAAAAACAACAATCACATTAAAGCCATCCAGGATCTTCATCTGGCAAACCATTCATCACATTCCTAATGCATGCCATAAGTGTAAGAGACTCCTCAAGCAGCCTTCAAATTGCTATGTAACAGGGCATTCAGTTGTTCCCAGGTCAGCTCTTAAAGACTGTGCGTTTATTAAGGTAACAACATTGGTGAGGGCAGCCGAGCAAGGTGAGAGCATGTCCAGACCAGTACAGTGACCGTCTGTGATGCCCTCTGTAATATTGCCCCCTATGGACCCTGGCCTGTGTTCGCAGGCTCTGGCCAAGGCCCTGTGACTTGAATGATATGATGTGACAACGTTCAGTGGCATAGTCATGAGGTGTAGCACCAGCCAGCCCTCGGACAGCCTTGTATGCTAAAGCATTGAAGATGATCTCCTTTCTCCCTCCATCCTACCCATCTCTCGTATTATAAATTGTATTTTAATGTTTAAGGACAATTGGAAGATTAGTCCAAATGAGGACTAAAAGAGATCCAAATCAAAAATCTCACATGGAATGATCAATAGACAAATACATCTGCTGCATTTAGCAGCTCAGTGATTCACATCAATGCATTGAGTCAGGAAAAAAATAGCTGAAGAGAACATGTCATAATTACATAAAAAATTTAAAAGCAAACCTGTCTGAATATGAAACCTTCCACCAGCCCAATGATATCCCACGACATCACAACAGTCTCTACAACTCTGTCGCCTCTATACTGCTTTAATCTTATTCAGCTTTATGTTTACGTTCCCTCCATGTTCTGATAACCGAGGTCTGTTCTGATCCACCCCACATGAGCGTCTAAATGTGACAGACAGCGCTGTTTTTTGTTTTATTAATCCTGAGAGAGTGAATTAAAACAGTAAATAATCTTTATCAGACAGCAGGAAAACAATGGATTACATATGATACAAAGAAAAAAAATCTATAATCTCAATACCTGTACAATTGCACGCAGAAAGAACATGTATGGTTTGGAAATAAAAGCCTGTGCATTTTTTCTTATCATGTTTTGATTTAAAAAATAATAATTACATTGGCAAATTAGTCTCTTCTGCTGCAATGTCTCACATCCTGGCTTTGCATGGCAGCAAAAACCCATGTGACCTGCAGTCCTGTCTTCCTGCTCAGGAGGGCAGCACTTCAGAAAGGACAAACAGATGAAACACGCTAAAAAGGAGGTAGGAGAGGCTGCATTACCACAATGCTGCTGCTCTCCTCTGTACTCCAGGAAAAAAATAAAGAAACAGAAATCAGTCATTTTCTCTTCCCGTCATTGCCAAGAGCTTTCCTATAACATTTTCTGCTTACAGCTGTGTGAATGACAGCTCAGCTGGCTCCCAGAGCAGTGGTGTTGATATAGTCCTTTAGGTCCTGGAACTGTACGTCTTGTCTATTGAAATCAGTTCTGTTGACAGTTTTAGCTTTGCAGATGGGTGGTTTCAATGAATGGTACAGGTAACTCTTTGGAGGGAAGTGTTCCCACTGTAGGCACTAGGAAGAACCAAGGCAAAGAGGGGCCCAGTGTCTCAGCGTCTCATCTGACCCAACTGATAGTTCTCTCTGGGCTGGCGTTGGTTTCGCTGCTGCTGGGGCTGCTGGCCATTCGATTGCTGCTGTCTCCTCCTCTTCAACGTGCCTGCATGGGAGACACGAACACACTGCTCTCAACATCATAACACTCACACACATACCTGTTTGCATAAAATGAACTAGAGTTACACTTCTTCCATACACTATGATTATTTTGTCAGTCTAGCTGGGGAGATAAGTTTCCCCACCCCAGTGTTGAGGCGTAACGTACCTGGCAGTGGCTTGGGTGGGGGCAGTTTGGGGTTGCTGCTGGGTGTGTGAACACTGCAAATCTTGATGAAACCAGCCATCAGCATGATGAGAGCAATGCCCATCAGCAACACTGCCCACCAGTGAGCCTGGAACACAGATAATACAAAGTCATATTTTTTCAGTGTCTGACAACTTTCATATTGAAACTGGTAAGAACATTTTATAAATTGAGATGTATTTAGCTCCTGAAATTGTTTTTATGCCAACGGGAGTGACAGTTTCAGCAGTAGGGTGAACTAATATTCTGAACAACACAGGTAACTACAGTACAACAAGGACATTGGCTGGGCCTGGGAAACTAACCACTATCCACTCCGCAATGTTCTCGTAGAGCTCTGCGTTGAAGATGGCTTTCTTTAGCCTGGCCAGGGGGCCGTCTGCGTCCACCAGCCGGCACCTCATGAACACGTCGCAGTAACCCTTGAAGTCATTGCAGGGGGAGCCTGGCTGCAGCGTGGTGATCTTCTTGCTGAAGAAGCCGGCCCACTTCTCGGAGCCTGTGCTGCTGCAGGTGTCGGGTTTCACTGCAGGGTGGGGAGGAGACGAGGAACACCACTGTGAGGTCACTGCTAACAGGACAGTCCCAGTCTTTGCAGGGTCTTGGTGGTTTAAGATGCATGTCATATTGGGACAGATGGCCAATAATGAGCCGGCGGACACTTACTTCTCTCCTGACAGCAGACGTGGCACAGCTCAGTCTCGTCTGTTCCCTCAATACTGGCACAGGTACACACCTCCAGAGCATACTTCTCACAGATGGAGCCAGAGCAGCCCTGGTCGACAGAGATGTGGAGAGGGAAAGGGAAAAACAGGGTGAGTGTCAGCTATGCTCAATTGTCACGATTTAAAGCACTTCAACACACGTTTGGTCAGAGAGCTAGACCATACCCCGTTGAGGCAGACTTGTGTCTCTCCATGGCAGGCGGTGAAGTTGGCTTTGGGTTCAGAGGTGGGGCACTGGGCAGTGCCTCCGTTACACATGCCCTGTTCAGCACACTCTGACTCCTCCCTACACTTATCATTGGAGCCCTTGAAGTTGCACGTCGGTGTACAGCACGGACCCTGGCTGGGACTGACAACACAGAACACACACCAAGTCAGCTTCAACTTCCTTTTTACTAAGGCAGAAACAAGTTGAATACTATATTCAATAAATACTACAACAGTACTAACCATAAAATCAACAACATTTTGTCGAACATTTTTGGCCACTTACCTACAGATTTTGCCGGGCTTAAGTTTGCACTTGTTGCCGTCGGCCTCGTTGGCGTTGAAGCAGCACTCGTCTTTACACTGGTCACTGTAACCACAGTCACACTGCTCCCCTGCCTCCACCAGACCATTACCACAGATGGGCTGGCCAGACTCTGCACAAACACACACAGGAAGGAGTGATGAGTTGCAGTAGAGGACACATAACCTTGGATGTCCATTCCAATGACAAGCGCACCCACACTTCCTATGCACATGCAAAGATGGACGCCCGCAAGTGCATGTGCGGACACACACACACAAACTCAGAAAGACGGCACTTACCCACAAAGCAGTTGCCCCTCTTCTTCTCCAGGACCTGACTGATGTTCCTCACGCTGCAGATTGAGAACTTGTTGTTGTTGAGCTTGTCCCCTGATGTGGCCCGGGCGTACATGATGTAGTTCCCCTGCTCCTTCTTCTCCTGGGCCTTGGACTCTCCTGGGGTGCACTCTGTCCCAGAGTCATGCTGTTAAACCACAGGGAAGAGGTTCTTAGGGAGCCAATGAGCATCCCTCTCCTCCTTCAGGAGGGCATTAACATAGACTCCTCCACTACTGGGACTTTAAACCAAGACAGATCCTATGGTGAGTATCTCAACAAAGTGGTACTCAAGCATATACAGTGGGGCAAAAAGGTATTTAGTCAGCCACCAATTGTGCAAGTTCTCCTACTTAAAAAGATGACACCTGTAATTTTCATCATAGGTACACTTCAACCATGACAGACGAAATGAGAAAAAAAATCCAGAAAATCTCATTGTATGATTTTTAATGAATATATTTGCAAATTATGGTGGAAAATAAGTATCTGGTCAATAACAAACAAGCAAGATTTCTGGCTCTCACAGACCTGTAACTTCTTTTTTAAGAGGCTCCTCTGTCCTCCACTCGTTACCTATATTAATGGCACCTGTTTGAACTTGTTATCAGTATAAAAGACACCTGTCCACAACCTCAAACAGTCACACTCCAAACTCCACTATGGCCAAGACCAAAGAGCTGTCAAAGGACACCAGAAACAAAATTGTAGACCTGCGCCAGGTTGGGACTGAATCTGCAATAGGTAAGCAGCTTGGTTTGAAATCAACTGTGGGAGCAATTATTAGGAAATGGAAGACATACAAGATAACTGATAATCTCCCTCGATCTGGGGCTCCACGCAAGATCTCACCCCGTGGGGTCAAAATGATCACAAGAACAGTGAGCAAAAATCCCAGAACCACACGGGGGGGACTTAGTGAATGACCTGCAGAGAGCTGGGACCAAAGTAACAAAGCCTACCATCAGTAACACACTAAGCCGCAGGGGACTCAAATCCTGCAGTGCCAGACGTGTCCCCCTGCTTAAGCCAGTACATGTCCAGGCCCATCTGAAGTTTGATAGAGAGCATTTGGATGATCCAGAAGAAGACTGGGAGAATGTCATATGGTCAGATGAAACCAAAATAGAACCTTTTGGTAAAAACTAAACTCGTCGTGTTTGGAGGACAAAGAATGCTGAGTTGCATCCAAAGAACACCATACCTTCTGTGAAGCATGGGGGTGGAAACATCATGCTTTGGGGCTGTTTTTCTGCAAAGGGACCAGGACGGCTGATCCGTGTCAAGGAAAAAATGAATGGGGCCATGTATCGTGAGATTTTGAGTGAAAACCTCCTTCCATCAGCAAGGGCATTGAAGATGAAACGTGGCTGGGTCTTTCCGCATAACAATGATCCCAAACACACCGCCTGGGCAACGAAGGAGTGGCTTCGTAAGAAGCATTTCAAGGTCCTGGAGTGGCCTAGCCAGTCCCCAGATCTCAACCACATAGAAAATCTTTGGAGGGAGTTGAAAGTCCGTGTTGCCCAGCAACAGCCCCAAAACATCACTGCTCTAGAGGAGATCTACATGGAGGAATGGGCCAAAATACCAGCAACAGTGTGTGAAAATCTTGTGAAGACTTACAGAAAACGTTTGACCTCTGTCATTGCCAACAAAGGGTATATAACAAAGTATTGAGATAAACTTTTGTTATTGACCAAATACTTATTTTCCACCATAATTTGCAAATAAATTCATTAGAAATCCTAGAATGTGATTTTTTTATTTTTTCCCCCTCATTTTGTCTGTCATAGTTGAAGTGTACCTATGATGAAAATTACAGGCCTCTCATCTTTTTAAGTGGGAGAACTTGCACAATTGGTGGCTGACTAAATACTTTTTTGCCCCACTATACAACTGATTAGCATGTGCAGATAAAAGACCAGACTAGAACCAGACAGGGCCCAGGACAGAATACTCACCGGAGAGCCAAAGTTGTGTCCAACCTCGTGTGCGAAGGTGATGTGGGAGACCTTGGGGGGGACATGGGAGGCGTAGTTCTGCACCGTGATGATGCCGGTGTTCAGAGACTTCTTCTTCCCATCAGAGTACAACTTACTCTTCTCACAGATACCTCCGGAGCTCCCTAAGAACACAGTAAAACCACTCAAGATTACATACTGTACACACCATGGACGAGGAGGATTCTCTTTCATACTGTATCCCACCCAACAAACTAACAGGACTATAGGAAGATTTCCATGGCACTGATGATGTACTGTTTCCAACTCTGACACAAGTGACAGTGAAATGAAGTGACACTCTTATTGGAGTAAATTAAACCTGATACTCTGCCTGGAGTGAATAAGCAGAAGTCTTTGCTACTGTAGGGGAGCAGAGGGTATTTTGGGCCCAGCGTCCACCCTTGTAGGTGAGACAAGACACAGAAGGAAGATGAGAGCAGAGCAGCCAGGTGGTGCTGAATATGCCCGCAGGGGGAGAGTGGCAGCTCGGGCACAGCAGGGGAGCTGAAGGGCGCTGCTCCACAGCCGCTGAGAATGCCAATTTAAACTCGCTCACTTAACCATTTTCAAAGAGAGAAACGCACTGTCTGGAACACACACATTGACAGACATGTCCAGTCAGCTGTATAGTGCGAATGTGGAGCATATTCACACACTTAGATTTTTAGCAATCAATTTGGGAAACCTGGTTTGGATTGAATAGGGCCCCAGTTTCATATTGTGTTTAAAGGGAGTGTTTAAAGTCAGCTCAGATAGTGGGAGTGAGCAGTGGCAGACAGAGCTGAGTCAGAACAGATTCTCTGTCCCACCCTACAGTACTATCAGATTCAGCTGGCACATTGCCGGTCTGCTTCTAGGCTCCCCCTGCACTACACACTCAACACTGCCCTCTCTTATATCCAGGTTTGTGTGTGTGTAAGGTCCAATCTCGCCTAAGACTGTGGACCATGGAGGATTTCTATTTTCTAACCAGCCAGGCTTGGAGGACTGGGGCTCTGCTGGAATGCCAGGCAGTGGCGACATCTTTATCTGAGAATAGCCTGTGTGCTTAGTCATAAGGAGGCCACACCTTTGACTACAACAGCTTTTAGACACACAGAAACGTGAAACCTAAGCACTTTACAATATAGGCACATATTTGTGTGTGTGTGTAGTGTGGTACGTGGTATGTGTGTGGAAAATGGTGTGTGGTAAGAGTAGGAGGAATGCCTCCATTGAAGTCACTTATGAGTGTGGTAATGGTTCAAATCCATTAAAAAGCCCATTACCCAGGCCTGACTGGTGTCTCTAGTAGCCGTCTGTTCTCAGTCCACTCCACTGGAGCGTTCAAGGCAGATCTCTTCTCTACAAGCCCACAGCCTCCCTCTACAGCTCTACAGACCCAGATCGATTCAGCCTGCTTAGAACATTGCTTATTTGCCTGTATTGATTCCTAGTGTTTGTTGTTGTTTTTCATCTTGGGTTCTGTGAGTCAGAAGTTAATCAAGATATGTTGACGATACCTGGACCAACTGACACCAACCCTTCATTTAAACCTAATGAAGGAAAAAAAAGCCTGAACTCTGACCTCTGGGGCTGCTGCGCATTGAAAGAAACGTATAGCAGTAACATGTGAATGTGGGGTTCAACTACAGTACTGTCCACTCTCTCTACCTCTTTATTATTACTGTGAGGATATCCTGAACCAGGCACAGCCTGCATCTGTATGGACTCCTGTTCTATCTGATTATGACCCATCAGCCAGCACAGGAGGGCTCTGGGCCACCCCTGTCGCTGGAGCGCTCTGGGCCACCCCTGTCGCTGGAGGGCTCTGGGCCACCCCTGTCGCTGGAGGGCTCTGGGCCACCCCTGTCGCTGGAGGGCTCTGGGCCACCCCTGTCGCTGGAGGGCTCTGGGCCACCCCTGTCGCTGGAGGGCTCTGGGCCACCCCTGTCGCTGGACAGCATACCGTTCCAGTCACACTCAACAACTTCATATTATTCTAGTGTGAATCATTCATTCAGAGGTCTTGAGCCTGTTCTTGTTTAGCCTACTTGTATGTGTGTGTGTGACAGGGCCATTTCTGTCTGTGTGCTGTGGCTGTCTCATTGATTTCTCCCTTCTCACAGTCCACACTACTGACTGACTGCCTGTCACCACTATGGGGTTGGTGGAGACCAGAGGGAGACCCAGATGCAGGCTATTGAAAGGGGTGTGTGGTCGTCTCCATGGACTGTTTCACATTCTACAAACATCTAAGAACTTCCTTCAGGAGAAGGACTCTGAATGTAGCTCCTTTGTCCTTGAGTGAAACTTGTTTGGAGAGCGCTGCAGTTTTGACAAACACCCAGGGAGGGAGAAAGTGGAACACACAAATATACTGAGTAGGCAAAAATTAAACAACTTAAAAATGCATTTCAAGTGGAAACATCGTGGAGACCATGCCTTAGCAAATCCAGTCCTCCTCGGCCTTGAAAATTAAATTACAGACATGCTGGTGGAACGAGAGGGGGGGGGGGTTAATGGAGGATCATTGAGTGTTCTGATAGAGTGCAGGACTCAGAGGGCAGAGCAGGAAACCTGCAGCACAGCTTTAGCTTCTTTTCCTCTTTAGAATGGAGCGATCCCATTAGAGATACTGGAGCCAGGGAGTCTCTCACAGACCACTGGACACTTCGGTGACTTCATGGATGCTATACCTTCCTACTCTTTAAGTAGGCATAAATGTCCACTATTCTCAGTTTTCTGTTTTAATTCTCCACTACATTCCTACCCTGAGAGTCATTATGCAAATGAGTGCAGTACACAAGTTCAATTGGTGTGTGTGTACCTGCAGAAGCTCCGACCCAGGCCAGGCCCAGCACCCCGTCGTCAAAGTCCCTGTCGCTGAAGACGTAGGCCAGGCAATAGTCATCATGGTTCTGCTCTGAGTTGAGCTCCAGGAACTTCTCCACCCCGATGTTAGCGAAGCGGAACGGATTGGTGATGTCCCGCTCATCACTGGTCGTGTTTATCTGAAGAGATCGAAAGGAATGGGCTCACTGAATAGGTAATGAGTAGGGGTATTGGAGAAGAGACTTCACACAAAGGCCACTGTGTCTTCATCACAATCATCATTGCTAAAGGTAACTATTCTAATGTGTGTTTGAAGAGAGAGTGGGAAAAGGCTTTAGACAGGGAGAAATGATTCTACTTAAAGTTGCCAGCTCCTTGGCCCCAGAGAAACCTTTTGTGAGAGTTGTTTTGAATGTTGGCATGCGGCCCTGAGGTCCCTACTTTAAATGGCAGCTGGTGTTCACCTGAGGATTTTAAGGATTTATTAGGTCTTGGAGTGTGGTGGAATACTGGTGAGTGAGGCAAATGGTGGTGCTCACCACCCACACCCCCCCAACCCCCAGGCCTGAACACAAACTCACCCTGATCCTTTTGACCATGAAGCTGATGTTACGGATGCCCAGGAAGTCAGTACCCTGGTAGATGGAGTCAATGGCCTTTACATGGCTGGAGATCTAGAGAATAAAACAGTCACCATTATATTATGAGAAGTCTGGAAAAACTGCACTGCAGAGAGAGCATCAGATAAATCAATGCATGGCATTAAAGACATGACATGTCTGTTAGCCCACCAATGAACACATGAATAATATATCTAACTACAGAATCACTGTGTTCAGCCAATTGGAATAAATCTGTTGATGACTTGCTCCACACGGTCCAGCCCATCCTATAAACAAGCCTCTAGTCTCAGAGCTAAACCACAATCCTAACGAACACATTTACTTCATCATAATTAACCTTTTTTCTTTATCTCACCTATGGAGAGAGTGAGTGTCCACAGAAATGACATTTTAAATCAGCTAGTCTCTCCTTTAACTGGACCCCCAACTGTGAAAGGCAGCATTTCCTCTGCATCTCATTTGTTAGGCTATAGAACTCAGTCAGGAGGAACAAGTCTGCGATGCTGGGCGGGCTGGCTGAAGGAAGCCAGCCAACAACAACTGATCAGACCCACAGACAAACACTATTCTGTTTGTAATCCATTTCTCCTGGCAGAATTAAAGGACAGGCCCTGGTTTCCCCCTGCCGAATGATTCAGAGTGTGTGTGTGTATTAGGGTTGACCTTATTTAGTCGATTGTTTGGTCGATATGCTGTTGGTCGACCGAGATTTCATTAGTCGAGCAGTCGCAAATTGATACAAATAATTCATGGCGTATAACACACCTGTCTGATTCGTGCTCGTCTCAGTGGACTAATACATTGGAGGCCACTGTGATGGCACAGTACATCCCTCTAAGATGTGCTACTAAAATTGTAAAAATAATATATTATATAAGAATAATGGTGCAACACTGATAAACTAAATAATATTATATAACAAAAGTGCTTTCTCCCACGATGGAAAACGGGCGCTGTCCACGGTTCTGAAACGTAATCTTCAGTGCGCCGTTGAATTGGTGCCTTTCCCTATGTGCATAATAATGGTGTTGAGAACAATGTGGCAGAGGCAGTAGCGGAGTGAGGAAACCAACTTAATTAGGTCTATAACCAAACTGTTAAACATGCCTGGCTTTGTAAATCGTCCATATACATCTACAGAAATAAGACAGATCCTGCTTCTATTGACAGTTTGAGTGTTTGTTTAATAACCTACTGATTCCGTGAGCACCAATCCTCATGCAAAATGTTGTATAAAGCAATTTCACAAATCCATCTGTTTATAAATCTTTGCTATGCTTTAAAGGCTTTGCAAATGTTTTTCATTATAAGTAATACCAGAGTCTGTTCTATTTTATATAGTGTTGTTTACACTTCCAAACGGGCAGAAAAAAAGTATAATATTGTAATCTAACAGCAACTGTTTGCTACACAATACTCATTCAGAGCCTGCTCCTATCTCCTCCTTTCTCTTCAATAGTTTCCACAACTAAGTCAAATGTCTTACACACATCTAACTTCCCCTTTCCCTCCTGCGCAACCAGTAAACATTCCCCCATTTCGAGTTTATTTTCCACATCCTCCTCATCCATTTTGCTGTCACGTGTTACAGTGTTCAGAGTTTGCTACAACCATTTTATTGATGTGATTGTGATAGGTTATAGGTCAGACTCTTTGGTCAGGTGCATGCACTGCATACATGTTTTACGTAAAGAGAGCAAAGGTTGTAGGGAATAGGGAATGTTTTTCCTAAACAAATGAGGTATTTTGGTAAGAACGTTTCAGTCAGAAACAAAATGGCTGTAATTATGTTGCAGCTTCAGCACAGACAGCGGCAATAAACACTTGCTGTGGTGCCTGTTCACTGCAGCAGGGAGGAGAGAGAGACAACGTGCACCAGTCACCCAGGCACTCATCGTCATTTCATTTTAACACAGTGTGGCCATCGGGCTCCCTTCTTGAGTCATTTGTGTCTTATTTAAATCAAACAGTGAGCTTAAAGCATCAGACAAGCTCAGTGCATATAGTTGATTTTATTCAAACTTCAGGTGTTTCTATATATGGAAAAATACACTTAAAATGTAGACCAATAGAATAGTTGAAAGAACAGATGACTCTCGGTCAACCAATATTTATTTTTAGTCTGGGACAGCACTAGTGTGTGTACAGCCTCAGTACCTGTGCGATGACAGCCTCTCTGGTGCCGTAGTACTTGAAGAAGAGGTGGTCAGTCTGGATGAAGAGCTGGCAGGTGTTCTTCTCTATCTGAGCTGCTCTCTTCTTCCTCAGGATCACCGGACCATGTCCATGGGACCTCTCCGCTTCCTCCACCACACTGCTGGGCTCCTGCAGAGACAACCAGAGGAACGACTACCATTAGTCAACTAGGAGGGAGAGATGGATGTGAGGGAGAGTGGAAGAGCTGGAAGAGGGGAGATAGAGTGAGAGAGGGGAGGTAGAAAAAAAGATCCCAAGACTAAGAAATGACATGAGAAGGTGACCAACAGGAATGTGTAAGGATTTTAGCCATTTTGGTCAGGGAAAAATCCCATGTCTTCAAATGTGGAGCATGAGGGCCCTGGCTTCTGAAGGGAGGAGGGAGAGGTCTACCAGAACATGGGGAAACATTTCCTGACACACCCCTGGTCTGTTCTGACTCATCCCTGGGGAGAGAGAACACTAACTCCTCACCCTGCCAGATGATCTGTGACATCACTCTACTCAGTCATCCACAGAGCTGAAAGGGATAAGAACCCAGGAACAATAAGAAGAATCTGGCTCTCGTTACAGCTCCAACAACAAGTTTGACTTAATCACTTCCATGTTTCCTTATCATGCTAAGTGTTATTCTACCATGGAGCAAGAAGACACAAGGTGATTTGTATGGTCCTCCAGTACTGTGTCCAGAATGTGTACGTGGTTGTACAGTATTGGTGAGTGCTGTATAGATGTACTGGTGAGTGCTGTATAGATATAGGGTTGGTTTCACAGGGGGTTATTATCAGCTCACCTTGAGAGGCTCCTCCATAGCCGAGGCCTGGTATTTCTTCATCCTTTCAAACACTGAGTGGTCAGCACAGCCCCCCTCTGAGCCATACTTATGAGGGTAATCTGGGAGGAGGAGAAGAAGAAACCATCAATATGAACTCAACCATATTACCAGTAATATTGGTTCTCTCAGCTTCAGACAAAACCGGCTTAAAAAGGGGAATGAAAAAGGTTGTACACAATAGTAGCCATAGGCCATAGTGTGGTCTCAACTACTCTATGTAAGGCCCTCTAAAACATACTAGTATAACCTCATCTACTCTATCCAAGGCCCTCTAAAACATACCAGTATAATAGACTTACTATCTCTAGCAGCAACATTCATCTGAGGGTGGAGATATCTGGTCATTAGGACAGAAAGAAGCTGTAGTTAATATCTCTGTGTGTGTGTAACACGGCCTAACACACAGACCGTCTACGCTAACTGAAAGAATAAGCCTCTGTTCACCGCTGGCGTCTCCTTCTCCAGGCTGGAGAATAACAAAGCAGTCTTCCTCCCAAATTACATGTCACTGACTCACTCACTGCTCGACTTTCCTCTACCTTCCTCTGCCAGAGGCTCTGAAAAACACCAGACTCAATAAGGAGCAACACTACTACATGCAACTACAGTATCCAGAAAAGTCCAGTATTCAGCAATACACCTTCACAATTACTAACACAGATCAATGTCAAAGAACGGTCTGAGATACCACGGTCTGAGATACCACAGAGTCCAGATTTAAACCTACATCTAAGCAGTGACCGTGTCCGTGCCCTCTGCTGACAAATAATGCCATTGTCCAAAACAACATGTGGTGCTGTGTCCCTCTGTGTACTGGCTGGCTGCTGGAGCATTCCCCATAGGACCAAATCAGTAAAAACAGACACAGAGCGGAGTACTTTACAACCCAACTAACATGGTGATCTTCAAGAACACAGTTTGTTCACAGGCATCTGCCTAAAGCAGGTGCACAGATCCAATTTTCTCATAAAACGGAACATCATTTTGATTAACGCATCCAATTCAAATCTATTGACTCTGGTCTGATGTCACCCATTGAAGTGCAGCCAGCAATCAAGTTGGAGAGCACCTTCCCTGTCATCACCATCCTGTTCCTAAATGAGCCAATAAACAAGCAGTCTCACCATAGTACAGAGCTTCCCTGTAGAATGAGCTCAGCGATCACTATGCAGAACACAGAAGTGCACAGTGAAACACTAATGAAAATGAGTAAACCATAGTGACACAGAACTCTTAGCAGAGAGCCATAATTGCCTGTGGAAATCTGAAAACTCTTAATGGGTTTTTGTAATATACACTCTTTACCTTCACAGCAGGCGTGAATGCTAACGAACTCCAATTACGGCTGTGTGTTTAGTCAACAGAATAACACAGGGCTTTCTACTTCTTCTCTAGTTGGCTTTATCTATTCACAGCAAACTACTTCTGCCATCTCGGTCTGATGTCAGTCTCTACAGATCAAAGCCTTGTGTTCCAGGACGAAGACGCGGGGTTGGGAACAGGTATGAAGGACACACTGGGAGGCAGGCAGCTACTTTTGGGTATGCTACTTTTGTCCTGGTTAGGCTACGTGACCATGGAAAACTTTGACCCTTATTATGCGGGAGACGGAGGTAGGCAGAGTAACATATGGATATGATGTTTTGGGTTTGGGCAGAGTGAGGTGAACTCAGGGGCCTCAGTCGGGGCTCTCTGGGACTGGGGAATGGTGCAGTGTCAACCAGGCCTGACAGCTCTGTTGCTGTCTAAGCGGGCTGCATAACAGAGCAAGCAGGGTGAGGAGGAAGAGGTGGTGTGTGTGTGTCACTAATGAGGACTCTGGGATAACAGAGCCATCTCTCCCTCCCCTGGGCAACATGCCCTCCCTACTCTGCTTTAGATACCTGAGACAGGAATTCAAAAAACAGGCCAGCACAATCCCACACTCAGCACTTTGAATGTTTTAACCTATACACCGCAATACAACAACCCTGAATACACAGAATAACTGAATGCATATGCCATCAATCAATCAGGCCGTTACTGTACACTGTGCTGATAATAAAACAAGGTCAGGTCAGACTGCTCTGTGATCAGTTCCAAGCAGAGGGATTATTCACTCCCCAGTCGTCCCCAGATAGTAACATGCAGTGAAATGGAGTCAATAACGCTGACTGCACGCTTCAATAGAGTTCTCCTCTCTCCACTGCATCTTTTCCCTAATGTACACAACGCACAGTCAATGGCACAGCTCTAGTCAATAGCGAAAGCCCCCCAAATCACAGCAAAAACACACACCAGTAAACAATCAATCCTACAACTAGGATCATGTAATTACAGTACATGCATGTGTCTCATTTAGTCTACAGCAATCAGTACTAATACATTCATCACAACATACTGGCATATAAATGGCCTGGCCAGAGTGGTGCAGCAGTCCACGGCACTGCATCACAGTGTTGAGGCATCCCTTCAGCCTGGGGTTCGATCTCAGGCTGTGTCACAGCCAGCCAGCCGGCCGTGGGCGGCACACAATTGGCCCAGTGTCGTCCAGGTTAGGGGAGGGTTTGGCCGAGGGGCTTTCCTTGGCTCATCACACCCTAGAGACTCTAGCTGACTTCAGTTGAACGTTGTTTCCTCCGACACATTGGTGCGGCTGGCTTCCAGGTTAAGCGAGCGTTAAGAAGCAGCGCGCCATGGCGGGTCATATTTCGGAAGACGTATGACTCGACCGTCGCCTCTCTCGAGCCCGTTGGGGAGTTGCAGCGATGAGACAAGATCTTAACTCCATATTGAATATCACGAAATGGGGGAGAAGAAAATACAAATAATAATATTTTTAAAAAGCCTCCCAAATGATCTTGCCAGTCACCAGCCTGCATGGCAGGAACAGAAATTCCTCTGCCAGCGACGCCGTCGTCACCTTTTATCGCACACCAGCGCACAGGAACACACGCTCACCCCCCAAGGAAATTCAAGGAACACACACACTCAGCTCCCAGAAACACAAACACAGTTGCCGTGATGAGAACACAGTGCCGACGAATGCACCTCAAAACTCGAGGAAAACTCAGTCCTGACAAAACCACACTCAGCTCTGCGACCTACAAGTTAACACTACACTCAGCCAGTGTTTCACACTCCCTCAACCTTCCTAACCTCCACTCCTCAGACAAATTTGGCATTTCAATTCACACTCCGATGGCAGAAAAGTGCCAGAGGAATTATTTTGGCACTTATATTTTATTTATAGCCGTTGAAAAAAAATCTAAAGTCAGGATAAGTGCTGCAGGGTCAGGATGGTGTTCCTCAAAAGCCTGGCTGTACTTACAGCACTATTGACTGACCGCAGATCATTTGCATTCTGCTCATATGAGTCACCACAAAGCGCCACTCGTGGGCAGTCTGGTCAACGGGTTGGAGAGGGAGGACCTGTCAACCTGTCCCCCCGTTGCCAGTTGAGGAGAATGGCTCTGTACTGGACCGACCGAACAAAACATTCTGCCCTGACAATGTGTTCTCTTTTTCCAGACAGAAAGCCGTCATTGTCCCTGCAGTGAATGCCCTCTCATTCAGATGCTAATCAAAAATCCTTTGCGAACAAGAAGCGAAGACAAAGTTGTAAAAGCCGGGGGAAATGGGAGTCCGAGTCATTCACGCCTTTTCATTCTTTATTCCATCCCTCCACCATGTGTCCTTCCTCTCTCTCACCAACACAGACTTCAACAGGAAAGAGAATTCTAAAATTAGGTGCTACAGTTTCTTCAAGGAAAAAAAAAAGCCTCCGCCACAAAATGAACCTGTTTGAAGTGCGTCTTTAATGTCTGAAAACCATTCAAGTGCAGACAGGATATCTGTGAGGGGAGACTCATTAATGGGTTGATAAAGACACATTCCTAGGAACAGCAGTTTGACTAAAACAACTGCTGAAACCTGAATGTTACACTGAACGGAATGTGGCAGCAGGTAGCCTTGCAGTTAGAGATTTGGGCCAGTTACCGAAAGGTCGCTGGTTCAAATCCCCGACCTAACAAGGTGAAACATCTGATGATGTGCCCTTGAGCAAGGCACTTAGCCCTACTTGCTCCCGTAGGTTGCTCTGGATAAGAGCATCTGCTAAATGACAAAAATGTAAATGGAATGAAGATCTCAAACAGGTCTAATGGAAGGTTGTCTTTACTCAGTCCCCTTGTATCAATAAGGATTTGATACTTCATTGGGTTATAGGAATATAGCCAAAGTTAAATGAATAAATTACTCAACGACAGTGTGGCCACCAATTGTGCAAGTTCTCCCACTTGGCAGCAGGGTAGCCTAGTGGTTGGAACGTTGGACTAGTAAGCGAAAGGTTGCAAGTTCGAATCCCAGAGCTGACAAGGTGCAAATCTGTCGTTCTGCCCCTGAACAGGCAGTTACCCCACTGTTCCTAGGCTGTCATTGAAAATAAGAATTTGTTCTTAACTGATTTGCCAAGTAAAATAAAGGTACAAAAAAATAAAAAATATGAGAGAGGCCTGTAATTTTCATCATAGGTACACTTAACTATGACAGACAAAATTAAGAAAAAAAATCCAGAAAATCACATTGTAGGATTTTTAATGAATTTATTTGCAAATTATGGTGGAAAATAAGTATTTGGTCAATAACAAAAGTTTCTCAATACTTTATATACCCTTTGTTGGCAATGACAGAGGTCAAATGTTTTCTCTAAGTCTTCACAAGGTTCACACACACTGTTGCTGGTATTTTGGCCCATTCCTCCATGCAGATCTCCTCTAGAGCAGTGATGTTTTGGGGCTGCACAGACTTTCAACTCCCTCCAAAGATTTTCTATGGGGTTGCGATCTGGAGACTGGCTAGGCCACTCCAGGACCTTGAAATGCTTCTTATGAAGCCCCTCCTTCGTTGCCCGGGTGGTGTGTTTGGGATCATTGTCATGCTGAAAGACCCAGCCACGTTTAATCTTCAATGCCCTTGCTGATGGAAGGAGGTTTTCACTCAAAATCTCACGATACATGGCCCCATTCATTCTTTCCTTTACACGGATCAGCCGTTCCTGGTCCCTTTGAAGAAAAACAGCCCCAAAGCATGATGTTTCCACCCCCATGCTTCACAGTAGGTATGGTGTTCTTTGGATGCAACTCAGCATTCTTTGTCCTCCAAACACAGCGAGTTGAGTTCCAAAAAGTTATATTTTGGTTTCATCTGACCATATGACATTCTCCCAGTCTTCTTCTGGATCATCCAAATGCTCTCTATCAAACTTCAGATGGGCCTGGACATGTACTGGCTTAAGCAGGGGGACACGTCTGGCACGGCAGGATTTGAGTTCCTGGTGGCATAGTGTATTACTGATGGTAGGCTTTGTTACTTTGGTCCCAGCTCTCTGCAGGTCATTCACTAGGTCCCCCCGTGTGGTTCTGGGATTTTTGCTCACGGTTCTTGTGATCATTTTGACCCCACGGGGTGAGATCTTACGTGGAGCCCCAGATCGAGGGAGATTATCAGTGGTCTTGTATGTCTTCCATTTCCAAGCTGCTTACCTATTGCAGATTCAGTCATCCCAGCCTGGTGCAGGTCTACAATTTTGTTTCTGGTGTCCTTTGACAGCTCTTTGGTCTTGGCCATAGTGGAGTTTGAAGTGTGACTGTTTGAGGTTGTGGACAGGTGTCATTTATACTGATAACAAGTTCAAACAGGTGCCATTAATACAGGTAATGAGTGGAGGACAGAGGAGCCTGTCAAAGAAGAAGTTACAGGTCTGTGAGAGCCAGAAATCTTGCTTGTTTGTAGGTAACCAAATACTTATTTTCCACCATAAGGTGCAAATAAATTCATTAAAAATCCTACAATGTGATTTTCTGGATTTTTTTTTCTCATTTTGTCTGTCATAGTTGAAGTGTACCTATGATGAAAATTACAGGCCTCCCATCTTTTTAAGTAGGAGAACTTGCACAATTGGTGGCTGACTAAATACGTTTTTGCCCCACTGTATGTGTTAATGTACTGCTGATAACATCACAGGCTATGTAAATATAAATATGATGTACAGCAAGGAGTGTGGAGCATGTTAACCCATAGTGTTGGCACAAAGGAGATAAGAGTGTCTTTACAAGAAAGCTGCCATCAGTGCTATGACCGGACTTCACACGGCAGCATGACTTGACAGAAATTATCTGTTTGGGGCAGCGGCATTCGCTTCATAGATTAGTGAAGGAAAAATATGAAATGGGGCCCTTCATGTAATGTCTCGGGCAATACGATCTGCTAAGGAACGAAGATAAATGTGAAGAGCACAAATAATGGGTAGGGCATAACTACCTCAAATCCGGTACTGTGGCAGTCGCCAAGCCCTGCAGTACTATTGAGGGGTTCTGATGACAGCCTGTCATTGGATATGACACTGAGGAACAGAGAAAGGGATGAGGAACAGAACGGCTCTGTTCACACCCTCAGATAAACAGACACAGAAAGAGAAAGGGGCGGGAGGAGGAAGAGGGTGAGAGCTTTCTTGACACCTCATACAGACAGAAAATTACAAAGAATGGGAGAGCGGGAAGAAAGAGGGAAAGGAGAAAGAGCGAGTAAGCCTACATTGTGGAGAAGAAGCGTAAGAGAAAGGTTCTCTGATTGCAGGCTTATGCTGGGCTGGTTGTGCCTGTGTGTCAGTAGGCAGGCTGGCTGTGAATCAGACCCACCCGAGGAAGAGAGGGCCAAGTAACACAGGGTGGGCCTCCACCCTGCTTTCTCCCTGCCTGAGAGGGCTGCTCTCTGGCCTCTATTGGGATGAGTGGGGTCAGTGGTCTCTGGAGCTTAGCCCACACCTCAGATCGACTTATAATTGGTGGCCTGGATGCTAAGGAAGATGATTCACTCCCTGCCACTGGCTCTGATCCTGACTTCGCATCAATCAATCATCAGGGCTCAGCCTAACCCTGTGTGTCTTGCCACAGTGTCCCAGTGCAACCTTCATCAGCTCCCCTTCCTCTGGCCCATTCCACAGCTCATCTGACATGACCTTGACTTGACCTTATGTATTGTTAAATGCCCAATGTAAACTCCCCTTGGATAGACCTCTCCTCTGACAGCTCTGCATTGTATTTGAACAGTATACCTCCACTCTGCTCAGTATGCACTCCACAGCCTTTAAGACCTTACCTCCAAGCCTAGAGAAACCTGTCCTGTCCCACCTCCCACCCTTCAGTTCATTTAGGCACACATTCATCCATCCATCATCGTCCATATCTCTGCTTACAAGAAACACCTACAGCAGAGAATTGCCTTTCGGTGTCACTGTCTATCTAAAGTCCTTGTCCTGTCACATTGTGACGCCTACTGTTTTCTCTGATAGGGAGGGATGTGTGTGTGTGTAGCAGAGGTGGAGAGAGAAAAGCTGGGACAGACGAGCCAGCATGGATTAGTCACTGCTGTCAATGGCTGACAACTGTAATTAAAAAAAGAGCACAGCCATGGTACTGCTATTTAGAGTTGCTACAGCCAATTCAATCCATTTCATGCTCATGATGGAAAAAATGGCTTTTCAAAGCGAATAACACTGACAGAATACTGTGGAGTTAATAAGCCATCCACTGTGTATCCAATAATAACCATCTTTGCCTGCACAAAATATATGTGTTATTTGGAACGAAATTGTATTGCCACTGCTGAATAGGATAATGAACCCCTAATTTCTAAAGCTAGATCCTTAAAAAACAAATCAACACTTACACACACACACACACACAGAGTCATACTGTAAAGGCAAAATTGTCTGAATCAATACAGCAAAAGCATTAAACAACAGGTCCTTTAAGTCTATAAAATATACCTATTACATTAACAACCCGCCATAACTCATTTTAGTGCTGTGATGTTGGCACCATTACTTCAGCAGGACTGCAGGGTGACAGAGGAGAGCAGTGAATCAAGTATACTCACTGATGTCCCCCTCGTGGTAGATGACTGAGTGGTAGGGCACGTCCTTGTCTCTGAGGTACCTCTCCGAGGGCTCCACGTAGTACATGCCCTGGTGGGTCTGGATGAAGCCTTCAAACCTGCCGTCCACCACCGAGCCGTGGGTCAAAGTGCCCTTCTCACCTGGAGGAGAAAGACTGAGGTCAGGTGGCTGAAGAAGGGTGGTCAACTCAACTCTATTCAGTTGGGGGTAGGAAGAAAGTCAACGCTCAACGTGTGAGAGGAACACACACAAAACGTATGGACCAATTTAAGCTGACACAAACTAACAGAACATAATGCAGACACACACACGCACAGCTCTAGACATTGAGCAGATGGTAGACAGTGAGCTGTTCCTGGGGGGAACACTGTCTTGGACAGAGTCAGGGTGGGACGCAGCATATCCCTGTCTGTCTGGATCATAAAGACTCATCTCTGCTTCTCTCATCTCACCTTCAAATCAGACAAATAATGACTTTAGTAATAAGAGCTTGGACTCTGGTTAGTGTCAGGGGAAATCAAAGAATAGTTTCTTACGCAAAAGGCACAACTAATGCTTGAAGAATCAAGGAACCAGTGAGAAAGAAGTGGGAATAAAACAAAATGCTGTCAGGGCATAGCAGTCTATTAAACATCATCCACCTTTGAACCAGACAGAGAAAGTCTGGCTGATGAAAAGGAATGGTTTTTAATTCAGTGTTTGTCAAGAGAAAGCACCTTGAAAAACCTTTTCCATCAGCAGCTATGCAGGTTGGAAGAAAAACTCCCACTCCCAATTAACCTGTGTTATAAAAACAGCAAACTCTGGAGGGCTATAACTGAAAAGGACATAGATGACTGGCAACTCAATGTGAGAAGATCAGGGATCAGGGAGAGAATAAGACTTGTTTTCCTCAGGATAGAGAAGCCCAACATTTAAATCTGCTGCTCTCTTCAGTTCTGTATTGTTGTGAAAATGTTTGTCTCATAGCTATCCTGAGGGACCATTGCAGTTTAGCGTAGACAGAGAAACACAGCGAGCCAGCCAGCCTGCCTCCCTCCCCAGTTAGGTTTGTGTTTCCAGAGGAAAGAAGCCCAGTAGGCCCACATGCTCTGCTCTCCTGCTGGAGATAACTAGAACAGCAGAACACATAGCTGTCCCATGGAGCATCCAGCTCTTTCTCCCTAAATCTCTGTCTGTGTGTACCAAGGGCCCAGAGTCCTCTCTGGTTTTTCCAGGCCCTAGCAATGCAGTTCGCCAGGAAACACTGGGACACAAACTGGTATTGGTAGCAGTTTTGATACTGAAAGTGAGATTATCTACATCTAAACAAAATTAGCAAAATACTAGGGAAAGGAATGTTGAGCTATCCTGAGACCATTCATTGACAGTAATAACTCACTTTAGACAACTTCTGCTGTCCCATCTTCATAATAATACATGAATAATACTTTCCCCACTTACAGCTTGGAGATCAGAGTGAGGACCAATTGAATCTGTTGTCTTATACTGGGCAGCACTTGGTAACATTAAAGAGGGCCCTATGGTTTTGATATAATTTCAGGGACAGATTCCCCCTTCTGATCTCCAGAAGGCACAGCGCATTTTCCCAGAGAGGAAGCCATTTATCTGGGCATGAAAGGCCAGTGCCGTCGGGGTTTAGACCAATCCTCTGCGCACATATGGATCAAGTCTGACTATTGTGCCAAGGAGAGCTCAGAACTCAGACACAGACACCCTCACAGCCTCAGCAAAGGGAGCACTAATAATTCTCAGTTTAAGTCAGGAGAATACGGTGCGTCCCAAGGGCAACTGACAAGACTTTTATGTCAGAGAAGTAGAGAAAAGAACACGCTACACTAATGAGAGCTGGGTTAATGTGGCCGTATAGACAGTGGAAATGGAATATTCTTTACCCCTGAACCTAATCAGAAACCCTACTGCAGTCCAGATACAAGCAGCTTCACTCCAATTATGGGAATTCCAGTAGACTGGGACCAAGGTAACCACCTAATTTAGTTCATAAAAATGCCTGATCCCAAAAGTGCTAAGTGGGCTAATGTAAAGAGAGTGGAGTCTGCTGGTCTTCATGAGGGGCAAACGAGAAAATGAATGTATAGGCCCATCTGATCACACATAACGCAACCTTGGTTAGCGCGCACTTCGCCAGGCCCACCACAGGAGTCGCTGGTGCGCGATGAGACAAGGACATCCCTACCGAACAAGCCCCCCCTAACCCGGACAATTGTGCGTCTCCCCACGGACCTCCCGGTCGCGGCCGGTTACGACAGAGCCTGGGCATGAACCCAGGGACTCTGATGGCACAGCTGGCTCTGCAGTACAGCGCCCTTAACCACTGCGCCACCCGAGAGACCCTAAATTGGCCAATTTAAAAATAAAAATGTATTTGTAATTATGACAATTACAACAATACTGAATGAACACTTATTTTAACTTAATAAAATACATCAATAAAATCAATTTAGCCTCAAAAATAATGAAAGGTTCAATTTTGTTTAAATAATGCAAAAACAAAGTGTTGAAGAAGAAAGTAAAAGTGCAATATGTGCCATCTAAGAAAGCTAACGTTTAAGTTCCTTGCTCAGAACATGAGAACATATGAAAGTTGGTGGTTCCTTTTAAAACCTGTTGGAGATGGAGCTACTTTTTTCAACATTCTGTTAAAAATCGCGCAACATTTCAACGTCCTGCTACTCATGCCAGGAATATAGTATATGCATATGATTAGTATATGTGCATAGAAAACACTCTGAAGTTTCTAGAACTGGTTCAATGGTGTCTGTGACTATAACAGAACGAGTTCCGTGGTGAAAATCCCAAGAAAACCTGATCACGAAATCGACAAAGAAAAAATCCATCTGCCATAAATGATGGTCCTGTGTGGCTCTTTGTATTGTCTAGTGGCTTGCCATAAATGATGGAACTGTGCTTGCAATTCCTACAGCTTCCACACGATGTCGCCAGTGTTGTGATTACCAGGGCCCTTTATCCTTGGTCAGATTAGTCAATTGCACATCCTGTCTTCAGGTGCGCAACTGAAAAAAATGTCAGTGAGGAAATGGACTTCATTTTGAAAACGTCTAGCTATTGAATACAGATCTCTCCGTGATCAATTTGATCGTTTATTAACGTTTACTAATACCTAAACTTGGATTACAGAAGTAGGTTGAAGTGTTTTGTCAAAGTTTATAGGCAACTTTATGAATTTTATAAAATGACGTCGCGTTCGGAAACCTGACTTTTTCCATGGATTTCTCAGTGTTCATAAATGGACATTTTGGGTATATATTGACCGATTTAATCGAAAAAAAGACCCAATTGTGATGTTTATGGGACATATAGGAGTGCCAACAAAGAAGCTCGTCAAAGGTAATGAATGTTTTATATTTTATTTCTGCGTTTTGGGTAGCGCCGGCTACGCTAATTTCTTTGTTTACGTCCCCTTTGTGTGTTTCTGGGGCTGCATGCTATCAGATAATAGCTTCTCATGCTTTCGCCGAAAAGCATTTTACAAATCTGACATGTTGGCTATATTCACAACGAGTGTGGCTTGAATTGTGTACCCTGCATGTGAATTTTAATGAAAGTTTGAGTTGTATCGAGTACAATTAGTTGGCGCTCTGGAATTTCCGCTGATTTGGTTCCTGTACAGGTACATAATCCTGAAGAAGTTTTAACACGAGTCAATATTCCCAGGTAAGAAGTTTTTGGTTGTAGTTATTATAGGACTATTTCTCTCTATACCATTTGTATTTCATTAACCTTTGACTATTGGATGTTGTTACAGGCACTTTAGTATTGCCAGTGTAACAGTATAGCTTCCGTCCCTCTCCTCGCTCCTACCTGGGCTCGAACCAGGAACACATCGACAACAGCCACCCTCGAAGCGGCGTTACCCATGCAGAGCAAGGGGAACAACTACTCCAAGTCTCAGAGAGAGTGATGTTTGAAACGCTATTAGCGCTCACTAGCTAGCCATTTCACATCGGTTACACCAGCCTAATCTCGGGAGTTGATAGGCTTGAAGTCATAAACAGCACAATGCTTAAAGCATTGCGAAGAGCTGCTGGCAAAACACACAAAAGTGCTGTTTGAATGAATGCTTACGAGCCTGCTGCTGCCTACCACTGCTCTGTCAGATCATAGACTTAATTATAACACAATAACACACAGAAATACAAACGGTAGGTCATTAATATGGTCGAATCCGGAAACTATCATTTTGAAAACGAAACATTTATTCTTTCAGTGAAATACGGAACCGTTCCATATTTTATCTAACGGATGCCATCCCTAAGTCTAAATATTGCTGTTACATTGCACAACCCTCAATGTTATGTCATAATTACGTAAAATTCTGGCAAATTAGTTCGCAATGAGCCAGGTGGCCCAAACTGTTGCATATACCCTGACTCTGCGTGCAATGAAAGCAAGAGAAATTACACAATTTCACCTGGTTAATATTGCCTGCAGGTAGTTAGAGCGTTGGACTAATTAACCGTAAGGTTGCAAGGTCGAATCCCTGAGCTGACAAGGTAAAAATCTGTCGTTCTGCCCCTGAACAAGGCAGTTAACCCACCGTTCCTAGGCCATCAATGAAAATAAGAATGTGTTCTTAACTTACTTGCCTCGTTAAATAAAGTTGTAAAAAAAAAATAATAATAATAAAAAAAGATGTTGCCCTACCGGAGTTACACAGTAGTAGCATCACTGCTATTATCTTCACAACTGACATTTGGACCAGCGATAACAGCCCCATGAGCATGCTGAGTTTGACAACACAGTGGGTCGTCGAGGATTTCCTACTGAGGAAAGTCAATCCATGCTCATGAATGTGCTGGTTGTCATACCGCTGATGCCATTTGAGAACATATTGTTTGAAACATGAACACACTAGCTAGCTCCATTTGAACAACCGACTCAAGAAATAAGCTCATCAACTGCGCCTGCATCAGATGTGATACCCTCTGTCATAGCATTGAATGCCTGCTCAACAGGCATTCTCTCTTTACTGTGTCGCCACCATGCGCGATGCTATGTGCAAGGATACCTACTTCGATGCAGACAAGAAACAGCGTTTACGTGAAATGTTACATAAACATCTGGACAAGATGGAAACTGACACAGTGACCGTGCGCACCGAGGAAGAGAGGCCACAGACAGACAGATGAAACTTCACTGCTTGACAAGTATGAAAACTTTTTGGTCCGTGTGTGTAACCTTAATTTAACGAGGCAAGTCAGTTAAGAACAAATTCTTATATACACAATGACCTACGTCGGCCAAACCCGGATGATGCTGGGCCAAATTGTGCAGCACCCTATGGGACTCCCAATCACGGCCCAGATGTGATACAGCCTGGATTTGACTGTGAGATGCCTCTTGCACTGAGATGCAGTGCCTTAGACCGCTGCATCCATGTGTGTGTGTGTTAACTATTTAACTGTACTAGAATGCTTAAAAGGACGTAACATTTTTAAATATTGGTTATCGGTATTTGCAAGGAAAATATCGGATATCGGCCAAAAATGTCATATCGGTGCATCACTAGTATCAATACACCGTGCCACTACAAAGATACAGGCATCCTTCCTAACTCAGTTGCCAGAGAGGAAGGAAACCACTCAGGCATTTCACAATGAGGCCAATGATGACTTTAAAACATTGAGTTCAATGGCTGTGATAGGCAAAAACTGAAGATGGGTCAACATTTGTTACTCCACAATACTAATCTAAATGAGAGTGAAACGAAGGAAGCCTGTATGGAATACAAATATGGAATACAAATATTCCAAAACACGTATCCTGTTTACAATAAGGCAATTAAGTAAAACTGCAAACAATGTGGCAATTTTTTTTTACTTCATGTCTGGAATACATAACGTTATGTTTGGGGCATATCCAACACAACACATCAGAGTACCACTCTATATATTTTCAAGCATGGTGGTGGCTGCATCATGTTATAGGTATGCTATGCATCGGCAAGGACGAGGGATTTATTTAGGATAAAAAGAAAAGGAATAGATCTAAGCACAGGCAAAATCCTAGACGAAAACCTGGTTCAGTCTGCTTCCCAATAGACACAGGGAGACAAATTCACACAAGACCAAATATACACTGGATGTTTTCTTACCAACACTACATTGAATGTTCCTGAGTGGCAGTGTCACAGATTTGACTTGAGGATCTATGGCAAGACTTGAAAATGGCTGTCTAGCAAAGATCAGCAACCAATTTTACAGAGTCTTTAAAACAGAATAATGTGCAAATATTGTACAATCCAAAAGCTCTTAAAAGACTCCCAGCTGTAAGCACTGCCAAAAGGTGGTTATAACATGTATTGAAATGTTTATTTCATTTAATACATTTTTACTTTGTCATTATGGGGTATTGTATGTAGTAGATGGGTGAGAAAAAATATTTAATACATTTTTAATTCAGGCTGGAACACGACAAAACGTAGAATGAGTCAAAGGATATGAATACTTTTGGAAAGCACTGTATTACACAGAAAAGGGTTGAGGAGAGAAAGATGTTGCCACTTACTGCAATTCAACTCTGAGTGCAATCTTTATCCCTAATTGCAGTATTCTAGAGTATTCCATTTTTGTAACACTTCGTTATTGCAGCAATTATGCCTTTGGCAAGCAGCCTTGCTTGCTGAAGCGTGATTGCATGATGATTACCCGACCACTATTTCTCTGAAGATTAACACTGCCAAAAAGCTCATCAAGCTTGGGGAATGTGGAAAAATCTATTAAGTCTTTGAGGACAATATTAAGTGTTCCTTGCAGCGTTTCATCTCTCATATGGAAACTGTCCACTTACAAAAAGAATGGGGGGAAAAGCAAGGTTTTAGATTTGATTTTGTAAAGCCTAAAGGTTCTCTGTCATACATCAAGGCCTCTGTAGACATGAACATCATCTTCTGACTATTCTAATTATTCCCTAAGTAAGCCAGAGTGAGTCTGGCAATTAAACATATCAGTAACTACGTTTCCATCCACAGTTTTTATGCGAGTAAAGGCATACAGGGTATATTTAAAATAAATAAAAATCACGACAGCTGTGATGGAAACTGGAAGTTTTGATACAAGTTAATAAATGCCTACAATCATTTGTTTGTTTGACAAGTGGGATCTTTGTGTCTGTAAAATTAACTATGCCAGAAAAGGCGGTGGCCTTTATGCACAAATATTGATATAATAACCATCATATCGAAGTAAACTTGGTGTCACGCGATGATATGATGTGTGGTCCTCCCACTACGACTTGGGAAACCATGCAGTTTATTAGGCTACAAATGAAATAAGTTCTGATGAACTTCACAGCGTGCTGAACCCGCAGTGATGATTTTGATGCTCCTTTCCAATAAATATTGAGGGTTTTATTCTGGTGACATGATGATCAATACTTGACAAAAAAATATATTCTAGCTCTTACTCTTAATCATCTCATGTGGACTAGCCTACCCGGTAAGCCTACCCACATTGTAGACTATCTGCGAAACCAGATTAGGCACATTTACTATTTAACGCACCAGTTTGTGACAAAACGATTGCTAGAATCTAAAATGCACTGGAAACACAATGAACTTTAGATTTTTATTTGGTACATGAAAAGTTAAATTCACTGATTTTTACCTGCAACGAGTATGTTTGGTGGAAGCACACCACTGTTGGGAAAATGCGCATATTTTCAGAGATTTTTTCATATTTGCATGAAATATTCCAATTGGATGGAAACCTAGCTAGCGCACAGCAAATGAGTGGGGCTTTTATGACATCGCTGTAATAGGATCTTGGTAGACATGTTAATGTCTGAAAAACAGGAGAAGGGGAGGTTCTAAAAAGAAGCAGTGCGACATTGCAGGGTCGTGTTTCGGAAGATGCATGGCTCTTGACCGTCGCCTCTCCGTAGGAGAGTTGCAGCGATGGGACAAGACTAACTACCAATTGAATATCACGACAATTGGAGGGGAAAGGGGGTTAAAAACAAAATCCAAAAAAATATGATTTGGAGATATTAAAGGTGACAAATATGGCCTTCATAGCAGAGCACAACTACAGAAGTTCAAAGTCTAGATTTCTGATTCTGAAATTGTGCAAATAAATGAATACACCAGTGTGTAAATGCACAGTTATTCTGACAATCTAAATTCCACCTTTGAATGTCCACCTTTATTATTGACAAGAAAAAGCCTGCTGGATTTTTGGTCTGGACAAACCTTTCCATTGCATTACAAATCACATCTGAGAAATAGGCTACAACATCGTCGTCCTTGGAACAACGCAGTGCTGCTTCTCTGAAAGGAAACTGATCAAGATTTCCATTTGATAGAGATGGGAAGTGCTCCAGTGGAGTCTGATTTGAATTACAGTCTGTTCAGCAGAGGAGAAGAGAGATGACAGCATCTGGAAATGATGAGGTGGAGTGGAGATGAGCCTGCTGGGATCTGAGAGCTCCACACAAACACACCATGTCACATGACCGGATAGACACACCTTGGCCTGGTTTTCCCTTGTGTTACATGTGAGCACTGCTGCAGGCATGGGGAGGATCCTGAGGGTGTAAGACTGTAACGTGACTAACACATTCTCCACACGTATACACACACACACACACACACACACACACACAGACAGACAAAGAGAGGAGACTGATATTCACTAACAACGTTTAAAACCACAGCTTCATGGTGGCTGGACTTTTACAATGAACTCCAAACTACCAATGCTAACAATCCCACAACAACACACTGGCACACACCCACACATGAACGCAAAAGCAAATTGGATGCAGGAAGTGTTTCCCTGGTAACTATCGTAATTGTGCCTGTGTGCACAAGGACTTTGTCGTTCAAAGACATAATTCCTGGACTTACCGAAGATTTCTCCAGTGTAAATGTGGGAGGGATCGTAGGGCGCCTCCACTCCTGATACCTCTACCTTGAGGTCTGGAGAGAACAAGCTGGTGTCCCTCTTCATCCGCAGATTGAAATGCCTGCAAGAGAGGACCATGAAAACGCATTACTACACTACCCAGACCCCGTTTAGAACCTCCAACATTCCTGCTCATGGTTCAGTAAACATCTATGCAGCCAGAATGACAGAAGGATTAGGGCAAGTAACAATGCCAAACCATTGTCTCCCAACACTGAAAGAAGACAACAGACTAGGCTGGAAGACACTTAACTTCATATAGGCCTACAGCAAATTAAAATAAAATGAAAATAAAGACCGCCATCAACTTCTCTCAGGGGAGACAATAGAAAGTGGTTGTTATTTGAGAAACATCTTAATGGATGGACAAATGCTTTAGATCATTCAGCAGCACATCTATTGTTCAGGAATAATATTTCCTATAAAGTCGTGATGACTCAGATGCCTGGGCTGGGAGCTCAAGAGAGTCACACCAGTCTTATCAGAACACAGGTCAAGTGAATCATTACTCAATATTTTTTTTTACATTATTTAACTAGGCAAGTCAGTTAAGAACAAATTCTTATTTACAATGACGGCCTACACCGGCCAAACCCGGACGACACAGGGCCAATTGTATGCCGCCCTATGGGACTCTCAATCACAGCTGGTTGTGATATAGCCATATCACTCTGAATTCTTTCTGTTTGCGCAAATCCCTCTCTTTACTGTCAAGGGATGACGCTGGAGAGAAGCAGGTATGTGGAGTCGAACATTTAATAGGGAATGGACATAGAATGAGACAGGAACAGCGTCAGCACACGGGTAACACAGAAAAATTACAATTAATGCAGCAGCCGGGAACAGAGCTGGGGAACTGACAAATACAGTGGGGCAAAAAAGTATTTAGTCAGCCACCAATTGTGCAAGTTCTTACAGAACACTTACAGAAAACATTTGACCTCTCAATGCCAACAAAGGGTATATAACAAAGTATTGAGGTAAACTTTTGTTATTGACCAAATACTTATTTTCCACCATCATTTGCAAATAAATTCATTAAAACTCCTACAATGTGATTTTCTGGATTTTTTCTCTCATTTTGTCAGTCATAGTTGAAGTGTACCTATGATGAAAATTACAGGCCTCTCATCTTTTTAAGGAGAACTTGCACAATTGGTGGCTGACTAAATACTTTTTTGCCCCATTGTATAGGGGAGGTAATAAACAGGTGATTGAGTGAGTTCGGGTGAGTCCACTATCGCTGATGCGCGTGACGAGGGAAGGCAGATGTGATTGAATAATGGTGGCAGGAGTGCGTAACGCAGGGCAGCCTGGCACCCTCGAGCGCCAGGAGGGAAGAGTGGGAGTAGGCGTGACAGTACCCCCCTAGGGGTGCCACCCGGTGTCCCACCTGGGCAAACCGGCCGAGACATGGGTCCTGGGCAAGCCGGCTGGGGGTAAACTCCCCACGAACCGGCAGGGGTGTGGGAGCCTGGCGAGCCGGCTCAGGCAAGCACGCCTCACGATCCCGCTGCGGCGTGGAAGCCCGTTGATCCGGTGGAGTAAGATGTGGGATGGAAACCTGCCGAGCCAACCGAGTCAAGGAAACCTCTCGAGCCAGCTAGGACGTGGAAGCCCCGGTTCCATCGGCGGCGGAATCCAAGCCCGACGTCACCAATGAAACATGAAAACTCCTGGGCCGGCTGGGCGAACAAGACCTGACGACCTGACGATCCGGCTGAGGCTCAACGTGGGATGGTGCCTTCCGAGCTAACAGGGGCAAGGAAACCTCTCGGGCCAGCTAGGGCGTTGAAGCAAATTCTTAGGTTGCAAATGATTGTCGGACGTCTTGGCTCGTTCAGTGTGACAGGGTCAAGGTCTGCCGATTAAGTACCACTACGTGCAGACATAGCAGCCCCCCAGTGTCCGGTCTGGAGTGTTTTGGGCTCTAAAATGAGTTTATGATTAACTTCGATCCCATACAAATTACGTTAAAGTTCAAAACAAATCGAGATTTATTAAATAGTAATCCATTCTGACAAAATTTTGTCATCACACTGGACCCCATGTTGACACAGACCAATCACGGGCTGGCAGGCTATGAGGAGGCTCGCACCATCATGCCATAGACATTAAGGTCGACTCTCTCAAGCAGGATGAAAATGACTACGTCGACCATGATGCCTGTTATGGCCACTTTCAACATGATCCTTAGCAATGTTTTGGTGCCATTCAGCCCCCTGGTGCATTTCAAATTCAAATACTTCCCGCTTCATGCGCCATTAGGAGTTTTCCATAGGAATACGTGGGTGATGTCATCAGCACTATCTACTGGTTTTGATATGTATGTGTCGTAGGCTCTGACAAAGTTCTCGCAGAGGCAGAAATTGAGCCTTTATCGTATAGTGTGGCTGGTGTTATGGGCAGCCACACAATATGCACACAAAAACACAACTATTGTGAAGTCACATTAATATAATAGTTTGATTTAAAACGTTTTTATGCTTTGCAAGAATAACGATTTCCATAATAACCTTGTTGACACATGAAAATCAAGCTACATGATGGGATTTTGATAAATGCACAAAATCCCCAATCAAAATAAACTCTCTCACAGCGACCATGTTATTTTGGGGAGGTTTCAGACATATAAAGTTCGTATGTGAAAACTATTTCAAAGATGCATACTTCACTCACGCATAAACATAAGAGTGAGTCTTGCGATGCTGGTACATGCGCAGATCAAATACACCACTACAGGCTGACAGTCTCGCAAGCCAAATCGCAGAATGTGACGACAGAACTGAAGCAAATCATAAAATCTAGCCAGGTTGATTTCTTAAAAAAAATAAAAATACACACGTACGCACATACAGACATTATTGCTCCGTTTCATCAACCATTATTCAGAATGAGTCATGAATCATAATATTAATATCCTGGCTCTTTATCCATGTGAATAGGATATTAAAAATGGAACAGACTCGTAGGTTACATCTGTGTGAGTCCATGAAGATGAGCCTATTGACTATCAACAAATGAAGTGAATGCATAAAAGGATTGTATTTGAGCTACTGGGTGGCACCGTGGTTGACTTTACTGCATCTCAGTGCTAGAGGCGTCACTACAGACACCCTGGTTCAAATCCAGGCTGCATCACAACTAAGGATGCACACTTTGGGGAATATTCAGAGGTGGAAACTTTCCATGGGAATTAACAGGAATGTATGGGAATTAACGGGAATAAATGCAAATTAATATACATTTAATTTAAATGTTTATTACTTTGGATATATTTACCATATCATATTGAGACAAACAAAACTTTCACCTTGTCATAAGTAGACAATTGCAAATGATTAAATCCTTTCAATAGAAAAAATGATTTAGTTACGACTTGAACTTTAATTAAATGAGTTAAATCTTCGAGATGATTTCACTGAACAACAAAATAAAGGGAATATTGAATGATCCATTGCATCTCCCAAAAACATATGTAAAATGATAGTTTCTATACTAAAGCTTTGGTTGTCTTCCTCTCAGGCTTCCATGTCTTCTCCCTGGACCTCCTCAATGTCCACCTCTTGAACATCAGACTGAGGCATCATCTACACTGTCACATTCCAACCTTGTTGAGGATTGCTTGTTGTCAGGCTCAAAAAGCCTAAAATTTGCCTGGATGACAACCAAATTTAGATTGCTGCTATAACTTGAAGACCCTTCACATACCTAACCATTTCCTTGGCTTTCTTGTAGAGTGTATTCATTGTTTTCAGTGCCATGATGTCCTTGAGGAGCAGATTCAGTGCATGAGCAGCACAGCCAATGAGTGTGATGTGAGGGTAGGACTCCTCCACTTTAGACCAAGCAACCGTCATGTTCACAGCATTGTCGGTCACCAGTGCACATACCTTCTGTGGCCCAAGGTCATTGATGACTGCCTTCAGCTCATCTGCAATGTAGAGACCGGTGTGTCTGTGGTCCCTTATGTCTGTGCTCTTGTAGAATACTGGTTGAGGGGTGATGTTAATTATTCCTTGCCCACAACCATTCGACCACCCATCAGAGATGATTGCAATACAGTCTGCTTTCTTTATGATTTGCTTGACCTTCACTTGAACTTTGCATCCAGCAATTGAGTAGATAAAGCACTTGGCCAAATTATTAAAGTATGATTAAAGTAAAAAAGCCTAATACAATTCCATGTACAGATAAATATTTAAGCAGTCAGATTAAAACAACTCCTTTATAAGATAAATGTTTTAAAATGAAACATGTATGGAAACAGGTGAATTAATTAAGTTTGCAGGCTCAAGCAAGCTAAAACCCACATGGTAGCAAAAACGATCAGAAATTGTTAACAAGTTATAAATTATTTAAACACACTTTGCTGTATGCTACTATTTACTAGTTAAAAAATCATGTCAACTCAGCAAAGAAAAAGAAACGTCCTCTTAGTGTCGACTGCGTTTATTTTCAGCAAACTTAACATGTGTAAATATTTGTATGAACATGACATTCAACAAGACAAACTGAACAAGTTCCACAGACAGGTGACTGACTAACAGAAATTGAATAATGTGTCCCTGAACAAAAGGGGGGGGGGGGGGCAAATTAACAGGCAAGATCTGGTGTGGCCACCAGCTGCATTACGTACTGCAGTCCATCTCCTCCTCATGGACTGCACCAGATTTGCTGTGAGATGTTACCCCACTCTTCCACCAAGGCACCTGCAAGTTCCCGGACATTTCAGGGGGGGGGGCCCTAGCCTCCACCCTCCGATCCAACAGGTCCCAGACGTGCTCAATGGGATTGAGATCTGGGCTCTTCGCTGGCCAGGGCACACTGACATTCCTGTCTTGCATAAAATCACGAACAAAATGAGCAGTATGGCTGGTGGCATTGTCATGCTGGAGGGCCATGTCAGGATGAGCCTACAGGAAACGTACCGCATGAGGGAGGAGGATGTCTTCCCTGTAACGCACAGCGTTGAGATTGCCTGCTATGACAACAAGCTCAGTCCGATGATGCTGTGAAACATCGCCCCAGACCATGACGGACCCTCCACCTCCATCCCGCTCCAGAGTACAGGGCTCGGTGTAACACTCATTCCTTCCACGATAAACGCAAATCCGACCATCACCCCTGGTGAGACAAAACCACGACTTGTCAGTGAAGAGCACTTTTTGCCAGTTCTGTCTGATTCAGCGATGGTGGGTTTGTGCCCATAGGCGACATCGTTGCCGGTGATGTCTGGTGAGGACCTGCCTTACAACAGGCCTACAAGCCCTCAGTCCAGCCTCTCTCAGCCTATTGCGGAAAGTCTGAGCACTGATGGAAGGATTGTGCATTCCTGGTGTAACTCAGGCAGTTGTTGTTTCCATCCTGTACCTGTCTCGCAGGTGTGATGTTCGGATGTACCGATCCTGTGCAGGTGTTGTTGCACGTGGTCTGCCACTGCGAGGACGATCAGCTGTCTCCCTGTAGCGCTGTCTTAGGCGTGTCACAGTACGGACATAGCAATTTATTGAACTGGCCACATCTGCAGTCCTCATGCCTCCTTGCAGCATGCCTAAGGCACATAAACACAGATGAGCAGGGACCCTGGGCATCTTTCTTTTGGTGTTTTTCCAGAGTCAGTAGAAAGGCCTCTTTAGTGTCCTAAGTTTTCATAACTGGAACCTTAATTGCCTACCGTCTGTAAGCTGTTAGTGTCTTAACGACCGCTCCACAGGTGCATGTTCATTAGTTATGCTTCATTGAACAAGCATGCGAAACAGTGTTTAAACCCTTTACAATGAAGATCTGTGAAGTTATTTTGATTTTAACAAATTATCTTTTAAAGACAGGGTCTTAAAAAAAGGGACGTTTATGTCATATAAAATATATTCACCCCACCCAATATTGTAATCAAAACTTAGCAGAAAACATGTAGTCCTGGGCTCAGACAGTGTAATAGTGTGGGCTCAATAACATCTCATGAGTTCAAGATCTTGAGAATCAGCTGTACATGTGATGGAAGAGTGCACTGCACATGTGATGGAAGAATGCAGTGTGGATGCAGAGGGTTGCAATTCCAATGAATTGGGGATAGTTTAACCAAAATATGCCACAAAACCTAGATTTGCCTTGTGTATCCCACAAAAAAACTTCACTGTTACAAGTTAACTTTTATGAGCAATTTAAGTAAAATTCCAGGGCTTAACTTCCTTTGGAAAATATACGGAAATTTAACAGAAAGTTTCAGACTCTTTGCAACCCTAATTACAACCGCCCGTGATTGGGGAGTCCCATAGGGCAGCACACAATTGGCCCAGCGTTGTCCGGGTTTGGCCATTGTAGGCAGTCATTGTAAATAAGAATTTGTCCTTAACTGACTTGCCTAGTTAAATAAAAGGCAACACATTGTATTTCCCAATAATGACATGGGGAACAGAGAAAATCTCACAATCTCACATTTTGACATGTATTGTTAGTCAATTAAAGTAACCCATTGAGAATGCAACAATTGGACAGTGAAAACGTATCTAGTCATATTTCTCTTTGGATTTATAAACACTGAGAACAAGGCAAAACATTTTTAAAATACTGACCATTTCCCCTCAGTACATCCAAAACTAATAAGGAACAGATGGCCATCTCAGGTTAAATCACAGCTACAGCACTTCACAACAACAGCCCTCCTAATTTGCTTTGTTGATAACAGAGAGAGGCCCAGGCCCTCTCATTGGGTAACAAATGACAGCTGTAATTGACGTGGGCATCCCTGCTCAGAGCAGCGCTCTGATTAAGACTCCCATCCGGGCTGCTGGGGTGTTAGTGGACACATGGTTGGTTACACAACACTAACCCAGTCAGGAGAGGACGACGTGACTCACACACACACACACACGCAAACACTAGAAACAATAGAGGTGTAAGGGAAGAAAGAATCCACATGTATATAAAACTGAAAAAGCTTATCTTGTGACTACTAACTTGGCCGGTCAAAGAAAATGTATAGACTAATCTGTTGACATTCACTCAGTCAGTGAGTCACACAATATTGCCAACAAACAAATTTCAGGAATGTTTGTTTTTGTCATAGAAACTCACTCGACTCATACCACTCATAACCACTTCCCCAAAACCACACCCTAAGACAGTCTTAGTTCCTGCTTAGTAGGGCTGTACCCACCCCAAAAAAATCTGTTGACCGAGTCTGTTCTTTCAACCAAATTTCACAAATTAAAAATGTGTATTTTTCTATATATAGACACATCCTACGTATTTTAATCAAATCAACTATACGCAGTGATCAAATCAAACTATTTTTTATTTGTCTCACACACATGCTTCTAGTTCCGACAATGCAGTAATATCCAACAAGTAATCTAACCTAACAATTTCACAACAACTACCTTATACACACACACACACAAGTGTAAAGGGATGAAGAATATGTTCATAGAGTTATGAATGAGTGATGGTACAGAACGGCATAGGCAAGATGCAGTAGAAGGTATCGAGTACAGTATATACTAGAGGTCGACTGATTAATCGGAACGCTCTAACCATTGCACTCCACGAGTAGCCTGCCTGTTACCCGAATGTAGTAGAAGCCAAGGTAAATTGCTAGCTAGTATTAAACTTATCTTATAAAAAACAATCAATAAATCATAATCACTAGTTATAACTACTGATCCAGTTTAGCAGGCAATATTAACCAGGTGAAATTGTGTCGTCATTTTTCTTGCGTTCATTGCACGCAGAGTCAGGGTATATGCAACAGTTTGGGCTGCCTGGCTCTTTGCAAACTAATTTGCCAGAATTTTACGTAATCATGACATACATTGAAGGTTGTGCAATATAACAGGAATATTTAGACTTAGGGATGCCACCCATTAGATAAAATACAGAATGTTTCGTATTTCACTGAAATAAAACGTTTTTTTCTCTCGAAATGATAGTTTCCGGATTCGATCATATTGATGACCAAAGGCTTGTATGTGTGTGTTATTATGTTATAATTAAGTCTGATTTGATAGAGCAGTCTGACTGAGCAGCAGCAGGCCTGTAATCATTCAAACTGCACTTTTGTGTGTTTTGCCAGCAGCTCTTCGCAAGCACAGCGCTGTTTATGACTTCAAGCCTATCAGCCTAATGGCTGGTGTAACCAACGTGAAATGGCTAGCTAGTTAGCTGGGTGTGCGCTAATACGGTTTCAAACGTCACTTGTTTTTAGATTTGTAGTAGATATTCCCCTTGCGCTGCAAGGGCCGCAGCTTTCGTGGAGTGATGGGTAACGATGCTTCGAGTGAGGCTGTTGTCTATGTGTTCCTGGTTCGAGCCCAGTGAGGAGAGGGACGGAAGCTATACTATTACACTGGCAATACTAAAGTGCCTATAAGAACATCCAATAGTCAAAGGTTAATGAAATACAAATGGTATAGAGAGAAATAATCCTATAATAACTACAACCAAAAACTTCTTACCTGGGAATATTGAAGACTCATGTTAAAAGGAACCACCAGCTTTCATATGTTCTCATGTTCTTAGCAAGGAACTTAAACGTTAGCTTTCTTACATGGCACATATTGCACTTTTACTTTCTTCTCCAACACTTTGTTTTTGCATTATTTAAACCAAATTGAACATGTTTCATTATTTATGAGGCTACATTGATTTTATTGATGTTTTATATTGGGTTAAAATAAGTGTTAATTCAGTATTGTTGTAATTGTCATTATTACAAATAAATAAATAGAAAATCGGCATCTGCTTTTTTGGTCCTCCAATAAATCGGTATATCGGCGTTGAAAAATCATAATTGGTCAACCTCTAGTATATACATATGAGATGAGTAATGTAGGGTATGTAAACATATTAAAGTGGCTTTGTTTAAAGTGGCTAGTGATACATGTACTACATAAAGATGGCAAGATGCAGTAGATAGTATAGAGTACAGTATATACATATGAGATGAGTAATGTAAACATTATATTAAGTGGCATTGTTTAAAGAGGCTAGTGATACATTTTGTCTCATTCTTTAAGCCCACTATGTGATGAAATAATGAAGACACACAAATGACTAGAGGGAGTCTGACTGCAATTGATTTGATTGTGCCGGGCTCAGACTTCCTGCACTGTTACATTGCAGCAAGTGACTAGCACCCGTTGTCTCCTCGCTACTGCAGCGACCACCACAGAACATTATTGTTTATCGTGCTGTCTGTGTTGAAGTTGGAACGTAATTACATCCATTTCTGACTGTAAAGTTATGGAAATTCCTAATTTGTTTAGGAAAAACATTCCCTATTCTCTCAACCTTTGCTCTCTTTACATGACACATGTATGCATCGCATGCACATGACCAATAAGGCCTGACATATAGCATATCATAATCACATCAATAAATTGGTTATAACAAACTCCGAACACATGTAACAATAAAATGGATGCAGAAGACGTGACACACTTGAAATGGGGCCATGTTTACTGGTTACTCAGGAGGTAAAGGAGAAGTCAGATGGGTGGAATACATTTGACTAGTTGTGGAAAATACTGGAAATAAAGAAACAGAAGGTAAGGAGCAAGCCCTGCATGCATATTATGTGTGCCAAACAGGTGCTGTTAGATGACTATAGCTTTCTGACTGTTTGGAACAATGTAAACGCTAAATAAATGATAAGCGTACCAGAGTATGTTAGCGTTATTGTTCTTTTTTTGTAAAGCCTTTATTACAGCAGAGACTAAAAACAGTCACATGCATTTGTGAATGCAATTGCTAGAAATGGAACGGTTTATTTATTGTTTACGCTAACTATTGATTTGTTTTATTTTAAAACTAAAATGCTTGATTGCATTTCAAATCATGAATGACTCGTATGCTGTGTGATGACATGAATGAATGACTGATACAGTCACCTATATAAAAGAGTATTGAAATATAGGCCTAAGTAAGTTGCGGTATTAAGATTAAAAAGGGTGCGCTTTTAGGCCTACAGCTCGATGGTGGTTCTACAAGTCTGCTATACTAAGCCTACTAATGAGAATGGCATTACTTATTATTATAATGATCATAATAATAATAAAGGAGATCAAGAAAAAGTTGGTTATTATTATAAATATAATTTCTGACCATTTGGAAGTGTTAGCACTGATTTAATAAGTAATACCAGAGGCTGTTCTAATGAGAAAATAAAAGTGTAGAGCCTTTAGAGCATAGCAAAGATTCAAAAATGTAACCGACATATCGTGGTTGGTGCGCATGGAGGCTTGTTGCTCACGGAATCAGTAGGCTATTAAACAAACACTCAAACAGGCATAGAAGCAGGATCTGTCTTATTTGTAGATATCCTAATAACCAAAACATTTTTAGATTCTTCAAAGTAGCCACCCTTTGCCTTGTTGACCGCTTTGCACACTCTTAGCATTCTCTCAACCAGCTTCACCTGGAATGCTTTCAAAACAGTCTTGAAGGAGTTCCCAGTTATGCTGAACACTTGTTGGCTGCTTTTCCTTAACTCTGCGGTCCAACTCATCCCAAACCATCTCAGGTCAGTTGATTGTGGAGGCCAGGTCATCTGATGCAGCAATCATTCACTTGCTTTCTTGGTCAAATAGCCCTTACACAGCCCGGAGGTGAGTTGGGTTCTTTCCCTTACAAAAACAAATTATAGTCCCAATAAGCGCAAACCAGATGGGATGGAGTATCACTGCAGAATGCTGTGGCAGCCATGCTGGTTAAGTGTGCCTTAAATTCTAAACAAATCACAGACAGTGTCACGAGCAAAGCACCCCCACACCATCACACCTCCTCCTCAATGTTTCGGGAACCACAAATGCGGAGATCCTCCGTTCACCTACTCTGTGTCTCACAAAGACACGCCAGTTGGAACCAAAAATCTCAAATTAAGACTCATCAGACCAAAAGTACAGATTTCCACCGGTCTAATGTCCATTGCTCGTGTTTCTGGGCCCAAGCAAGTATCTTCTTATTGGTGTCCTTTAGTAGTGGTGTCTTTGCAGAAATTCAACCATGAAGCCTGATTCATGCAGTCTCCTCTGAATAGTTGATGTAGAGATGATTGTTACTTGAACTCTGTGAAGCATTTATTTGGGTAACTAATGGACTTATCCTCTGCATCAGAAGTAACTCTGGGTCTTCCTTTCCTGTGGCGGTCCTCATGAGAGCCAGTTTCATCAATAGTGCTTGATGGTTTATGCGACTGCACTTTAAGAAACTTAACGTTATTGACATTTTCCAGATTGACTGACCATGTCTTAAAGTAATTGACTGTCGTTTCTCTTGACTTATTTGAGCTTTCTTGCCATAATATGGACTTGGTCTTTTACCAAATAGGGCCATCTTCTGTATACCACCCATACCTTTTCACAACACAACTTATTGGCTCAAACGCATTAAGGAGGAAAGATAAGGAGGAAAGCAAAGCTGTCATCATGGCAAAGGGTGGCTACTGATGAATCTAAAATATATTTTGATTTAACACTTTTTTGGTTACTACATGATTCCATGTGTTATTTCAGAGTTTGTCTTACTATTATTCTACAATGTAGAAAATAGCACAAATTAAGAAAAACCCTTGAGTGAGTAGGTGTGTCCAAACCTTTGCCTGGTACTGTATATGGATGATTTATAAAAAAGTCAGGCACATTTAACAGTTAGACTGTTGATTATAGACCTCGCTCCTCACTTTTCTTAGTCAATTAAGGCAAGGGCTGTTTTCTCATCTCCTAACTCCGCTGCTGCCTCCACAGCATTGTTCTCAACACCAATATAAGGTTAACTTTGCTTTTATGCACATAGCAACAGGGTCTAGGAAAAAGGCACCAATTCAACAGCGTACTGATACAACCGGTGTCAAACGCGGGAGAAAGCGCATGTTATAAAATAATCTTATTATTAATAGTATTGCACTATTGTCCTTAACCATATACTATTTCAGTAGCACGTCTTAGAGTGAAGGACTGTTCCATCCCCACGGCCTCCACAATGGATTTGTCCACTCAGACAGGCGCAATCAGACAGGAGTCATGTACAGCATGAAAAAATAACTGCAAATGTTCGAGTAAAGAAATCTTGGTCGACCAACAGCCTAAAGATCAAACAATCGAACAGTCGACAAAATGGGGTCAGCATTACTGCTTAGTGCAAGAAGATGCAGCCTGTCTTATGATAGTGGTACTTGAAACCAGCATAACAACAGAATGTATGGGGGAAGAGAGTTAAACACATGTACGTCCAGTGCTGTCAGGTGGAGCAGCCGGAGGTTGCTCTCATTTCCTTTCAGTCCAGCACTTAGAACACTACTTAACTAGACCAATAACTACCATCAACACAGAGTTCAGCCTAACTGACGTTGTGCCAAAAACGCTCGCTCAAACACACACAAGGACAGACAATACACAGTCCAAAATGAGACGGCGATGTTAGACAGGTGAAGCGGTTGGCTCTCTCTGAGACCCTTCAGAGAGCAAAGCATTATGTGAATGTCTGTTAGTGAGTGACTCAGCCAGCCATTAGACAGCCACCTCCACCAGACCCCACTGGGAGAACACACTCAATTACCACACAACACTTAACCTTGGCACACCAACCGGAGACACACTCCACAGTGCAATCAAACAAGCAGTGGCACAGGGACAGGTGTATTTAATTTCAGTCAGGAAGATTTCACTTTACAGGCCTTCCTTATTATGCCCCTTGTCTAATCTATTCAGGAGAGAATGCACTGGAGAGTTGACTGCAGAATGTCGACTATGTGACCTGTACCACTGTAGATACAATGTTCTATATTCTATAGGATGCCTTTCTTCAGCACTGTGCACCACTGGTAGAACATGCCCTAAAGTACAGCCAGGTATTGGCCTCCAGATTCCCTACTTAGCACGCACCCAAGCAGACAGAAGACGGACGGTCACCAGAGCATGGCTGCACAAAATTAGCCAGCTTTTTGGACTTTCATTTTCTAAAATGTGGAGCATTATTTTTTAGAGTGGTAATGGCGGAAAAGAGGACAGCTGTGTGTGTAGTGAGCCTTTACTGCCAGCCTCGGCAACCAGACAGAGCACACAGGCATACTGAATAATGGGAGAGAAGGGGTGGGGGCTGCAGAGCAGAGGGGTGCCAGGAGGGGGTGAGAGATGAGTCAACCCTCTACTTCCAGGAAAGATTTTACTCCCATAGGTTAGGGCTGTTCCTCTCAAAACCATGCATAGGCCATGGATCTACATCTATGGCCACAGAATGCTGTAGCAGGTCTGTGCATGAACTGACAATGACTGTTACAACATCTCAAATAAAGGGCCAGGGGAAACAGCTAGGCTATATCTACAACTATACTGAAGCATTCTGCTGGTAAAAGTCAGACTATCAGTGTTACATTGTGGAGCAGGAAAATGGATCTGTTTCTATTTGACAAGCAGGCAGGGGAGATACTGATAGAGATGTGATGAAGTGCAGTGACTGTGAATGACTGAAATTACCCCATTTCTATATTTAAAGTTGTTTGGTTTCCGGAGGACTACATTATCAACACAGTAATACACCTTCTTGAGCAGAGTCTGGCTGTCAGACTGGGCAGCCTCCCCATTGTGTCAGTCATTCAGTGCCACTGCTCAGTAGAGCCACAGGGTATAGACAACCCTCCTTCCCTCCATCATCATCACACACTGTACAGCAGGCTCCTTTGTCAGTTACTGGAACCTAAAACAATCTAATTATGATGTACTCAGGACATTCAACTATAATAATCCCACTAAATGAATGCATCCTCATGCCTTCTGTCTCTATGAAATAGGATAAATTCTTATACAATGTAATTATGCCTGTAGGAGTATTATCATGCATCTTGCCAGACTTTATTTAAAAATAAATTATCTGAAAAGCCACAAATGTATTACAATAAGAAAAACTATTTCCAGCAACATGACTTCATAGTCATATGACTGTAGTTAATGCAGCAAATCTCTGCACTAGGAGGGGGGAATAGGGGGGGGGGGCGTGGTGATGGTGAGTGGGGAAGGGAGTGTGTGTTCAGGGAATGAAAGGAGGAGAGAGCAAGATGATCCCAGTAATGTCCCCTATAATGTCAGGTGAAGTAAATCACCACACTGGAGGAACGCTATCAGGGACTGAACAGATCCACATATTACACAACTCCTCCTCACCTGAACAGTATCGCTGGCTAGCTGGCTGGCTGGCTGGCTGGCATATGCATGTGCCAGGCAGGCGAGGGGGATTGTCTACCCTGAGACAGCCAGAGACAGGTGGTTACTCCGCCTCCACTGACACCCAGCAGGTGTGGTGCCCAGCAAGTCACACTGCATGTAACTTTCCAGCACAGCAGTTTGTGATGAGTGTGTGTGTTGTGAGCAAGTATTTGTGTTCTCTCCTGGCTTAACTTCTGGGCTGGCAGGACACACTCGGGTTAAATTCTACTCTGATCCTCCCTGCTGTTGATAGGGAATGGCTCTAATGGATCCTGTTGCCATGGAAAAACATTGTCAAGGTCCTCTGAGTTTATCAAAGTCCCACCAACCAGCCTCCCTGTTTCTCCCACCTAACCAGTCTGTGGGTGTGTAGATCAGCATGTCTCTCTGACCTCTAGCCGCCACTTACTCATTAAACCCTCTTAAGGAGGTTAGCCAAACACAAGGCCTTTCTCTACACAAGCATATCACCAGCAACATGACCAACCGCAATACTAGTAACATCTTTCCTTTCATGTTCTCTCTACCTACACCTCCTTTTCACGTGTCAGTACATCCCCTCCATTCTCCAGTCTCAGTCAGACTTGTTAGAAGTGTGGGTGGAGATGGGTTCCGGTAAATACTATAGTCCTGGTACACCAACAAAAACAACAGCTCTATCTAGGCTGCTTCCTTTCTGAAACTCAGGTGCCAGGGGAGGCTGGTGTGAAATGATCCGTCAGACTATTTAAAAAGTGGATGCGCTCTATTTCTCTCGGCTTCAGTGAGCCACAGCAATCAGATGCTGGCTGAAACAGGGCTGGAGATTGTAACTTTCATTGCAGTTATTTCATTACAGATGAGTAGGGCTGGCACAACTGTGTAACCGACTTATGGATGAACATCGTCATGAAATTAAAATAACAGTCGTATCCATAGAATTGTGTGTGTTATTTTTAGGGGAATGAACAGCTGACTGAAAACAGGATGGCCGCGCATTCGTGCGGTTTAGTCTGTTTCTGTAAGAAAATGGACTCCCTATGGAACGCTTGACACCTTATAGTCCTTGCACCGACGAATTGAGGCTGTACTAAGGGCAAAGGGGGGTGCAAAGCAACATTAGGAAGGCGTTCCTAATGTTTTGTACACTCAGGCTATTCATGGATTCCATATCAGATCAGACAGATAGACGTTGTAAAGCAGAGGTGAGAGAAAATCCTACAGAGAATTTGAGCTAAAAGCAGTGTTGTGCTTTCACACATTTGTGTGGCTAAATGGAACCCTGTTCAACTCCAGAATCAATTGAACCACTCCAATCCTACTGCAGGTCCAAGTAGAGAGATGTTTATCCCAGTCTCTATGTGGATGTGGGGGACAGAATATGATCTTTAAATAGCGCAGCAGGCTCTGAGCTAGGGTTCAGCAGTTAGAATAGCTCCTGAAGCTCACCATATCGAGCCTAGTCAGTACCAGTCCCTTTCAGCTCCACTTCCCTGAGATGACAGACAGATGGGACAAACATGGAGTCTCTGTGCTTAACCATCGCCTTTGAGAGAAACACTAACCAAAGACATTATCGTGACATGCTGCAACATCAGTGGGTGAAAAATTTTATCGGGCAGAGAGGGAGAGGGGGATATGGAGAGAGAAAGTGAGAGAGACGTTGCTGCAAGGACACCCTTAACCAGCAGAAATATCATTTTGAACTTCACAAACAACAACAGAAGAGATTGGAGGGAGGAATCAGTCCACAGCTGATACAATCTGTATCTGGAACAGTGATGGGAACATAAATACAAATTACCGATGCATTTGTTTCAAGCCTGATGTTCATGATGTTGTGAGTTCAAGTGCGGCAAGATGATAAACCTCTATTAAAAACTCATTAACCGTGGAGTCTGCAGGGCGGCTGTGAAGGATCTGACTTCTGACAGGAAATGATCTTCTCTCAATTCAAGATGGCATTAATTCCTCTAATATACTCCCAACGTCCCAAACGCACCTCAATGAAACATCAAACACCCAAATGTCTGTGGGCTGATCATATTATTTAGAGCTCAGAGCTCCATAGCCACTCAGCTCACACTTTAAACATCCTGATTAATTGCAACCCGAACACTGGAGACGGCTTACTGCTCCCCAGCCCATCAGAGTGCAGTGTGCTCCCATATCAAATATAGCCATTCTTCCCTCTCCTTGTCACTGAATGGAATACATCTCTGTATTATTCATAGACAGAGTTTGTGTAATCCTGAGCTCTGGAGAACAATCTGTATATCTCAGTCAGAAGGGAACAGAAAGTGCTTAAAGTTTCATTATGTAGAATCTGATCAGAGAAGGCATTTGAATATAGAATAAAAACAAGCGACCAGTCACCTCCTCCATTAAACTAGTAAATTCTAACGCCTCAGCTTTTGTCAGCACTCCAGGAGTAGAGGTGATGTGACAGGCAGGTCTTTATATAATGGAAATAGTGCTCAAAGTAATGCTAAAATAATGCTGACACCATCTGCCTGTCTTACAGAAAGTGAAAACTAGGTGTATTAGAGACTTCTAAATCGTCCCTAATGAGTTTATACATTATTAACATACATACCTACTACTCCAGGGGACACAACTAGACCTAAAAACTGACCATTCATTCACTGTTCAGGTAAACAAAAACTATATTTATGACAATTTCCAGTACCAAACTCCAGAGACAGAGGGTTGATCATATAGTTGGCACCATGTAAACATCTGTGCATCTCTCAACACGACAGGCTAACAGCCCCATTCTTTCAAAACCCCAACAAAAACCTTCCCGCTCCAACCATGGTACATATCTCTACTTGCCCATTGGAGTCTTATCAGCACATTAACTAAAATAAAGTAGGAAACAGGCACTTGACAGTCAAGTCTGATTATATAGCCCTACTCCATGGGACAGATCTGGGTCACTGCAGTTCATCAACATTGCATCTCTCACATGGTGTCTGATGGCTATCCAAGGCTGTGATCAGGCTTTAGGCTACTGGTGATAGATCAAGCTGATAAATCAGATTACGATCTACTTGTTCTAATATTTGAGGCTGACCTTTATTATAATGTGGCACACATGCGGCCAATGGCAAAATACTAGGCCATTGGAAGGAATTAAACAATTTATTTACTTACATAATCCTCAAATCAGATTGATCAGGGAAGCGAGAATGATTCAAATTTTTAATACAGTAAACTGAGCCTATAGGCATGCTTGTCTTAACATAGTAGGAGGACAGCAGATCAACTCTACAGATCAAACCACTGCTGACTACTGTCAGAGTGGGTGTGCTTTACTGGCCTACAAGAGAGGAGCATTAAACACTATGAACAATAAAGTGGGATTCATCTAAAAAAACATGTCCCTCAAATATTTCTCTCTTTGCATGGATCCACTGCCAGCCAACTACTTCAGGTTGAGCATGGCTGATTTAAAACCAACAGGCTGGAACATGCAGCGGTACAGGCAGTGTGCAATTTCAAACCACACATTATACAGGGTGGAGGAAGGTAGAGGGCTGCAGGTCCCAACAGGGATCACTGTGGCACAATTGACGTTTTTCATGCTGCAAGCGGAAGCGGGCTGAAAATTGTTTTGAGGGTCCCGCAGATGATTTAGAAACGGTCGTCTTTCTGCTTTGTATGCGTTAGCCTACCTATTGTATTAACAGCACCTCTGTGTTGCATTATTCACCCACAATCTCAGAATTCGCTGATTCAAGTTCAATAGCCTACCTCTTCTCTCCTAGATGGGCGTGCAAGTTCAATAGCCTACCTCTTCTCTCCTACATGGGCGTGCAAGTTCAATAGCCTACCTATTCTCTGCTAGATGGGAGTGCAAGATCAAGAGTCTACAATATATGACTCAATGAAATAGAGTAGCCTGCCTATAAATGGGCGGAGAATCAAGGGGCAGTTATCTTTCCAAGAAAGTTTACTGAAATTGGATTAGGCGATAGTGGACTATTGTCTGTAATTAAATATTGATAATAGAAATAAGTGGAGGGAGCTCAACCAATGTGAGTTGAAAAGCAATTTTGAAAAAATGATTTGAAAAGGAAGAGCGCAACGAGCGAATACCATGGTGAGTCGGCGTTGCACCTTTTCATTTTCAATATGTATTGATTACCCATTTATTTGTCTCTGCCTGCAAATCGTCATGCTCCTTTAAAAAGGTAGGCTATATCCTATATGCAAAACGTAGCTCAAGAGAAAGTGCAAGTGTCAGCTGTCATCATTCTTGCTGCTTCGAGTTCAGTAGCCATATGAGTGAGATCAGCTGCGTGTGCGGTCTCAATTTAATAGAGTAGGCTGTAGGCTACCCATGGGCGGAGAAGGAAGGGGCAGTTCTCTTGCCAAGGAAATGAACTTCTTAAATCTAATTAGCCTATAGTTTACTACACTGCCTCAAAATAAAAATATTGATGATCCATATTGGTCTATGTCAGAAAATCTTCCCGCTCCTAAAAAAAGGTAGGCTATTAAACCTATTCTGTTGCGTGTAAATTTGACCAAATTCCACTTTGAGTTGTCTAAAATACTGGTTAACCTCTTTTTCTCCATGAAATTAAATGACTTTTCCTCATTTAGGGTCATGAACCTAACTTCAAAATGTGGACACGTTCATGTGTTCTGGAATGTCTGTGTAGATTTTGTATACAAACATGATGTTGGTCAATTTGACCGGAAGCTTTCATCTGTAAAGATATTTGCACAAGTCCAAAATAAACAAGTGTCTGAGTGGCGCAGCGGTCTAAGGCACTGCATCTCAGTGCTAGAGGAGTCACTACAGACCCTGGTTCGATTCCAGGTTGTATCACAACCGGCCAGTATTGGGAGTCCCATAGGGCGGAGCACAATTGGCCCAGCATCGGCCCTCATTGTAAATAAGAATGTTCCTAACTGACTTGCCTAGTTAAATAAAAAGGTTCAATAGAAATGTACAATATTTTGTTTTGACTGGTTCTGGTTGCACTTTTATAACAAGATCTCTGCTTGTTTGTGAGAAAGGAAATATGTTTAACAACTAGTTCTTAAATACAGTTTTTGAAATCAAGTGTTATTGTATTTCTTCATTCTGAAAGGTCTGACAAGACAAAATAAAGTTGGGCTGTTTTTATTTGATTCTTTGTCTTGAGTGTGTTTAAACGTGCGGGTCAATCTGACCCATACCACACTGGATGTCATTTCCCCTCCAGCAAAGCACAACGGTAAACGTAGCTCAATAGAAAGTGCATGTGTCCGCTCTCTGTCCTACTCTGCACTCTTCAAACTATGTCTAACCTATTGGCTGATATAACCCAGTAATATTGATAGCCTAACATAAAATGGAGAATGTGAGAATCTCTGGAAATGTAATTTATTTTGTGGGTTATTTTTGTGCATTTTGATATTGCCTACAGCCTCGCAAAATTGCTGGACCATGGCGTGCAAGCGATCTGCGTCAAATAACCTATGCCTAAAATAACATTGCAGGACTGCGGCTGGGTGGGAGTCGGACAGAAACGGCGGGAGGGAGCGGCTACAGGTATGAAAAGCTGTGGGTGCGGGCTGGATGAAGAAATCAGTCCCACCCAGACCTCTATACTGAGGGCCCCACCCTGTGATAAGAGTGGACTCCAAACTCACTTCACTGAACAGGCTAATCACTACACTGAAGGATTCCCATAGGGATAATAATAATGCCTGCCTCTCAAATGTAGTATAAGTAAAGACTGTATGAGCATACAGCGGGTTTGTTGCATTCCCTCCTCATGCTCCTACTCTCAAATTCTGAAAGGGCGACCTAGCGCCACATGAGCTGCATATGACCTAGTCACTTCCCAGAAGACTGAATTGTTCTGTTCACTAAAGGCTCCTTCCCAACAATCCTAGAGACATTCCATTCGTCAGACATGACTCTCACATGGGCCACTGCCCTCCAGCCAACAAAAAAATGAGTCACTGATTACATCACTGAAGTGGCTGTCTATACATCTAGAGAGGAACACACATTGCTGTATATCTTTTGATTCAATACAACCAATTTGTAATCCACACTGTACTTAAACAGTTGACAAGCAAGGTACAGGATAATTTCCTTACAAATACAGAAGTGTTTGATTTCATTGGCCATGATGTGCTTACAGACAGACCCGTCACCTTTCCATAATGCCCCTGCAATGCAGCCTCACCAATCCTCCATTATCTGTTCGTCACACCCCCTCCATGAGTCTGCCCTGAGGCTTGAGCAGCACTGACATTTGTGGACACAACCACTGACGCAACACACACCTTGTTATTCCTGTTACAGACACTGACCAAACTGTCACCCTACTTCCCGCTGTGTGTGCCCGTCTGTCCTACACAATCTCCCTGGCTGGCAGTTCTCTTTTAAAGCTGAAATGAAGGGCCATCCACCCTGTCACAATGATTGGAGATCAGACAGGAACATGTGACAGCCTGGTGGGGTCAGCCTCAACATCTAGCCTGAGCCTCTCCTCTCACCTAATTGTGTGATGATTAGGCTACATGTGGACTGAAATGCCTCAAAACTAGCTTCTCATTGTCTGACAATGGAATCCCTTAGCATCTACCTTATACATCTTCTCCCACCTGCCCCTGGTCTTCCGTCAGTCAGTCATCCCTGTGGTGGGCCTCTCCAACCTGCCCTGTCTGTCACAGCCGACCAGGTGAAATATGTGAGGGGAGCCTGGATAGGAGAGGTAATTCTTCCTGAGCTTCTCAGGGACTCAGCACACTATTAATATCACCCGCAGCCCGGGATGTTATGTGAGAGTGTGTGTAGAGAGAGAAAGTCAGGATGGGAAGGGCTGAGAGAGGGAGAGTGAGTGAGGAATGAGAGAGAGGAATTAGAGAGAGAATCCAGACAGAGGGAGAGAGAGTGAGAAAGAGGAAGGAGAGCACCTATGTACCCACCCAGCAGCAGCAGCCCTCCAGAGATAAGCTGAGGTTAGATTTACTGCTTGTTATTCCCCCTGGCACACCCAGACACTTTCATCGAGAACAATTTACAGAAGCAATTAGGGTTACGTGCCTTGCTCAATGGCACATTGGCAGATGTTTTCACCTATTCAGCCCGGTGATTTGAAACAGCGACCTTTCGGTTACTGGCCCAACATTCTAAGACACAAGGTCTTGATATAGGACTGAAACATTAGGCCTAGATTCTGTCCTACATAAAGCTTTCTGGCATATCATCCTCATCAACACTTCTAGGAATGTGCTTACTGAAATCAGTTAGGAGTGGCGCAGTGGTCTAAGGCACTGCATCGCAGTGCTAGCTGTGCCACTAGAGATCCTGGTTTGAGTCCAGGCTGGCACTGGAAAGGCTTTCTTCCCCAGGTGCTTTCATTACCACAGGGGGCACAGCCATAGCTGGCACAGCCATCCCAATCGTAGACTCCACCGCCTGGATGATGCCTGACTTGGCAGCGGTGACTGACTCTCCTAACCAGTTCTCATTGGTCACTGGGATGCCATAGTTCTGCTCTCTGCCTCATGAAGAGGATGTTGATACAGTTGACAGTAGAGGTCGACCGATTATGATTTTTCAATGCCCATACAGATTATTGGAGGACCAAAAAAGCCGATACCGATTAAATCGGACGATTTTTTATTTGATTTGTAATAATGACAATTACAACAATACTGAATGAACACTTATTTTAACTTAATATAATACACCAATAAAAATCAATTTAGCCTCAAGTAAAGAATTAAACATGTTCAATTTGTTTAAATAATGCAAAAACAAAGTGTTGGAGAAGAAAGTAAAAGTGCAATATGTGCCATGTAAGAAAGCTAACGTTTAAGTTCCTTGCTCAGAACATGAGAACATATGAAAGCTGGTGGTTCCTTTTAACATGAGTCTTCAATATTCCCAGGTAAGAAGTTTTAGGTTGTAGTTATTATATGACTAGTTCCCTCTATACCATTTGTATTTCATTAACCTTTGATTATTGGATGTATAGCTTCCGTCCCTCTCCTTGCTCCTACCTGGGCTCAAACCAGCAACACAACGACATCAGCCACCATTGAAGCAGCGTTACCCATAAAGAGCAAGGGGAACAACAACTAGAAGGCTCAGAGCGAGGGACGTTTGAAATGCTATTAGCGCACGCTGACTAGCTAGCCATTTCACTTCAGTTACACCAGCCTCATCTCAGGAGTTGATAGGCTTGAAGTCATAAACAGCGCAATGCTTGATGCACAACGAAGAGCTGCTTGCAAAACGCACGAAAGTGCTGTTTGAATGAATGTTTACGGGCTTGCGTCTGCCTACCACCGCTTAGTCAGATACTTGTATGCTTGTATGATCTGCCAGATTATATGCAACGCAGGACACGCTAGATAATATCTAGTCATGTCATCAACCATGTGTAGTTAACTAGTGATTATGATTGTTTTTTTAGACGATAAGTTTATTGCTAACTAGCAACTTAACTTGGCTTACTGCATTCGCGTAACAAGCAGTCTCCTTGTGGAGTGCAACGAGAGAGAGGCAGGTCGTTACTGCGTTGGACTAGTTAACTGTAAGGTTGCAAGATTGGATCCCCCGAGCTGACAAGGTTAAAATCTGTTGTTCTGCCCCTGAACAAGGCAGTTAACCCACCGTTCCTAGGCCATCATTGAAAGTAAGAATGTGTTCTTAACCGACTTTCCTAGTCAAATAAAGGTATAAAAAATAAAACGGCTCACAAAAATACAGATTTCCGATTGTTATGAAAACTTGAAAATCGGCCCCAATTAAAAATCGGCCATTCTGATTAATCCGTCAACCTCTAGTTGACAGCCGCTACAGCAAAGAAGGGGACAAACCGGCTCATGACAGCTGGAAGGCGTTTGGCTAGAGACTCGAGTCCCAGGGCTGTGACTACAGCTCCTGTGCTTGCAGTGACATACGCAGCAGCCAGCTGATTATTAAATGGACAATATAACAAATCAATACGGCCTCATCACTGGAGCCATTTCCTCCTCATAACTAGAGCCAGTGCCTTTTGCATCGACCACGGGGTGGCCTGGTCACAGCCAGTTCGTTCACAAGGATGAACACGGCAAGCTGGAGAAAATATCTTAACTATTACTGTAGAGGGTTTTACAGGGAAGCCTTACCTGAAGAGCAGTAAGAATTAAAACTACTATGATGATAGTTGTCAGTGCAATGTTGATGACTCAGTTCACACAAAGATGTGAACAGTTCACACAAAAACCTGGTGCAAAATGTTATTTTTTTGTAAAAATGTGATCATCTTTACATGGTGCAGGATAGTAGCATGAGCTGCACCACCACCTCTGTCTCCATCCACACCATCGTTCCCATGACTCCCAGGTCTCATGGATCACTGGCCTTTAGACAAACTGCACTGATAAAGAGCAGACGCAATTACACTGTTCAGATGTATCTGTTTGACCTTGGTGTCATCCATGGAGCAGAGGCAGGGGCATGTCATCCTTCAACAGCGTCAGTGGGGTGGGATCAGACACCCATACACCCTAGGACTTGGTGCTCAAACCAGGGAGAAGTGCTGGGCCGCTGGGTACCAGAGACCCAAACCAACCCCACCACACGGCCAGCTTGCCTGTGCACCCAGTTGCTGCCAGCTGGGATAACCTCGGACTGCAACTCTACGAGAGAGAGAGGCTCTCAGACTGCTGCAGCTCTAATCCAATGTAGCAGTCACAATCCTCCAGGATTTCAGGAGACTGTCAGAGGTCTCAAAGGGCCCATGGCTGTCTGCAACCTCCCAGGGATGGGTCGGAGAGGAGACACAGAGGAGAGAGAAAGAGACCCGTGATAGTGTGTAGAGGGTGTTGTGTAGATACGTTGAAGACAGGGGGGGACAAAGCGAGCGAGAGAGAGAGACATTCATTTGACCCACATAATAATCTCTCCACCCCAGTGAAAGTGAGGATGAGTTGTGAAAGCTGGTCTTAACCCTCTTGATGAAACATATAGTGGAGTTTTCTGCACCATTATGTAAAGTCATTTCCCCTCAATGTTCAGCAGAGCTAGTTTTACAGGTAGTCAAGAAGCACTACAAAGCCTGTCTTGTAGAAACATCAGTAACAACTGTCAGCAACAGATGGATGTCATCTACGTTCAGCAAATGTTTCTTTGATAAATGTCATAGATGTTGCGGGTGGATTGCATGTAGAGCAGCACCGGATAATGAAAGCGCTTATTTACAAAGGCTTGCCAAATTTGTGCTTTTTCAAACTCACAAAAGTATAAGCTCACAATTTTGTTGATTAAAGAATAAAAACATTAGCTTGTGATTTAACCTCTTAAAAATATTGCTTACATTTACAAACAGCAGGGCTTGACAACTTTATAAGCCGTGTCCTTCAGACAAGTATGACAGATATTTTACTCGTACGAAAGTTTAAGAGAAAAATAAAATATGGTCTGTAACACTATTTTTTACATCATTATATGATGCAAGGAACCAATTTACAAAACAAATACATTATCATTCCCATAGAGAACCGGACAAAAATATATAGGCTAGGCTACATGCTGCCTATTGTCTTCTTTCTCAAAATATAACACTGCCCCTTTAAGGCTCTCCGGGAGGACAGTTGACCACCCTTAAGGCTTCCGCTTGCTTCAGTTTGGCTGGCAGCTAGGCGAACCAAACACGTGTGCTGCATACAACCTTAAAAAGACCTTCACTTGAAAAACTAGAAAAAAAGCAGCAATACGGTTTGTCCAGCTTTGTAGTGCGCCATAGCCAGTATACACCTCAACAAAATAGTCAGACTTAATTGAAGATATATTTTTACAGAGTAGATCTTAGCTTTGCAATTTTACATGTGCATGAAAATTAGTTGTCTATCGTTGACAAACACTTAATTGAAGAATCCCTACTGTTGACCAATCACAGACCAAGAGGCGTAGACTTCGGCATGCCTCAAGATTTTTGTGTGTGTGCATGAATAGCCAGAAAGAACCTTGCCGAAGCCCAAAACTAACACAAACATCATGATATATGCATGAACTGTTCCCAAACAGGAAGCATGCGGACCCCTTCAGTAGCCTCTAAAACATTGCAATTAAATAATTCCCTCATTCAATAAATCAGCCATCAAATGGCTAAGGTAGGCTACTCCAAAGCAAGGTAACGAACTAAGGCATGTTTATTCATAACCTTGAAAGGCTAAAGTATTCAGGTTTCAGGGGAGATCTACTGACAGCATGCAAGTTTGTCAATTAGACCAACTACACTGCTCAAAAAAAAATAAAGGGAACACTTAAACTACACAATGTAACTCCAAGTCAATCACACTTCTGTGAAATCAAACTGTCCACTTAGGAAGCAACACTGATTGACAATACATTTCACATGCTGTTGTGCAAATGGAATAGACAGCAGGGGGAAATTATAAGCAATTAGCAAGACACCCGCAATAAAGGAGTGGTTATGCAGGTGGGGACCACAGACCACTTCTCAGTTCCTATGCTTCCTGGCTGATGTTTGTCACTTTTGAATGCTGGCGGTGCTTTCACTCTAGTGGTAGCATGAGACGGGGTCTACAACCCACACAAGTGGCTCAGGTAGTGCAGCTAATCCAGGATGGCACATCAATGCGAGCTGTGGCAAGAAGGTTTGCTGTGTCTGTCAGCGTAGTGTCCAGAGCATGGAGACGCTACCAGGAGACAGGCCAGTACATCAGGAGACGTGGAGGAGGCCGTAGGAGGGCAACAACCCAGCAGCAGGACCGCTACCTCCACCTTTGTGCAAGGAGGAGCAGGAGGAGCACTGCCAGAGCCCTGCAAAATGACCTCCAGCAGGCCACAAATGTGCATGTGTCTGCTCAAACGGTCAGAAACAGACTCCATGGTATGAGGGCCCGACGTCCACAGGTGGGGGTTGTGCTTACAGCCCAACACCGTGCAAGACGTTTAGCATTTGCCAGAGAACACCAAGATTGGCAAATTCGCCACTGCGCCCTGTGCTCTTCACAGATGAAAGCAGGTTCACACTGAGCACGTGACAGAAGTGACAGTCTGGAGACGCCATGGAGAACGTTCTGCTGCCTGCAACATGCTCCAGCATGACCGGTTTGGCGGTGGGTCAGTCATGGTGTGGGGTGGCATTTCTTTGGGGGGCCGCACAGCCCTCCATGTGCTCGCCAGAGGTAGCCTGACTGCCATTAGGTACCGAGATGAGATCCTCAGACCCCTTGTGAGACCATATGCTGGTGCGGTTGGCCCTGGGTTCCTCCTAATGCAAGACCATGCTAGACCTCATGTGGCTGGAGTGTGTCAGCAGTTCCTGCAAGAGGAAGGTATTGATGCTATGGACTGGCCCGCCCGTTCCCCAGACCTGAATCCAATTGAGCACATCTGGGATATCATGTCTCGCTCCATCCACCAATGCCACGTTGCACCACAGACTGTCCAGGAGTTGGCGGATGCTTTAGTCCAGGTCTGGGAGGAGATCCCTCAGGAGACCATTCGCCACCTCATCAGGAGCATGCCCAGGCGTTGTAGGGAGGTCATACAGGCACGGAGGCCACACACACTACGGAGCCTCATTTTGACTTGTTTTAAGGACATTACATCAAAGTTGGATCAGCCTGTAGTGTGGTTTTCCACTTTAATTTTGAGTGTGACTCCAAATTCAGACCTCCATGGGTTGATAAATTTGATTTCCATTGATAATTTTGTGTGTGATTTTGTAGTCAGCACATTCAACTATGTAAAGAAAAAAGTATTTAATAAGAATATTTCATTCATTCAGATCTAGGATGTGTTATTTTAGTATTCCCTTTCTTTTTTTGAGCACTGTATAATATTTTTTATGTTGTATGAATTACATGGCCAATGATGAAGAAGGAAATTCCAGCTCTCCCACGGTGTCAGATTGTATGCAGCATTGGTTTATTAACACACCCTGTTCATAAATTGCGCGGCGGCCATTTGTGGGTGTGCCGGTGAAACGTATTTTTAAGACATTGGACGTGACATCAAAACATGCTAATAGCTAAATAGTTACCTAGCCAAGCTAGTTGCCATCATTATTATAGGCTACCTGCGGCTGCAATGTCTCTCGCGCTCCTCGGGCCCACAGGCATGTGATTCACACATGACTTTTCATGACCGTACAAACCATGTTCGTGACCAAAAATTAGATAGAAATTGGGCAAATGACACAAACTAGCAAGGAATATCAACAAAATGTGCACACGAGGCTACACGGTTTGATTGTGGCCGTCAACGCAATCCAATTCCACTCCGATGAGCTCTGCAGAAATGGTGAGAACAGTGCGCAAAACATTGCATCATCAATATTGTGATTTGTGGGTGATTGTTTTTACTTGTCAAGCATTAAAATGTTGAGCTCTAAACAGACTAATTTTAAGCGTTTGACTTTGTGTAAATGTGTTTGTGTTTATGTTTAAGAGCCACTTTGAGTCTTCCCATCATATTGTTATCATACCAGAACTTCACTGACACTGCCAAAAATGACTAAATGGTTCACATGGGGTTTCAACCTAGAAACGAAACATCTAGAAAATAAATAAACAAAAACGACAATACAGAATAACAGATCTTCCTTCCTGCTGCTGGTTCTCAGGAAAGGTTCTGAACAACTTCCTGATTATTCATGAAGTAAACAAGGCATTGGGAGACAGTGTGGGCTGAGAGGAGCAGTACTGAGTACCACTAGCTGTGCACTGGAGGTCCACCTGAGAGAGAGAAATGCTTGTTCTTGATCTAGCACCAAACTCTCCTCACAACAGCCTGACCTCGCAGAGGCCTCATGGGAGCCATAGAGCATTGTGGGTAGCTGTGGCTGGGGCCGGCGCAGCACTGCGTTCCATCTCTGCCACGCTCTGTCTCGGTTGCTCTGACATCATCAGCGCTCCATGAAACATTCATCCAAGGGCAGAGAAACTGGTTCCTGTGTACCACGGAACAGCCAAGGCTATGAAAAACACAACGTGTACACACACAGTGGCGTCCATGACTTACCAAACAGGGCCGTGTTTCACAGTGATAGAGGAGGTTTTTATAACCAATAGAAGTGCAGTTAGACTAAGGGTAGCAGCTGACTGTTAAATGATTCAGTGCCTGACTGAGCATCTGACAGTCATACGGCTGGCCTCTCTCTGTATCCAGCACAGCCTCAGGCCCACAGTCAGCGGGACTGACTTTCACACTGCCTTATCTCCTGTCCAAACCCCCAAAAACAGACCGGGGAACTGGATAAAGGAAAGACTCCAACTAACCAGGCATGAGATAATGCATTATCACACAAACAGGTATAGGCCCAAAGACAAACACACACAAATGAGAACCCACACCTACAAAACACTACAAGCTATATATGCAGCAGAATTGCCCATCCTTCTGGCCAATCCAGTCATGGTAGGCAGTTCACTGCAAGGCCAAACTCACATTAGAGAGATTACAGTGGCAGGGTTCGTGTTAGTTGACCTGTGGCATGCAACTTCACTGTGGCTTAACATGTTAACCCCAGTCTGGGGTAGATAGATGAGCAGGACAATCACGCTGAACACACACTCACACAAACAAACGGGCACCCTGGCTGAATGGTGGCCTGGAATAACTCATGTAGGGGGTTCACCTCAACCAGACCACTGGTGTGTTGATTGTTTGCGTGGTGACGTAAAGGTGTAGGCCTCTATTTGAACCATGCGGTCCTGTTCCCTTACTAAAAGGAATGCTCTACTGTAGCGGTTGTTTGCTTCAGTTAGCTTGGAACCTTTACTGGATCCCATGTGTCCTAGTGAGGTGAAATCTCTTCTAAGAGAGAAGCAGGTGCCCACTAAATCCCTTAGTCTCTCCGCTGACACTGAGCCCTTGGTGTATTCTGTACTGTACCCTGGCACTGAACCCTTTTAGTATTCTGTATTGCACTGTACCCTGGCACTGAACCCTTTTAGTATTCTGTATAGCACTGAACCCTTTTAGTATTCTGTACTGTACTCTGGCACTGAACCCTTTTAGTATTCTGTATTGTACCCAGGCACTGAACCCTTTTAGTATTCTGTACTGTTCCCTGGCACTGAACCCTTTTAGTATTCTGTACTGTACCCTGGCACTGAACCCTTTTAGTATTCTGTACTATTCTGTATCCTGGCACTGAACCCTTTTTGTATTCTGTATTGTCCTGTATCCTGGCACTGAACCCTTTTTGTATTCTGTATTGTCCTGTATCCTGGCACTGAACCCTTTTAGTATTCTGTATTGTCCTGTATCCTGGCACTGAACCCTTTTAGTATTCTGTATTGTCCTGTATCCTGGCACTGAACCCTTTTAGTATTCTGTACTGTTCTGTACCCTGGCACTGAACCCTTTTAGTATTCTGTATTGTACTGTACCCTGGGGCACTGAACCCTTTTAGTATTCTTTATTGTACTGTACCCTGGCACTGAACCCTTTTAGTATTCTGTACTGTACCCTGGCACTCAAACCCTTTTAGTATTCTGTACTGTACCCTGGCACTGAACCCTTTTAGTATTCTGTATTGTACTGTACCCTGGCACTGAACCCTTTTAGTATTCTGTATTGTACTGTACCATGGCACTGAACCCTTTTAGTATTCTGTATTGTACTGTACCATGGCACTGAACCCTTTTAGTATTCTGTATTGTACTGTACCCTGGCACTGAACCCTTTTAGTATTCTGTATTGTACTGTACCCTGGCACTGAACCCTTTTAGTATTCTGTATTGTACTGTACCCTGGCACTGAACCCTTTTAGTATTCTGTATTGTACTGTAGTCTGGCACTGAACCCTTTTAGTATTTTGTATTGTCCTGTATCCTGGCACTGAACCCTTTTAGTATTCTGTACTGTACCCTGGCACTGAAACCTTTTAGTATTCTGTACTGTACCCTGGCACTGAACCCTTTTAGTATTCTGTATTGTACTGTACCCTGGCAACGAACCCTTTTAGTATGCTGTACTGTAGTCTGGCACTGAACCCTTTTAGTATTTTGTATTGTCCTGTATCCTGGCACTGAACCCTTTTAGTATTCTGTATTGTCCTGCATCCTGGCACTGAACCCTTTTAGTATTCTGTATTGTACTGTACCCTGGCACTGAACCCTTTTAGTATTCTGTATTGTACTGTACCATGGCACTGAACCCTTTTAGTATTCTGTATTGTACTGTACCCTGGCACTGAACCCTTTTAGTATTCTGTATTGTACTGTACCCTGGCACTGAACCCTTTTAGTATTCTGTACTGTACCCTGGCACTGAAACCTTTTAGTATTCTGTACTGTACCCTGGCACTGAACCATTTTAGCATTCTGTATTGTACTGTACCATGGCACTGAACCCTTTTAGTATTCTGTATTGTACTGTACCCTGGCACTGAACCCTTTTAGTATTCTGTATTGTACTGTACCATGGCAACGAACCCTTTTAGTATGCTGTACTGTAGTCTGGCACTGAACCCTTTTAGTATTCTGTATTGCACTGTACCCTGGCACTGAACCCTTTTAGTATTTTGTATTGTCCTGTATCCTGGCACTGAACCCTTTTAGTATTCTGTATTGTCCTGTATCCTGGCACTGAACCCTTTTAGTATTCTGTATTGTCCTGTATCCTGGCACTGAACCCTTTTAGTATTCTGTATTGTACTCTGGCACTGAACCCTTTTCGTATTCTGTACTGTACCCTGGCACTGAACCCTTTTAGTGTTCTGTACTGTACCCTGGCACTGAACCATTTTAGTATTCTGTATTGTACTGTACCCTGGCACTGAACCCTTTTAGTATTCTGTATTGTACTGTACCCTGGCACTGAACCCTTTTAGTATTCTGTATTGTACTGTACCCTGGCACTGAACCCTTTTAGTATTCTGTATTGTACTGTACCCTGGCACTGAACACTTTTAGTATTCTGTACTGTACCCTGGCACTGAACCCTTTTAGTATTCTGTACTGTACTGTACCATGGCACTGAACCATTTTAGTATTCTGTATTGTACTGTACCCTGGCACTGAAACCTTTTAGTATTCTGTATTGTACTGTACCCTGGCAACGAACCCTTTTAGTATGCTGTACTGTACTCTGGCACTGAACCCTTTTAGTATTCTGTATTGTACTGTACTCTGGCACTGAACCCTTTTAGTATTCTGTACTGTACCCTGGCACTGAACCCTTTTAGTATTCTGTACTGTACCCTGGCACTGAACCCTTTTAGTATTCTGTATTGTACTGTACTCTGGCACTGAACCCTTTTAGTATTCTGTACTGTACCCTGGCACTGAACCCTTTTAGTATTCTGTATTGTACTGTACTCTGGCACTGAACCCTTTTAGTATTCTGTACTGCCCTGGCACTGAACCATTTTAGTATTCCGTACTGTTCTGTACCCTGGGACTGAACCCTTTTTATTCTGTATTCTGTACTGTACTACCCTGGCACTGAACCCTTTTAGTATTCTGTACTGTACCCTGGCACTGAACCCTTTTAGTATTCTGTATTGTACTGTACCCTGGCACTGAACCCTTTTAGTATTCTGTATTGTACTGTACCCTGGCACTGAACCCTTTTAGTATTCTGTATTGTACTGTACTCTGGCACTGAACCCTTTTAGTATTCTGTACTGTGCCCTGGCACTGAACCATTTTAGTATTCCGTACTGTTCTGTACCCTGGGACTGAACCCTTTTAGTATTCTGTACTGTACTCTGGCACTGAACCTTTTTCGTATTCTGTACTGTACCCTGGCACTGAACCCTTTTAGTATTCTGTATTGTACCCTGGCACTGAACCCTTTTAGTATTCTGTACTGTACCCTGGCACTGAACCATTTTAGTATTCCGTACTGTTCTGTACCCTGGCACTGAACCCTTTTAGTATTCTGTATTGTACTGTACCCTGGCACTGAACCCTTTTAGTATTCTGTATTGTACTGTACCCTGGCACTGAACCCTTTTAGTATTCTGTATTGTACTGTACCCTGGCACTGAACCTTTTTCGTATTCTGTATTGTACCCTGGCACTGAACCCTTTTCGTATTCTGTACTGTACCCTGGCACTGAACCCTTTTCATATTCTGTACTGTACCCTGGCACTGAACCCTTTTAGTATTTTGTATTGTACCCTGGCACTGAACCATTTTAGTATTCCGTACTGTACCCTGGCACTCAAACCCTTTTAGTATTCTATACTGTACCCTGGCACTGAGCCCTTTTAGTATTCTGTATTGTACTGTACTCTGGCACTGAACCCTTTTAGTATTCTGTACTGTACTCTGGCACTGAACCCTTTTAGTATTCTATACTGTACTCTGGCACTGAACCCTTTTAGTATTCTGTACTGTTCTGTACCCTGGCATGTGATCCTACACTGTACAAAGCCTCAGGATTGCCCTATCGGGTACCTTGATCTAGCTGCTCATAGTGTTGGAGTGGGAGGAGGGGAGTGATGTGAGTGTGGGCAAACAAAAGGGCTTTTCTGTGCCTCCTAATCACCAGACAACACTGCCTTGGCTGTGACGGAGGCGTGGAGTAAGACTGCATGCTCATCACAATACAAAGGTCACACGGGGAGGAGGAAACAGTCAGCAGTTCAGTCTTCACTTACAGAAGTCAATATCAGCTGGGCAGTCTGATTCTTAACCCTTCTACTCGAGGCTGCACTCGTTCACACTGGATGTAAAAAGAAAGACTGGTGTAAGTCAATTTAAGTAATTCCCTCCAGCTCATGCTAGACAGAGAGAGAAAGTGCACACAAAAAAATTGGGGTGGGGTTCGGAGGTGGAATGCCGCCCTTGGTGTGCTAGCTCAGACGCTACCCTCATCACATGTTCTCAGTCATAAGGGCGGTGCTCAGCGGCTGGAATGGAGATCTGAAAAGCCCTCAGAACTATCCAACCCAAACATTCAATCATTCCATGACCATTATTGGAATGTTGGCAATTCAGGAGAATGTTAGATAGGCTGCCCAAACAGGGTGAATGAATGAAGACATGTACTGTTGTGCACCATCCTCTCAATATGTTTTCTTCACAACAGATACTCACCTGGCCTGTTAAACCACCTGATGTATCACACTACACTCCAGGGTGAACATCACACCAGAGAGCAAAGGGCTTGCAGAAAAGACATGGCTGAGGAAAACGTTCACATGAAGTTAACGTTAGCTGTGACTGCCGCCCACACAAGCAGCTCCTGCTGTTTCCAAGGGGCTAATGATGTCATGCTGTAGAGTGTAAGCAGTACAGGGGGAGGTGTTCTGATCAGTCCCCCACACAAAACCTTCAGAAGACAGTGGTGAAGAAAGGAGCAAAGGAGGAGTGTTGAAAATGACAGGGCTCCTGGGATAGAATATTTTTAGGTCTCACAACACCATTCACACAGCAGGCCACGGCGAAGGAGAGAGAATGAGAGAGAGATGGAGAAACACCTTTACTAACAGCTTGGACAGTGACGCAACCACGCACAATAAGAAAGAATGTGTGCGTTTCAATGTGCAAGTGTATGCATGTATGTATGTATGTACAGTTGAAGTCGGAAGTTTACATACACTTAGGTTGGAGTCAATAAAACTCTTTTTTCACACACTCCACAAATTTCTTGTTAACAAACTATAGTTTTAGCAAGTCTTTTGGACATCTACTTTGTGCATGACACAAGTAATTTGACCAACAATTGTTTACAGACAGATTATTTCACTGTATCACAATTCCAGTGGGTCAGAAGTTTACATGCACTAAATTGACTGTGCCTTTAAACAGCTTGGAAAATTCCAGAAAATGATGTCATGGCTTTAGAAGCTTCTGATAGGCTAATTGACATCATTTGAGTCAATTGGAGGTGTACCTGTGGATGTATTTCAAGGCCTACCTTTAAACTCAGTAACTCTTTGCTTGACATCATGGGAAAAGCAAAAGAAAAATCAGACAAGACCTCAGAAAAAAAATTGGAGACCTCCACAAGTCTGGTTCATCCTTGGGAGAAATTTTCAAACGCCTGAAGGTACTACGTTCATCTGTACAAACAATAGTACGCAAGAATAAACATCATAGGACCACGCAGCCGTTATACTGATCAGGAAGGAGATGCGGTCGGTCTCCTAGAGATGCACGTACTTTGATGCGAAAAGTGCAAATCAATCCCAGAACAACAGCAAAGGTTCTTGTGAAGATGCTGGAGGAAACCGGTACAAAAGTATCTATATCCACAGTAAAACGAGTCCATTAACGACATAACCTGAAAAGCCGCTCAGCAAGGAGGAAGCCATTGCTCCAAAACCCCCATAAAAAAGCCAGACTACAGTTTGCAACTGCACATGGGGACAAAGATCATACTTTTTGGAGAAATGTCCTCTGGTCTGATGAAACAAGAATAGAACTGTTTGGCCATTGTTATGTTCGGGTGAAAAATGGAGAGGCTTGCAAGCCGAACACCACCATCACAACCGTGAAACATAGGGGTGGAGAACATCATGTTGTAGGGGTGCTTTGCTGCAGGAAGGATTGGTGCACTTCACAAAAATTGATGCATCACGAGGGAGGAAAATTATGTGGCTATATTGAAGCAATATCTCAAGACATCAGTCAGGAAGTTAAAGCTTGGTCGCAAATAGGTCTTCCAAATGGACAATGACCCCAAGCATACTTCCAAAGTTGTGGCAAAATGGCTTAAGGACAACAAAGTCAATCTATTGGAGTGACCATCACAAAGCCCTGACCTCAATCCTATAGAACATTTGTGGGCAGAACTGAAAAAGCGTATGTGAGGAAGGAGGCCTACAAACCTGACTCAGCTACACCAGCTCGGTCAAGAGGAATGGGCCAAAATTCACCCAACTTATTGTGGGAAGCTTGTGGAAGGCTACCCAAAACGTTTGACCCAAGTTAAACAATTTAAAAAGGCAATGCTACCAAATACTAATTGAGTGTATGTAATCTTCTGACCCACTAGGAATGTGATGAAAGAAATAAAAGCTGAAATAAATCACTCTCTACTATTATTCTGACATTTCACATTCTTAAAACAAAAGAAGTGATCCTAACCTAAAACAGGGGATTTTTACTTGGATTAAATGTCAGGAATTGTGAAAAACTTAGTTGAAATGTATTTGGCTAAGGTGTATGTAAACTTCCGACTTCAAATAAATAAATAAATAAATGTATGTATGTATGTATGTATGTATGTATGTATGCATGTATGCATGTATGCATGCATGCATGTATGCATGCATGCATGTACGCATTAACGAATGAATGTACGAACGAATGAATGTACGAACAAGTGCGCGTGTCCCAGTTTGAAAGTGTTGGTTGGTTGATGAGCTCGTTCAAGGCACAGCGAAGGGTGGGAGGTGTACAAGACGTGCAATCTCCAGAAAAGCTGCATTTTCCCCTTCAGTCCAGGCACTGAATAATTATGAGCTCTGTTCTACACAGAGAAGAGGCAGTGTTTTGACTGCTTAACTAGCACATTCAACCCATCTGGTGTAGTTACTGGGAGACAATGTGAACACCTGCAGGGCTATCTCCAGAACAAGCAGTGAATGAAACGGTCCTCTGAAACAGACAAGCAGGAAGTGACCACTGCAGCCTGTTCTCTCCATTCCTGGGAGACCACAACACTGCTAGCTGGAAATACAGATAGCAGGAACTCTACGCTGTGTTATCACCCAAAGTAAATGTTTCCAAAACATAAAATGGTTCCATTATGAAAGAGATGAACTAGGGTCTACTTGAACAGAATAGGACTGATGTGATTTAAGCCGGGGATGGGTTAAAACTGACATGAATATCATAATGATGGGAAAGTGACATGCACATTGTACAGACACAAAAACTTCCCAGTGACAAGAGTCCTCTGCCCAGTAGCTTTGGGATTAGAAGGTAGGTAACACTATAGCAGAGATGGGTCTAGCTGTATTGCAGCTCCCAAAGGAACCTCTGCACTGCCAGTCTGCACTGCCAGTCTGCACTGCCAGTCTGCACTGCCAGTCTGCACTGCCAGTCTGCACTGCCAGTCTGCACTGCCAGTCTGCACTGCCAGTCTGCACTGCTGCTGTTGTCTGTTACACAAGAGGACGATACCCTCTTCCCTCCACTGGGAGTGAATCCACATGTCAAGGTCAGGACTCAATACCGCTCCCGTGGCAAAGAGGAGAGAGAGAGGAGAGAGATAGAGGAGAGAGAACAGAGCTGGCGGAATAAAACACAGTCCTGTACTGACGGTTTGTAACTGTCAGAGGAGGACAGAGAGGATTTTGCCCTGTTGGGAGGGTGAGGGTCATCTTAGTTAAGAGACAGGTGGTAACATGGACTGCTAGTCCCCAAATCGGTAAGACTTTATCCACCATCTGAAATAGAAACAGTAGATTATGTGTGGGGGAAGGGAGGGAGCGAGCTCCTGGCCATCATTCCTCAAACAAAGCATTCTGGATTAACCAAAATCCAGACAGCAGAACTTCTCTTAGATGCATGTACATCTTTTCTATCTCTTCACATTAATCTCTAGGTTTCTGTTTGGCTTGGTGACCATATCAGTCAAGGTCAGAGATAGCTGGAGACTACAATCAGCTGGATTTAATAACCCAATAACCACAAACCCATCCCACATACAGACAGGCACAGAGTCAGCCAAGGACAGAATATTAAACATTTGGTAGGAATAGGTGGGTGCCTATGAGAAGAAGTAGCTTGCTGCAGGCTGATATAACAACACTTTAGGCCTGGTTACCAGTGAACACCCTCTGCCTTCCAGTAGGCTATCCCTGTATCACACTGGTGCACAATGCCAAGCCAGACTACCACAACGCTCTCTCAGAGTCCCAGCCAGTGTGGGAATGTTGGCTCACAAGAGTCCAGGGCTCAGAATTGCTCCTGATCCCATGTTAAGATACCCCTGTAATCCAAAACCCCACACAGACTTCATTGGGAAATTCCTCCCTTGATAAAAAAAAAAAGAAGCTTTCGCTCATGCAGGAAAACACGTCACAGGTCAGTTATTTACTACGAGCATCGACAGGTTTGTTTAGTTGGGCGTGACGCTCGACTTGCCTGGAAAGCAGAAGCCAGATCTGTTAGTATTCTATCCAACTCCTCTGACTGACATTGTCACGTCAGTCAATAATTGGTAAATTAATGGCATGACAACAATAAATCAGATGAGTTGGCTAAAGCACTACAGATTTGGCAAGCTACACTAGACTAAAGAGTGTGACGTACCTTCCATGTGCGTGGAAGTCAAGCTGCAGGACCTTGTCCTCATGGGAGACGGCCCTCTTGGCTCTCTGGTGGTTGCTGTGCAGGGCCTCGGTGTCGTAGGACAGGCCCTCATAGTGGTGGATGTACTTGTTCAGAGGGTTTCCATACTGACCTGCAGGAACAGAGGTGAAAACAGACTTTTAATGGCCAATTAAAAAGTCAAAACAACTCATTCCTCACCGGCAGGTAGGCATTGGGTGCAGTGACAAAACTTCAGAACAGCACTACTTCAAAACGTAGCTAGTCTATTAGGAATTATTTTTAACCCGAGACCATGACACATAATCCCTCATTATGAAAGCTTTAGCCTTGACTAGATTCACAAGTATCTTATGAATAATACAACAGCAGGCTGTGTGTATTTCTCTCATTCTCACCATTGATTTAGACTGTGTGTGTGTGTGTGTGTGTGTTTTCCATTTCATCCTTCCTTGGATAAAGATGTTACTTCCTCAAGCACTGTTTTTGGGACTAAGAATAGCTTCACTTTTGAAGGACACCTGCACCCACAAGATACTATAGAGGCCCAATGGTATATATTTGCTTCATTCACTTTTCCCATTCCAATATAAGAGATTTAGTGTTGAAATGCTGAGGAGAAAAAGAAAAAAAACTTCCACAAGTTGAGTAGATGATAAGCAAAAGACTGCAGTGTGCTGCAAAATATATCCCCATTCTCCTTCCCATCATAGGGACCTAGAGTGATTCCCATCATAGGGACCTAGAGTGATTCCCATCAAGAGCAGCGAGCTAGACACCCTTTAGTCTGCCTCCTGCTGACTCAGACCACTTTATTATCTGACAAACACCATTCTCATCATTTCCAGCTCCTAGCAGGGGTTCCAGGCATCTCTACACTGATGTGATCCAATCCCTAGCCCCAGTCTCATCTTCCCTCCCCCCTCCCCCAGAAACACATTACAGCAGAGAAACTCCACCAACACAGAAAAATTGCCATTTGTCAAACTTCAGAGAGATTTTTTGTTTCCCTTCCAATTCCAGAGGTTTATTAAAAAAAAAATGTAATCACCAGAGCACTTTAAATTTGATGTACTGTGAAAAAAGGTTCAAAAACATTACATAGCCTCATTCATGTTGGCTTTACACGACACCAACTCCATCATCAAGTTTGCTGACGACACCACGGGTTGTAGGCCTGATAAACAACAACGATGAGTCAGCCTATAGGGAGGAGGTAAGTGACCTAGCATTGTGGTGTCATGACAACAACCTCTCCCTCCACATCAGCAAAACAAAAGAGCTGATTGTTAACTTCAGGAAGCAGAAGAGGGAACATACCCCAATCCAAATCAACGGGACTGCAGTAGAGAGTCAGGATTTTTATGTTCATTGGCTTCCACATCACTGAGGACTTGTCACGGACCAACACCAACCCCACCATTCATGCAAGAGGGCATAACAGAGTCTCTGCTTCCTAAGGGGCTGAAGAAATTTGGCATGCTGCCCTGGGTCATCTCCAAATACTACCGCTGCACCATTGAGAGCATCCGGACCGTTTGCATCACGGCCTGGTACACGAATTGCACCGTCCACAAGGCCCTCCAGCGGGTGGTGAAGATGGACCAGTACGTCACTGGGACTATGCTCCAGGACATCTACATAAAAACCGTGCCTGAGTAAGACATGCAGCATCATTAAGGACCCCACACACCTCAGCCACGAGCTGCTCTCCCTTATCACCGGGCAGACAGTATCGGAGCATGAGGTCTGATAGAAACTGTCCTTGAGACTGTTGGTATCTACAAGCCATCAGACTGCTCAGTACTTGAACTGGACTGACCACCTGCCCCAATTCTCCGCACCTTAGCACACATAAAACATCACAACGGCAGCTGCAGACTCTTATTATACTGTTCAGTTTATACACGGACCCCCTTACCCATAACACGTGTAAATATTGGACTATAAAATTGTGCCTTCCTGTATTATACTTATGCTAAAATATGTATTCTACTGAGCCATTTACTTTATCTTCGTATTCTTATCTGTTATTATTCCTTATTGTTTTTGCATTGTCAAGAAGGAACCTGCAAGTAAGCATTTTGATGTATGCCATGCCTAGGGTTGGGCTGTATGAATATCTCTGCATTAAGAAAATAAGCTTGAGATTGAAATATAGCCACTTAGCTAGAAAGTTAGCAAACCAAATGAACAGCTTAGATTTCTTAAAGTTTCCTTCCTTCTTTGTACTGTAAAACACTGCAATTTGAGCTGTGAACTGTGGGAAACACTTATCACAAAAAGTCAACCTGAGAACTGGTAATGAGAGAGTGTGAAAACCCTCAAAGGTGGTTAAGCAGAGATTAGTAACTTGATTTGATTGATTAGGATCCTCATTATCAGACGCCAATGGTGACAGCTCGTCTTACTGGGGTCCGATGCGTAACAAAAAGTACATTACAGGCAAAAGACTTCACAATTTACATACATTTAAGAACATTAACATGTAGTGTGTGTGCGCATTATCAGTTACATATGTCAGTACCAACACACAAGTAGGTCACGTGGGAGAGGTAGGGATGCACGATATATATCGGTGAGCATATCGGAAATCGGACGATATTAGCTAAAAATACCAGCGTCGGCCCGATGTCTAGACCGATGTCAAAGCTGACGTGCATACCTATATAACGTAGGTAGATGACGTGCATACCTATATAACATAGGTAGCTGACGTGCATACCTATATAACGTAGGTAGATGACGTGCATACCTATATAACGTAGGTAGCTGACGTGCATACCTATATAACGTAGGTAGATGACGTGCATACCCATATAACGTAGGTAGCTGACGTGCATACCTATATAACGTAGGTAGCTGACGTGCATACCTATATAACGTAGGTAGATGACGTGCATACCCATATAACGTAGGTAGATGACGTGCATACCTATATAACGTAGGTAGCTGACGTGCATACCTATATAACGTAGGTAGCTGACGTGCATACCTATATAACGTAGGTAGATGACGTGCATACCTATATAACGTAGGTAGATGACGTAATGACACGAAAAATACAGCGCTACACAAAACAAAAGCAGAAAAACACTAAGCGCACACTTCCAACAACTAAACGCGTTCAAGTGGAGCAGTAATTTGAAAGAGGAAGAACATTTCAGCGAGACAACTCAAAAAGGGGAAATCCATTAAAACAACAAGATAATGGAATTCATTGCCCTTGACAATCAACCGTTCTGTCGTCTTTCACCGATTGGTCGAGCACCTTGAGCCCTGGTACACACTATCAAGTAGACGGTATTCTTCTGGTGTTGCCCTACTGGAGTTACACAGTATTGTTGAAACGCACATCCATGAGCTACTTGCTATGGGCGTCACTGCAATTTGCTTCACGACTGACATTTGGACCAGCAATGTCAGCCTCATGAGCCTGACAGCACATGTTCAAGAATGTGCTGGTTGTCCTACCGCTGATGCCATTTGAGAACATGTTTCAAACAGGAACACACTCCTAGCTCCATTCGAACAACTGACTGGATAAATAAGCTCATCAACTGCGTCTGCAGCAGACGTGATATCCTCTGTCATGGCATTGAAAGTCCTGCTCAACAAAACTGCCAACACAGACCGTGGGGTTAAAACTTACAAAAGTACTCGAGGCTGTGAACAAGCGATTCAGTGGCATTCTCTCTGAGCCTCTTTACTGCGTCGCCACCATGCTCAATGCTAGGCATAAGGACTGCAACTTCGATGCAGACAAGAAACAGGGTTTACGTGAAATGTTACATACACAGCTGGACAAGATGGAAACGGACACAGTGACAGTGCGCACCGAGCAAGAGAGGCCACGGACAGACAGAGCTGAAACTTCACTGCTTGACACGTATGATGAAATCCTGGTTGAGAATGAAACTACTGAACAACGAAAACAGTACAGCAAGTAAGTGAAATAAATTGGTTTTGATGATGTTTTACTGGTAATGGGGATATATGTAAATGCCAACAAAATCATTTTTATACAGTGCCACAGACACGGCCGGCATATTCAATATCTCCCTATCCCAGTCTGCTGTCCCCACATGCTTCAAGATGACCACCATTGTTCCTGTAATCAAGAAGGCAAAAGGTAACTGAACTAAATGACTATCGCCCCATAGCACTCACTTCTGTCACAAGTGCTTTGAGAGACTAGTCAAGAATCATATCACCTCCACCTTACCTGTCAACCTAGACCCACTTCAATTTGCATACCGCCCCAATAGGTCAACAGATGATGCAATCGCCATCACACTGCCCTATCCCATCTGGACAAGAGGAATACTTATGGAAGAATGCCGTTCATTGACTACAGCTCAGCATTCAACACCATAATACCCTCCAAACTCAAGCTTGAGGCCCTGGGTCTCAACCCCGCCCTGTGCAATTGGGTCCTGGACTTCCTGTCGGGCCGCCCCCAGGTGGTGAAGGTAGGAAAAATCTCCACATCGCTGTTCCTCAACACTGGTCCCCACAAGGGTGCGTGCTCAGCCCCCTCCTGTACTCCCTGTTCACCCAACGCTGAGTGGCCATGCACGTCTCCAACTCAATCATTAAGTTAGCAGACGACACAACAGTAGAGGGCTTGATTACCAACAACAACGAGACAGCCTATAGGGAGGTGGTGAGGGCACTCGGTGTGTGGTGTCAGGAAAACAACCCATCACTCAACATCAACAAAACAAAAGAGATGATCGTGGACTTCAGGAAACAGCAGAGTGAGCACACCCCCTATCCACATCGAAGGGACAGCAGTGGAGAAGCGAGAACGTTTTAAGTTCCTGGGCGTAAACATCACGGACAAAGGCGGCGCAACAACGCCTCTTCAACCTCAGGAGGCTGAAGAACTTTGGCTTGTCACCCAAAACCCACAAACTTTTACAGATGCACATTTGAGAGCATCCTGTCGGGCTGTATCACCACCTGGTGCAGCAACTGCACTGCCCACAACAGCAGGGCTCTTCAGAGGGTGGTGCGGTCTACACAACACATCACCAGGGGCAAACTACCTGCCCTCCAGGACACTCTACAGCACCCGATGACTATCTTTTTTGCCTTCCTGTGACAAGGACAACAACCACCCGAGCCACTGCCTGGTCACCCCACTACCATCCAGAAAACAAGTTCAGTGCAGGTGCATCAAAGCTGGGACCGAGAAGCTGTTAAGTCTCCATCTCAAGGCCATCAGACTGTTAAACAGCCATCACTAACACAGATGCTGCTGCCTACAAACAGACTTGAAATCATTGGCCACTTTAATAAATGGATCACTAGTCACTTTAATAATGTTTACATATCTTGCATTACTCATTTCATATGTATATACTGTATTTTATACCATCTATTGCATCTTGCCTATGCTGCTAGGTCATTGCTCATCCATATATTTATATGTATATATTCTTATTCCATTCCTTCACTTAGATGTGTGTATTAGGCAATTGTTAGATTACTTGTTAGATATTACTGCACTGTCAGAACTGGATGCACAAACATTTTGCGACACTCACAACAACATCTGCTAACCATGTGTACATGACCAATCCATTTGATTTGACATTCTTATCAATTTATTTCCACCAATCATCAGTCATTTGTGTCATTGCAGTACATGTTGAGTGGTCTTCTCTATAAGCATGCTGAAAGTCTGTCACGACTAAGACATGAAAAAGGCTTACATACTCTTCAATAAAGCTGAGGAGTAGCACCATTATGTAACCAACTGCTATCAAAACCTGGTCATTAGTACACCACGCTCCAGAGTACGGCTGACCCAATTTAGTCGACCGCTGGAAAAGGCTTAAAAAAAATATATACAAAATTGACTATGGTACGCTTATCATTTAATTAGTGTTTACATTGTGCCAAACAGTCAGAAAGCTATAGTCATCTAACAGCACCTGTTTGGCACACATAATATGCATGCAGGGCTCGCTACTTACTGCAAATAAAGAAACAGAAGGTATTTTCCACAACTAATCAAATGTATTCCACTCATCCAACTTTCCCTTTACGTCCTGAGCAACCAGTAAACATGGCACCATTTCAAGTTTTAGACACATTTTCTTTTTTTGAGTCAGGGACAGCCCTACTCCAGAGTAAACCCAGAGTCAACCATACCACTAGAACAAAAAGCTATCTTCCACTCTGAGGTAAGGGAGTTTACTTTCTAGATTGCCTTGCCTTATGAGCAACCTTGACAAAGACTTTGTTGCCACCAACAGTTGTACTACCTAAGTATGTATATGTTTAGCCTATAGGCATATAGCCTAGATCAGAAGCTAGAGATTTCCCGTTCCTTTGAATTCTCCTTAGTGATTGTGGTTGAAATGAATGAGAAAAACTCCACAGTTTGAGCAAAGCAAACCTGCACAGAGAAAAGAAAGGAGAAGTCACTAAAAACTTTGTAGTCATCAGCGGCGTTAGAAGGAGTTTTCTCCTGGAGGCAGCAACGGCACAGCCTCCACCTGCTCGGCTGTGATAAAACTCTCCACTTATCTAGTTCTGGCTAGGGGATAAATGCTGCTCGTTAAGCGAGGGACACTGACATGCATTGCAATTCCACACGAGGCTACCCCTCTCTCCTGGGGGTCTGTCACGGTGCTGTTATTTTTCAGGAAAGTGAGGGGACATTAATGTAGAAACAGGAGGCTTTTAAAGAGCTTTTAGATGCAACGGTCACACTTTTAGCAATCAGCACGGGATGGAAGCAGCCATCACTTATTCATTCAGTTCTTTTTCAGGTTAAAATTAAAGCTAGTCCCATAGGAACAGGACACTGGCTCCTGCTCATATGTAGCTCAGCAGTTGGCTGACTGATGCTATGCTGGCTGGTTGCAGTGTTAGAGCCTTATTGAGACTGTCTACTATACTGGCTGATGCTAGCTGAGAATATTCCTCTGCCCAGACAGCTTGGCAACACTGGGCAAACGTTCAAACTGCTCCTGTCACTAGTCAGTCCGGACAGTAGGGGACTGTGTGTCCAGTCTGGTGTCTGAAGAGCTTCCCATTGGTGGGAGCATGATCCCACTTCATTCACACTGAGGGGCTCCTTAGGTGGAAAATACAGCCTCTTCCCTGACAGCTGTGTACTAGAGTTGAGAACGTTTAATCATTTGAATTTGAAAGGGCTCAAGAAATACTGAGGGAGAAAAAAAAGAAGAATATTCACATCTGCTAGACTAGAACACAAAAACACTTTAAGCACATAGCACAAGTGTGGCAAAGGAACAATGCGTTTCTATGAAGGGAGAGTGTTGACAGCAGACCATTTCATCTGGGAAGAATAATCCTTTTTCCACATTCGATTTTCCTCCTACCTCCAGAATGCGTCTGTAGACTAGAAGAGGATCTGAGGAGATTAGATGAATATACAGTTGAAGGCAAAACAGCAAAAATATTATTCTTAAAAAGGAGGGATGTTGCCACTTGTGAAAAACAAATGCCTTTTGTGAAAGAGAAATGCCTAACATTAAAACAAGAGAATGTCAAGACAGTGCCTAAAAAAGTTAAATGAGCACATCTACCCAGTCTCCAAGCTCTCCGCTGATGAAGCACTCAGTTTGCAGGAATTCAAGAGTACGGCTAAGTGTGACAGTGGAGAGAACTGTGGAGGCAAAGCATAATCCTGAGAGGAGAGCTCAGCTGCATGAAGACCGGCTCAGATTTAGACATAGGCCATCAATTTCATTAAAGCGCTGTGACACAGATGCTAAAGAGCACTCTCTGACAGTGTGCCTCCACACAACTCTGGGTAATGAAGACGGAGCACGGCCAGGGAGGGACTGGCTCTTACAGCGACACCAGAGCAGTGGCTCAATTCTCTACCATGCTAAACAGGCTTACACACACACAGCTGGAGCGCGAGACACCGCCGCACAGAACAGCTCATCCGCCAAGCGTTATCATTAGTCCACTCCTAGTCAACAAAGGCTTTAAAGAACGGTCAGATGCGAACAGTCGAACACACCTGAGGATAAGAACCAAATTAGTTGCTGTTTTAGCAGTCCACCTGCTAGCTGGTTGTAGACTGGTTAGCTGGCAACGTCATGAAAACAATGGACCCGCTTCAATGGGGCAGAAGGCCATGTGGTTCTTCTGGACGGCCAGATAGCTAGCAAAAATGATAAGAAGCTGCCGAGTGGGAATCATAGGTGGCTCTTTCAAGCTAGTTTTATCTTGATACCATGTCTTGTTTTGAGGTGTTTTTACTGATGTCACGTCTATGCCAATATAGCTCAAATTTGCTAGCTAACCAACAACTGTAACAATGTATTTGAGAAACAATATCATTGTGCAATTGTATTTATATTTTAAATAAACATTGGAGACTAAATATAGTTTATGCTGTAAACAATATAAGCCAACCCTGTCGGTTTTTCCCCACAGTTGCCCAAGCGTCGGTTGTGTTGCTAAACAACCAACCCGTCTATAACGTCATGAGCAGGGAGACTAATCGACATACAAAAAAACAAGTTCAAAAGATATTGAGATTCTCACAGCTGTTGATGCGTTAGCCTACTACCTGAGACACTAGTTTAAAAACACCATTACAAATGTATGGTCATCAGCTAATGCTGTGTTTGATATGAAGGGGACACTCCGTGCTTACCTAAAGAGAGGAGCTCATACAGTGCTGCTGGGGTAATGGTCTCACAGTAAAACACAGCGATTGTATTGTCCTGGTGGCCCTAGTGTGTGGGAGTAAAAACTGTTCAAAAAGCAGGGGCCACACCCGGCCTGCCATGACATGTTCATGAATGAGTCAGGGAGAAAATATTCCGAGATTTACACTAGCTTTTCTTAGCCATCCCCCAACAAATAGACTAATGACAGTAGCAGTCTAGTGTGGCACACTGATGGACAGAAACACATGAGCTGGTGGGCTTTTTAATGTGAGAATAAGGGAAGATGATGAATCAATCAGGAAACAGAGGGGCCTTGTATGAAAACAAAATAGAGCACGCTCAGATTGCCTCCATCAACCCCCATACATGGGCATGACATCGCCTATGCATTGTCCCATACAGCCTATTAACATGCAACACCAGTGGAATAAAGCAGAATAGACGAGAGAAATGCAATTATTTGACTAAAGAGACAGCTCATTGTATATGGCTCAATTTGGCAAGGGCTGGTGTTTGAGAAGTGACATACAAAATATTGACAACACTATTATGCAAAACAGCCTTCAGTTGAATTGAAATGTTTGGTTAAAAGAACAAGGTTCGTTCTCATTTGAATATTTGTTCTGAGTAATTGCAAGGGCCGGCATGATACCAGTATGGTGATACTTGTTAGTACCATGGCAAGTAAAAAAAAACATGAGGATTGAACTTCTTTAGGATAACAGCCCTAAATGTTGGAAACAAACATCATTAGGTTATCATCCAGTCACATTTATTTAATTTCCAAATTGTAGCACACAACTTAAATACAGCAGATTGTTAAAGAACAAAGAGGTTTGTCTGCTTCGTGTGTTTTCATTTTTGTCATGGGAAAAATATTGGTATCATCACAGCCCTAGTAATTGCAACACTGACAGTTTCTAAGAACCGAAGTTGCAACAAAGTAGATTTAGTCACAGTTTAACAAAACCCAGATAACTTAAACTTCATGACAATGGGATGTATTTTTCCCTCTATTGGTACAATGTACAGTTTCAGGGGATATGCCTTTCAGTGATACTCATCTGTTAAACCTCTGTCCTAAAAGGGAAATATTTAGAATGTTATGTACAAACCCACTAACCCAGCCCTTCCTTTCCCTATCACACCACATCTGTGTGCAGGGTCACTGTCCAGAGGAAGGGGGGGCATGTGAGGACTGTGACCCCAGTGCTCTATATGGCAGCATAATGAAGTGTTTTCATTTCATTAAAAAACAAAAACATTTAAGTGATAACTAGCAAGTCAATCATTAACATAATTTCCTCCCTTATCTAGCCACAAAAAGTTCATGTAAAACACTCTGGAATATTCAAATCGAGATGTTTTTATTTTATTTTTTACCTTTATTTAACTAGGCAAGTCAGTTAAGAACAAATTCTTATTTACAAAGACGGCCTATGAAGTGGGTTAACTGCCTTGTTCAGGGGCAGAACGACTGATTTTTAACTTGTCAGCTCGGGGATTTGATCTAGCAACCTTTCGGTTACTGGCCCAACGCGCTAACCACTAGCTTACCTGCTGCCCCAAACAATATAGGTCTATGCCGAGCAGATACAAGAATGTTGTTTGCCTAGTCAATCCATTTGAAGTGTTGCAAGTAGTCACTGACTTTGAATTAGTTGGCAGGGTAAAGGACTAACACTAATTTGCAAGAAAAAATGTTGGCTACTCCTTATTTGTATCCTGCTGGAATGCACCTGCTTGTCCAAATTGCCAGAGCTGTCAATGACAAGTAGTGCATGTGGGCTTCATACTGTAAGCTTAGTTAATAGTATTTCAGTGAAGTCTTCATCCTCACTCACGGAGGTGCCAAGTTTGACAGGCCAGATAGAACCCACTGACAGGAACAGAGGAAGTGGAAACAGCTTGGGTCATGATGAGTCACCCTCCACGTACATTAGCATGCTGGGTAAAGGCAGGTTGTTTGACAGGCCAGAGAGCTCAGGGCACCACCACTTGTTCTCCTGGCTGCTATTGCACCATACCACAACACTGAGTGATGGGTAAACCACTAGTCTACATCCCTGACAAGACATCCAGCCATTGACTACTGAGGGATGCAAATAAAATGGCATTGGTGGGTACTGTTGTGGTGTGGACCAATGCCATGTCCACTGTCCAGTGGTCCCTGTGGCTAGCGGCAGCCTTTAACCGCTGAGAAGCTACTAATCCGATGGGTAGTGGTGACAGAAGATGTTTTTGGACAAACACGCTTTTGGGTCTGGGAGACCCGCAGTCCTGTATGGGCAATTGTCAAGGCAGCGGTCTGAAATACAAAAGCATAATGTAGCTAGTAGGGCTGGGAATTGCCAGGGACCACACAATATGATATTAGCGCGATACTTTGGTGCCGATACGATATGGATTGCGATTCTATACTGTGATTTTATTGTGATTTCATGTTCCAAACATATTGCTCACGTTATGTCTGCTTCAGATAGAGCACGAGAAAATGAGTTTTGATCAGTCGGGGAAATAAAAAAGTGCTGAAAACATGTTGGCTCACCATTTGTTATTTTAAAGATGGGATGGAAAATACTTGAGTTTTGGCGCAGGGACAGCTGGCTGTCTCTAGCTAACGCTGCCCGCAGGAGAAAAACAAAGCACAATTGTAACTATGTATTTTTCCCTCATCATTAGTAGCTAGGTACAATGTTCCTCCTCATTCCATGCATGCTTAGAAGAAGTTCCTCTGAACTACTGTACAGGGGTCCATTGCTCATGTAATGCTAAAATAATTATGAAGCAGATATTATGTATGGCTCACGCAGCACAATGTCTGCACATAAAATTAGGCTAGCCTACCGTGGAAAGTCACGGCCAAAGGAGATTGTGATGCGAAGGCATGTTTCTGTGTGCTGAGGGCTTAGCACAAAATTATAACTAGACTAGCCCCCCCCACACACACCCACACACCCACACACAAAAAAACATTGCGGTTTTGGGTAGATTTCTTCATTCTAGTCTTACTGCTCAACATCCACTTGAATATGATGCAGAGAGCAAAGAAACAAGAAGCAGGGCAAGTTAGTAGTCTGTGTTAACAAGCAAAGAGCTTACTGATAATGAAGTCAGAACTGAATGTGATGCTGCTTACAGCTCCCAGCTGAAAGAGATATCGCTGTGAAAGGAATAGTGATTTGACACTGGAACACGATTTAACACAGGAACCATTTTCAGGTCAATGTTAGTTTACTATTGTCTTTCAGGAAACTGATTGGCAAGTCAAAACACTAGCGGTAGAACCATGCACTCTGAATAAAGCCAGAAAAACAAACTGACAGGGAATGTGAGAACACAGTCACTATAGAAATACAAATGTCAGGCACCATGTCACAAGTATTAGAATGAACAAACTAGCCAACCATTTCACAGTTTCCCCGAAAAAGAAAACAACAGAGGAAATGGTGCTTCAACAAACCAATGTGGTGAGTCTGATAAGCAATGACTGTAAGTAGGTAAGTCCCTGTCAGTAGAACATCACTGGTAATCCTTATTGATTGTTCAGGCTTGGCTACATGTTTCAGTTTCCTGAATTGTTGCTTGATGCTGTCTTCAGAGGGCCTAGGCCTAATTTGACTAGTACAGTGGTTCCCAAACATTTTATAGTCCTGTACACCTTCAAAACATTCAACCTCCAGCTGCATATCCCCTCTAGCACCATGGTTAGCTGTACCCCCTCTAGCACCAGGGTCAGCGCACTCAAATGTTTTTTTTGACAGCATTGTAAGCTTGCCACACACGCTCTATATGATATGTTTAATAAATGTAAGAATGGAGTGTGAGCTGAACAACTTGTGTCGTCGACAGGTGCAGGTGTAGTACTGTACTACCAATAGAGCTGGTATGTGTCTCTATGGCCTTACTAAATGAACTGTTTGAAAATGTTAAGACATTTTTTTAAACAAAATAAAACACAAAAACCATTCAGTATCCATATTGCTGAGGTCGACATGTCAACCAGGAAACCTATGACATCACAAAAGCAGTGACATTACATCAAAAGGTCTTATTTTTTTTTTTACTCCCTCCCTGTGTTTTTCAACCTTTCACAAACACAGACAAGCATCAATTTCCTGTCATGACCAATGTTTTAATATTACAGTGAATGTTTGTGGTGCACACACACACGACTCTGTCTGCTCACCCTGGGATGGAACACAATGGAAACAGCTCTGCCCATCATGTTACTGAGTTTACACTATTGCAGAACCACACACTATGACCAGCTGAGAGCGAGAGTGTCTTTATTGAATGTTCTAACCCTACATGCACTACAGTAGGAGTATGATAACATAGAGCTGTGGGTTAATTGTGCCTTATTCAGAGGTTTAAATTATTTGAGCAAAAAAAATCTATTGTGTGAATCACATTTCCTCCTAAGGTGAAGAAGTGTCATATTGCCTTGGGTATCAATACTATACCACCACTAAACAAACTTCCCTGCATTTCATACATAGGGCCTATTTGTTTATAGCCTGGATATTAGGCAACACCTGGAACATGGAAATGATGCCATTGAGTAGTGCAAATCTAATTAAGCAATCTCTGACCTTGGTTGACAATACACCAGACAAGAACACTAGCATTTTCACAACTTGCATTGAAAATAAGAATGTTGACAACAAAGAGGGCAAGACGGGGGAGTGCTGGGGGAGATAGCTGCCAGCAGAGTGCACTTTATCTGATTGGATGAGTCAAGGAGAATCCTTTGTGTACACATTCTGTATGAAGTGTGATACCAATGGAGAAAAAAATATCTAAAGTTAGGGGCATATTTTGCCCCTGTTGACTTGTTTTGAAAAGATTGCAGCAGCTTTTTCCATCAAGAGCTCTCAGGGGCAAATTTGGAAAATCTTGGGGCAAAAATGCACAAAGCCCCTCTGCATTTCTGACACTGACATTTCACATCTTGAATATGGTCAATAATATTTGTCTTTCTGAATGTGAATATACTAGAATGCTGCTCTATATGCTTCAAACTAACAAAACACAATATCAAGTGTTTTTATAACAATGTCAATCGTGGAGACTCATTAAAGTTCTTCGGATATGTGAGTGGAAATAGAATCCAGGATTACATATTTTCCCACAACCCCACATTCTGAAAGGCTTTGCTATGCCTCCCTGACAAGCCACTGTGTACTACCAAAGCACAGGACTCCTGATGGCTCCAAAACACTCTTTTATTCTCCACATACAAACAAGGCCTTTCGTCAGAGTCTCTCTCTCTGAGTCTCGCTGACATCTTCTAATCTTCTCTTGGCAAATACTCTCCAATACATTCAAATGTACGGGGAAGTCACACACCCCATGTAATGTCTGCGTGAAACAACAGAATGGGAGATAATGAAGCCGGTGTGTGGAGTCCCACAGCGCAAGTGAAAAGACAGCATCTCAACAGGTGAAGAGAATATGATCCGTTGGAACATAGGGGTGTTACTAGTTTAATTAACATGGTTGCCTACTCTACTTCCTCTTTAGAAATTATGGCTTTTGGATCAGTACCAGCTAAAAATGTTTAGCTGGTACTGAACAGATTAGCCAGATCTCCTGCTTTCCCTCTATGAATAATTAATGTTAAACTCTGGAAACATATTTGAGTCAAAAGGGAAGAATCTGTTATCACAAACCCTAACAAATCATTAATATCCACCCATGAATCAAATCTATGGTTATGACAACATCTCTTACATTCATTATTAATCTGCATGTGGCATCTAGCATTGAATTCTAGATTAGAACCCAAATCCTGATAATATAATTTGCCTTCCCAGTAAAATGTATAAGATTATACACAGTGTACAAAACATTAGGAACTGCTTATTGATGTCACTTGTTAAATCCACTTCAATCGGTGTTGATGAAGTGGAGGACACCGGGTGAAGAAGGATTTTTAAGCCTTGAGACAAGGATTGTGTATGTATGCCATTCAGAGGGATTTAAGTGCATTTGAACGGGGTATGGTAGTAGGTGCAGGCGCACTGGTTTGAGTGTGTTCAGGGTTGTCACGCGTGTATCAAGAATGGTCCACCACCCAAAGGCCACCCAGCCACTGTGGAAAGCATCCCTGTGGAAAGCTTGACACCTTATAAAGTCCATGCAACACAATATTAGGAGGGTGTTCCTAATGTTTTGTACACTCAGTGTACAACAATCTGAGGTTCTGAGCATATAGCCTAAACCTAGAGGACATGAATTGCTATAGTGGTGACCAATTTAATCCCAAACTCTCCCTTTGAATACAAATCTGTGCTTTTAAAATTGCATTTGGATTGGACATTGGCGGACTTATCTTTTTAATTTATGAAAGAACATTGTCATGGTCCTCTAAGAGAACTCTGTTTCCTCAGTAAACCTTTGAGTTACAGTCTGGCTGGCTCATATCCCCTTTTCCACAGACAGCAAACATCGTGGTGAGCCATCACGGAGTCTAGGTGGCATCCTTTCTGCTCACACGCTCTCAGTTGGCAGCAAACGCTCTCAAGGACACACCAGGGAACATGTGCCTCACACAGAGCTCTGCTGCTGCTCTGTTTAGTTCTGCAACTAGTCTGACAGCTCTGACTTCAAAATGACTAACTGACCCAACTCAACATCTGGCCCATGTCGGATGAACCAATTCGATGCTGAAGGCATTGTTTAAAGCATTTATTTATTCTTTATGCCCTTCAAGTGAACCGTGACCAGACATGGTAGGTAAAACCAATATGGCTAACATTGAGTTGCTTCACGAATCAATCCACATCAGAAGAGTTATCACCCTAAGGTCAGCTGAAGACAGGGAGGAAGGATGTACTTTAAAGTATTAGAATTTGAGCATATGTCCCAGTCCCTTGAATGGATTGGAGTCATTACTGCACTAAAAGTCAAATAGGCAAATGAAAGGCTCAAACTTGGCCATCATGAATAATATAAGTCAACAAACACCCATGATTAATGCAAATGAGTGGGAATATTAGCTCACCGAGGAGAGCCATGAAACATGGTTCATTCTACTTTATCAGCTAATGAGAGTTCTCAAGTGGAATCAACAAACAAAATAATTAATTAGGATGATAAATTATGCACTAGTAATTTCAATATGGGGATTTTACAACACAATAACAATTTGAGGTTCAAATTAAATCCAAGTCCTGATCATTTAAATCAGACCGAGCAGTCTCTGAAACACTTAATCTGCAGTGGAATGTTTCTGTTCCCATCACTGAACAAACAAACAAACAAACAAACAGGACACCAGTCAGGAATTGCAGGGGAGCTCAATGCTCAGGGGAACACAAGGCCCACAGCAGCTTCAGGCATATCAATTACTCACTTTGTTCACATACACAAAAAAACTGTCTGTCTGACTGTCAGAGCAGGTAAGAAAAAAAACAGACCCTGCATATGTATTTTAGCCCATGACAAACAGGAGAGGGAAATGAAAAATGCATTCGATGTCAGACAGATGAGGCGTACAGTCAACTCAGCAGTAGTCAGACCCAGATGGAGTGGGACCTTAACAGTGTGAAGATTAATGATGAAGTCAAATGTTTGATGGCATGTTTATGAAATAGCCTACATGGGTCAGTGAAAGTCTATTCTAATGCATGCTACTGCATCACAGGGGACATCCTGTCCATGTGTCATGTTTTCAGGTTGTCTAAGTGCTGAATTAATTCAAAATTAGTGATCTGTATTTTAAAAATTCTAAGCTAACTAATTATAGTCTACCATAGAAATAAAGTCATATTTGCATCAGAGCCATAGAGATCTAGCAAGGCTGTGTACATATAAAATACAGAAAGAAAAGTCAGTGAGTTGGGCACATCATGAGAATGACAAATGTAATTTACCAAGTCACAATGTATGATTAGCCTTTTCCTTTCTGTCGAAATAGCTAGCAAATTCTGTACATTAGGATGTAATCACTTTGGCAGCAAAAATCTACACAAATTAACTTGCTACTAGACCAGTGGTTCCCAAACGTTTACTGCACAAGACCCTAAATTGACACTAGAATATACAGAGTAGAGGTTGACCGATTAATCGTAATGGCCGATTAATTAGGGCCAGTTTCAAGTTTTCATAACAATCAGTAATCTGCATTTTTGGACACCGATCATTGCCGATTACATTGCACTCCACAAGGAGACTGCGTGGCAGGCTGACTACCTGTTATGCGAGTGCAGCAAGGAGCCAAGTTAAGGTGCTAGCTAGCATTAAACTTATCTTAACATAATCACTAGTTAACTACACATGGTTGAGGATATTACTAGTTTATCTAGCTTGTCCTGCGCTGCATATAATCGATGCGGTGCCTGTTAATTTATCATTGAATCACAGCCTACTTTGCCAAACGGGTGATTTAACAAGCGCATTCGCTGAAAAAAGCACCGTCTTTGCACCAGTGTACCTAACCATAAACATCAACAATGTTTTAAAATCAATACATACGTATATATTTTTAAACCTGCATATTTAGTTAATATTGCCTGCTAACATGAATTTCTTTTAACTAGGGAAATTGTGTCACTTCTCTTGCGTTCTGTGCAACAGTCAGGGTATATGCAGCAGTTTGGGCCACCTGGCTCGTTGCAAATTGTGTGAAGACTATTTCTTCCTAACAAAGACAGCCAACTTCACCAAACGGGGATGATTTAACAAAAAGCACAATCGTTGCACGAATGTACCTAACCATAAACATCAATGCCTGTCTTAAAATCAATACACAGAAGTATATTTTTTAAACCTGCATATTTAGTTAAAAGAAATTCATGTTAGCAGGCAATATTAACAAGGGAAATTGTGTGACTTCTCTTGCGCTCATTGCACGCAGAGTCAGGGTATATGCAACAGTTTGGGCAGCCTGGCTCGTTGTGAACTAATTTGCCAGAATTTTACGTAATTATGACATAACATTGAAGGTTGTGCAATATAACAGCAATATTTAGACTTATGGATGCCACCCGTTAGATAAAACACAGAACGGTTCTGTATTTCACTGAAAGAAAAAAACGTTTGTTTTCAAAATGATAGTTTCTGGATTTTACCATATTAATGATGTAAGGCTCGTATTTCTGTGTTATTATGTTATAACTAAGTCTATGATTTGATAGAGCAGTCTGACTGAGCGGTTGTAAGCAGCAGCAGGCTCGTAAGCATTCATTCAAACAGCACTTTACTGCGTGTGCCAGCAGCTCTTCGCAATGCTTCAAGCATTGCGCTGTTTATGACTTCAAGCCTATCAGCGCCCGAGATTAGGCTGGCAATACCAAAGTACCTATTAGAACATCCAGTAGTCAAAGGTATATGAAATACAAATGGTAGAGAGAGAAATAGTCCTATAATAACTACAACGTAAAACTTCTTACCTGGGAATATTGAAGACTAAAAAAGGAACCACCAGCTTTCATATGTTTTCATGTTCTGAGCAAGGAACTTAAACATTAGCTTTTTTTACATGGCACATATTGCACTTTTACTTTCTTCTTCAACACTTTGTTTTTGCATTATTTAAACCAAATTGAACATGTTTCATTATTTATTTGAGACTAAATAGAGTTTATTGATGCATTATATTAAGTTAAAATAAAAGTGTTCATCGTTCATTCAGTATTGTTATATATATAAAAATCAACATCGGCTTTTTTTGGTCCTCCAATAACCGGCATCGGCATTGAGAAATCATAATCGGCCAATCTCTAATACAGAGGACCCCATTTGGAAAAAGTATATCCCTAACATTAGTTAATGCTGTGTGTTCATATTTACTCAACTGTAGGTCCTGCCGGATGTCCAGAACTATGAAAGCATATTCTAATAGGTCTTAGTCGACACTAACAAGTTCTCTTCTATACCCAGTTGAAGATCAAATAAAAAGTTAATTAACAAGTTAACATCACGTATTCTCAGGGGACCCCATTACAGGTTTGGGAACCACTGTACTTGATTCTCAGAACTAACAGAGCGTGACTTAAACTGCAGTAATTGGGACTAGTATGTTGATACTATATAACTTTTAGTAAACATTAGTCTAGATAGTTGAGAATGTCTTAAGAAAAATATCCACCACAGTTACATTCTTATTTCACTTCGGTGGACCTTTCGTAGGCTCGAGCAGGCTCTCTCGATGTAGTCCCTAGCGGAACCATAAATGTAAAAAAACAGGAACTGCACCCCTCCCAGCTCGGTAACGTTAACGCTGCTAGCCTAGCTCGCTTGCTACCATTTTCTCAATCCGATTAGCGAGCTAGCTAGCGATGAACCACTTTCCTTGCTGTATGAATCAGAATGCCAAAACTTACCTTTAATATTCCATAAGCAATTAAACAACAGCAAGAGTTGTATCAAGACCATATCGATTAAATTCATTGTTAGTACATTGACACCGCGAATGCTTTACTGTTTCGATTTGCACTTCTTAAAGGCGCAGTCTGCGCTCTGTTTATGGCAGTACCTTCACAACCGCCTTTCACCGCTTGTCTACAACCGCCTTACGTCAGGCGTAGGCAAGTACTAGTCCCTCCTACCTCACCAGCGCAACAATTTGATAGGGCCGCTTATATTTGTTGAAAACAACAGTTAAAGTGCAATTAAATTCAACAGCGACAAACCAAGCCACTTTTCAATATCAAGTTAGGCTATAAATTAATATGTTTTATTTATTAGGATCCCATTAGATGACGCCAATGGCGACAGCTAGTCTTAATGGGGTCCGACATATAACGAAAAAGACATTACAGACCAAATACTTTACAATTTACCTACATTTGAAAACATGAACATGTTGTGTGTGTGCATCTATCAGTTACACATACATGTCAGTACATACAAACAACAAGTAGGTCACTTGGGGGAGAGGCGTTGTGCCGTAAGGTGTTGCTTAATGTGTTTTTTGAAACCAGGTTTGTTGTTCACTTGCGATATATAAGATGGAAGGGAGTTCCATGCACTCATGGCTTTGTACAATACAATATCATGTATTGGCAATAATACATTTGTCTTGGACAGAGTTTTAGAAATATCCCTGTATCCCGATTTAATAGAATATGATTTCAGTACTGAATACAGTACATCACTACAGTAGAGTCCACTGTGAAATGTCAATGAATATATGAATTGGGGGGAAAACATTTTTTTAAATTCAAGGAACAATCGATATAGAGGTGTGTGGCCCCACATGCAGTTGCACTGCTCAGGGACAGCTATTTGTGTTGAATTTATAGTGAATTTGTTGAATGTGACTGTTTTGTAACAGGTTAGGAGAACTTCCGCAGCAGGTTAGGAGAATTAACGTAGCAGGTTAGGGGAATTAACGTAGCATGTTAGAATAATTAGGTTAAGGTTAGGAATGGGTCAAGGTTAGAGAAAATGCTCTCTTTGTAACACCAACTATTGACTGCAAAAAACGTTTATCTCTTATTTCCCATTAGACATACTGTACATCAGACATACAGCACTGATCTTTTCACTGTGTAGCTTCTGCCACTGTGTGGAGAAAAAAAGCCACTACACTGACTGAACTGGAAACCTCAACTTGTCAGTCTGCTGCTGCTACCAGATACAAGGTGATGAAGACCCACGCACCTCTTCCTTCCCCGTGCATGCACGCACGCACGCACGCACGCACATATACACACACACATTTTTGTGAAGATAATATTACTTCAGCCATTAGGATTCTATCCATATAAAAATGAAAATAAAGTAACAAGGCAACGGTAAATATGTCGTTTCCACGAATTATGCAGTGCCCCCTCCTTGGGCCAATTGAGATATTGTGTGTGACTAACAATTCAGTTAATTACTATAAACTCCTGCATTGGGCCAATCGGTGTAATTTTGTAAATGCCAGATCTGGCAAGACGCACCATTAATCCAAGTTTTTTCAAAACTCGGGCCAGTGCTGTCTGAGATATAGCGTTTGACAAACATACGAATTTACAGACGGAGACAGATCCACACAGTCATTTCCCCAATTTCATCGTGGGGGACAATAAAATACACAATATGGGAGTTATATACAGGGAGTACCAGTACCAGATTAAAATGCAGAGGTATGAGGTACATTAAACATGTAATCCCCCACGAATAATGCAGCACCCCCCTTGGGCCAATCAATGTAGTATTGTAAATGACGGATCTATATGGCAAGACGCATCATTCGCCAAAGTTTCATACAAATCGGGTCAGTGGTGTCTGAGAGGTTGCGTGTGACTAACGTACGTACAGTTGATTACTACAGCGCCTCCCTTGGGCCAATCAGAGTCATTTTGTAAATGCTGGATCTCTACGGCAAGACGCATCATTCACCCAAATATCTCAAAATCGGGCAGGTGGTGTCTGAGAAATCATGTGGGTTAGCTAGACTCGCATCCCTGAGCATGTGTGCCTCATTTCAGCGCTCTGAGTCAAACAGATCAAGAGATAAACATGTGCCATTGTAGCACCACTGTGTAGTCGATATGAATGCGTTTGCATATGTTGAGTCTTGACAGTGTCTGCAACATGTGCAACAAATTGTGTTACAATGTGAATATCCTTGACTGATTTATGTATATGCATTTATGTGGCAGACCATGCACAGGGGAATGTTTATTGGTCAATAGTGACCATGTTGTTTTAGGTACTAGTCTGGAAAATATTGCATTAAGAGACCTTTGTCCATAAAAGCCATATATAAAGTTTCATGCAGATCGGCCATTCAGTGCCAACAGAGTAGCATTTTAAGTGTTTTTCACAAAATTCGAAATTTGTTTCTTGTGAGGAGAGGGGCCTATGTACCGAATTTCATGACTCGGTCAAACGGGGTGAGGAGCGTGACCTTCAAAATGTGCATTTTCAATCTCTTGTTATAACCACCATCTGGCCAATCAGAGAAATCGCATGTGATTAAGGTATGAATGAACATATAAACGAAATGATGGAGACAGATCCACAGTCCCCTCCCCGATTTAATCGTGGGGGACAATGAATATTAACGTAAAAATTACAGGAAACCATGACAAGAAAGCACGTGCAATTTGTTTTAAACGGATTTTAAAAAATGTACAAAATGTACAAATTATGAAAAACAGCACTCAAATCTCCCGTTATTCTCGACTGCCTCTCTTTGGCCTGAAGAGGCATTTCTTCCAGAACTCTGTGGGCTCTTCTACAGTGACGTCACTGGCAGATATGTCATGGCGTCTGTGGGGCTGAAGCTGGAGCTGCAATTAAGCTAGCTAAAAGCTGTCGACAGTGTGTAAGTCGAAATGGAGAAAAATGCAAACCTGCATCGAGATGTTGGAGGAAGTACTCTATGTGCTACTATTGCAGGAGAAATTGGCGATATTAAAACAGTTGGCGGAATGAAGGGAGCGACCGATACGTGCAAGATTAGTGATCATTCTCGCAGTACTTTGGTTAGTTGTACTACCAGCACCAGTAGTGCCCCTAGCATTGCTAGTAATGCTATCTCCAGTGTTGAGAAATTAGATATGGCAAAAATGATCGAGTCTCTCCCGGTGCAAGAGAAGAACATTCAATCGAGTGGTTGGTCGGAGACATTCTCCTCTGGATCTGGAGATCATTTGAGTAACGGAATGGGATATGGCACACAGCTGGCTACAGGAAATAGCGAGGGTGCCACCTCAAAGTTAGTAAACAACAAAACGGATGGCGAGCCCTCCTCGATGGGGTCAAGGATTACAGATGGTCAAGCTGAGGTGTTGGGTTGTGAGTCTGTTGAACTAGTGATGCTGGCAAAACCGACACACCTATGTCCGGACAAAACAAATACGGGAAACGTTAAATGTGGAGTTGCTATTGACAAAACCATATGCAAGGGTTTGCCGAGTGGGAGTGACCCGTGCATCGCGGCAGAATCTAGGAGCGTCGACTCACTTGAGTCTTTCTCGAACCTTAACTCCTGTCCCAGTTCCTATCTCGACAGTGAAGGGGTGGAGGACAAGGTGTTGGCAATAACAATACAGAGCGAGTATGGGGCTGATGGAACTAAGATCCCGTGCACCAAGGACCGGGGCGCTGGCCAGTCCATATACCACATCAAGTGGATCAAATGGAAGGAGGAAAACACACCTATCATTACCCAGAATGAGAACGGTCCATGCCCATTGCTGGCAATTATGAATGTCCTACTGCTGGCATGGAAGGTAAATGACTGACATCATAACCAGACCTCTGAGACAAGTTTACATGTGGTGTGCATGATGCCATTTGGAACGTTTACACATCTATTATTTGTCAATACTAAATTACTAATAGAGAAGTAATTATGAAGCTGGTCATCATAACTACGCTATCTGTTGTATTATCAAAATAAAATAAAATTGAATGATCAGTTGTAAAATAAACTATTGTCACCTGCCAGAATATAGAGTACCATGAAAAGTTGAAGATTCATAAATAAATTCTGCCCAAATGAAAGAATTGTAAGTTAAAGTTCAAAGTATACCACTCATATGCACTCATCTTTATTTTTTGTAATTTTATGATGGAGTTTGTTGACAGGTCACATTGACCAATTATACCATAGACCCAGTTGTATATATTTTCCCCATGCTGCGGCCTTGGCAGCTCAGTCCCTCTCTTATGAGTAGTCTCTGAGAGCTTCAAGTTGAGTCCTTTTTAACTTCTGGTTTCATTTACATCATAAAGATAACGTTTAATTACTGTCAGTGACGGTTGGTTGGCAGGCAGTGGCGATTCTGATTCAGTATGTGTCTTCACAACTTAAACTGCAGCTCTGTGTCTGAAACCTTCCCTAAAACTTCACTACCTACTGTGAAAATGGGTGACATAAAAGTGACTGTAAACAGAATTCTTTGCTTCAAACGCCTGTGTGTGTGCTGACAGTCGTGCAACCGCTGACAGTGCACTTCTGGTGACTTTAAACACAGCTTTCCACTTCCCAGGTGTGGGTGTATTTACTGTGAACCATAATCATGGGGGAGGGAGAAGCCTGTCAGCCAGGTTCTATTGGCCTGGCTAACTTTAGTCATGTTGCTTGGTTTGTTAAGTAATGTATGTGGTTCCGTTACAGGTGAAGATGCCACCAATGATGGAGATCATAACTGCTGAACAGTTGATGGAATATCTTGGTGAGTATAAGTGAGAATCTGTTTACCAAACCAAAGACCCAAATGTCATTTAAATCAGCGACCTGTTCTTTCGTTGCCCTCCTAGAGGTTGACAGGTACAGTTTATTCCCTGTCTCTAGTATTTCTCTAAGTTTACGGACCTGTATTTGTGACCTGTATTTTATGCCTGATAAAGATACAAGCCACCTTGACAGTGCTCGAAGGCAATGGACAATACTGCATTTTTCTTTGGTTTTGTACCTGTCTAGAAGGTCCATGTCACAAAATGCTAGTCTGGCTGTACATTTAGTACACCGGTGCAGTGGAGCATTGAGCTGTAGTAGAAACTAGCCTGGGAAGTGCAATGTGACCTTAATGATAGAGTACTGGAGGGCAGTAATTATTTCCCACTGCCTGAGAAGGCATTACTGTATGAATAATCACAGGACCTGCCTCACTGCCTGCCTGGCCCCTCAGTCTTATTTTACTAATTTCCTCGCCTCCCTTCAGTAGACTGTGGATTTGCTGCCTCCTAGCTTTAAGATAAATTGCTATATAATATGGATTTCATATGATTTAAGCAATGGCACACAGTAATTGCATAGCTGCTGTGAAATCACCCATATGCCATTATTACCTGAGTTTTCCTTCTAAATAAACGAAACCTCCACTTAATTTTTAGCCAGTGAATACAATGGGTGCGTTCGTAAATTCACTCTAGAGTGTCAGTGTTCTCTGGGCCGTTTGTAAATTCAGAGCGTTGTGAGATTGTACACTTTGACCGACAAGTAGGGTTGATCCAAGTGTTCTTAGTTCAGAACCGCAGCGAAGTACCCAAGATAAATTACTAACGTTGGCTAGCTTGCTAGCTTCTTCCAGACACAAATAAGAGGGCACCTCCCTCTGAACATTTTACTCACCCTAGCAGAGCTGGTTAGTGTTTTCATGTTGTCAGGAGGGTTAGTGACTTCATCTGTGTCACTGTCAACAATTTAATAAAAAGTTTTAGCCAATGTTTATTTACAGCTGTCCTAACAACCGAGTTTAGTGCGTTCGTAAATTCCTCAATTATACTTTACACTTTCAAACTAGAGTGCTTTGAAATCGGAGTAGATTGCCAGGTTGAATTTACGAACGCACCCAATAAATGAATTGGATTTACAGTATTTTGGAAGATTCTTTAATAAATTCAATACTCTACCTGGGTCATTATACGCATTCTGGTTGTAACCTAGCTGCTGGACCTGCGCTCAGAAGAGTGCATATGGACTTGTATACCCATTAGTGATAAGCCTGGAGTCCCCACAGATGGTGGTTGGGTTTAGGGTCATAAAATATTGTATGGATGAAGTGCTGGTGGGTTGAATAAAGAGAAAACAATGCATAAAAAATCTATAATTGTATAATTATTGTGCAATTCATATCTATATACTACATTGAGGTTTTCCTTTCATTATGTCTATCTGGCGTTAGTGTGTAGCCTAACTAGCGCCCTAAATACCCTCCAATTGCCAAATGCATTTGGGTACTTGGGCAGAAAAAGTTAAAATCGTTCCACTGAGGCAAAAAGGACAATGTCGGAGTTTAATTCAATAGTAGAAAAGCTGCGAAATGGAGTGTTGATGTTTGGGGAAAATGTAGTAAAAAAGGATGATGGCAGTTCTGGCTATGTCATGTGTGATGATTCAACAGTCTCAAGACGGGGAATTCAAAATGGCACATCAAGGGAACTGTACTGTTCAGATGGGTTCACTGAAATCTGGACTGACTGTAGGTCTATAACCTCTCACATCGCCTAATATAACTCGAGCAGAATTAAGCATTTCTTGCAGTGAAATTATACACCAAATATACATTTTGAAAGTTGAACAGAAGTGGAGAAATATTATTAATTTCTTTCAGCATCTTGAGAGAATGAATGTGCGGTTAGGGACCATCTATAATCTTTATCAGCATCATAAAAGTGTAAAATAGGACAAATGTAAGCCATCACATTATTATTATTATTATTATTATCTTATTTAAACCACATAAAATATGCATCCAAGCCGGACTGAGATCTTATCAAAAACGTGTCGTTTTAACAGCTTTTAATTTCCTTAACCGGTGAAACTGATGTCATTTGGACATTTTGCATGTCAAATTGTTCATGTTTTTTTTTTTAAGTTATTCAATTTTCTCCTTGGTCGCTAAACGTATTTGCTGTGTGAAAGAAGCAGAGATGAAAGCGGAAAGAGAACACACCTTAACAATTTCAACTATACTGAACAAAAATATAAACACAACATGCAACAATTTCAATTATTTTACTGAGTTACAGTTCATATAAGGAAATCAGTCAATTGAAATTAATTCATTAGGCCCTAATCTATGGATTTCACATGACTGGGCAGGGGGCGCAGCCATGGGTAGGCCTGGGAGGGCAGGCCCACAGGGGAGCCAGGCCCAGCCAATCAGAATGAGTTTTTCCCCATAAAACAGCTTTATTACAGAAATAAATACTCCTCAGTTTCATCAGCTGTCCGCATGGCTGGTCTCAGATGATCCCGCAGGTGAAGAAGCCAGATGTGGAGGTCCTGGGCTGGCGTGGTTACACGTTGTCTGCGGTTGTGAGGCCGGTTGGACGTACTGCCAAATTCTCTAAAACAATGTTGGTAGCGGCTTATGGTAGAGAAAATTAACATTGCATTCTCTGGCAACAGCTCTGGTGGATATCGCTTAAGTCAGCATGCCAATTGCACACTGTGGCATTGTGTTGTGTGACAAAACTGTACATTTTAGAGTGGCCTTTTATTGTCCCCAGCACAAGGTTCACCTGCATAATGATCATGCTGTTTCTTTTGCTTCTTGATATGCCACACCTGTCTGGTGGATGGATTATCTCGGCAAGGGAGAAATTCTCACTAACAGGGAAATAAACTAATTTTAGGGAAGTAAGCTTTTTGTGCGTATGGAACATTTCTGGGATCTTTTATTTCAGCTCATGAAACATGGGACCAACACCATACATATTTTTGTTCAGTATAGATTAAAACATTAATACTGTTGATGTCTAACATTACTCTGGTGAGCAAAAGTTTATTTAGTCTTCTAGGATAAGAAGTAATTACAGAAGAGAAGTTGCCTGTATCTAATTATAGACAAGTTGAATAACATAGGCCTGTTTATAATTTCCACATTTTGTTAGGCTATCTAAAAATGCCTGTCAAAAATGTTTTCCATCTCAGACTGTACAATGTTTGTGGGTCGGGTGAGGGCTTTCGTTTTTTCATCAGCGCTTGCGGATGAGTTATTAGCAATTGCGGGAGGCTGCGGATGAACAAACAGCTCAACCACGCATCGCTAATACCCATGTGAGGTCAGGTGGTATGGTCCAGTATAGATTGACCAGGAGGGCTGAAGAATCCTTGTGGACCAAGCCCTGCTAACGTCAGGCAAACAGGAGCTGTGTTCTTTCTCCATGCGTGGCACGCTGACCCCACTGCCTCCCTCCATAGCTGGGTGCTGTTATGATGTAGAACCAGGGGTGTCCTGTTACAAAAGGCATTCTCATCTAAGCTATAGAGAAAAAAATCACTGTCACTATAGCCAAGCCCTCTTTTCATGGCATTGGTCAGTTTGGCTTCAATTTTACAAGCGCTATAATTCTTTGACTGGTGCTATGACTAGTGTCCCGTTTTGAGTGTGTTCTAGCTAAATGCATCATATAATGACTGTTAGGCGTCAATAACAACTCTAACTATAAGAGAAATGGAGCCACCAGCTGCTGAGTTCTGAGAGATGCCAGAAGTCCTGAAATGTATCCACATTAGTCATGCCATGGGAGTTGTTTACTTTCATATGATCATTTGGGGGTTCGGTATAGAGGTCAGTTTGTACCAAAGACTCCTGACTGTTTGTGCTACATTGTCCTACATTCTGCATGTGATTAGCAGATTCAACTGGTTTTGATTTAATCTGTATTAGTCATTATGGGCCAAGACACAGACTGTCGTTAATTTGTGGGAAAGGATATTTCTCACCATGGTTTAATTACAGTTTACACCATAGTGCTTCATTGGGGGACAGATTAGTTAGTTAGCTACCAAGATAGAATATAACAACAAAATGTGATTGGGAAACAGAGGGATGATTCTTCATTGTCAGGAAATATATTTGTGATGTCAGTCATGGGAATGTTCTTTAGATTTCTCAGTTTGCTGCTTCTCTTCAAGTATTTTTCATTAGGCCTAACGCAAATGTTGACTTGACTTCTCATTAGTGTGTTTTGTACCAGGGGTAATAATGATTGTAAGCAATAACATTGTTGCCTTTTGGTTAGATGTTACTTTTTTGGGATGCATTGGCTAGGAAAATGTCATTTAGAATGAGTAATTGTCTGTTGTTGAACTCTAATGGGATAGCCTTATGTTTCCTCCCCACAGATTCTGCCTCTGAGTCCATAGCGCTTGGTGTCCGTCACTGATTAATGCATGCAATTCAATTCCAATTGGAGTTTGGTTCATTTTGCTGGAAGAAAAAGTATCATCTTCAGTGTGTGCATCTAATTATCAGACTATGTTATGACCAGGCAAATCTAATTTGACCTTCTCCAAATACTTTTTTTATAAGAGAGGAGGAAAGCAAGAAACTGTAAACTACCCTGCTGGTCAACTGACATGAAACTCTGAGAGAGGAGACCATTCAGACTGACCCAAAACATTAGCACATTGAGCGACATAGTTGCCCATCTTTAGATATTTTAGAGGTAGCCTAGTGTGTGGGTCTGATTGAACACAGTACTCACTCCAACCCCATAGCGCTATGTTCAATACCAGTGAGAAGCCACAGAGAGGTCTTTACCCCCACTCCCAACCACTCAGGGCCCTCTCCCCCATTGTGCCCCCTGATGGAATCACCTGATTGCTCCCTCTGTCTGCCTCTCTACACTTTGCTCATCTGCTCCTACAGATACCCATGGTTGATTCCTAGTTCTCAGTGTAAAAACATTCCCGGTCTCTTTCGAGTACCCTGACTCACAGTGAGCACTTCAACCCTTCTGCAAATCACAGGTGACAAGCAGTAATGAAGCACAGCGTTTTCATTTCACGCAACTCCTGTTTTTTCGACTGTGTCATGGTATATTTCCTCGGAGGGATGCTCATGGTTGTAGCCATCCCTCTTCTGTACATTGCCGACCTTTAACTGCGTTATGCAGGCTGTGTGTGCGTATCATCCCAGATATGCCTCTGAGTCGTCTCTGCTCTTCTTTCACAAGTGCCAATAAATTGCGGCTCTGTGTTTGTGGAGACGGCTTTGTCTTTACTCCAGCTAGTGGCTGAGAGCTCATAGTGAATGGTTTGGTCCCTGGTCAAACCGTTCATCTTGTGTAATGTCCAGGAGCAGGCAGATAGGCCTGTCTCCTAGCCTCACCATTGCACTTCATTACGCACAGTTACTGTTTCATGCCCAGACAAAAAAAATAATAGCTTGTGAAAAAGAACTGCTCACAAAGAGCCCCATTTAACGTGGGCTGATTCAGACGCTGTATTAATAACTACTGTGAGGCCCATAAGGGCAGAAGTGAAGGAGATGTATGTTGTATTAGAGGCTGCTGGTTGATGTTGGGATTTAGTACTCTATGGAGCATGCCAGTGAATCATCAACAGCAGCAGTAGAGGCCCAGGCAGGGAGGGCACCGTCTACAGTCAGCTGGCAGGGAACGGGGCAGGCGGAGGGAGGTAGGGGGGGTATGGCTGGGGGTTTCCCTGGGCATAGAAATGTCAGTCAGTTGACTGGCCTCAGCTGGGTGCATTCATGGCCAGGGCTGAGGAAGCCTGTGTCTGAGGAGAGGAAATGGAGATTGAATCGGAGTAGCTCCCCGGCTCTCAAATGCACTGACCACTGGCTCACTTTGTTAAAGTAAGAAAGCAATCGTTGGATTATGAGGAAAAAGTAGGCCTATTTTTTTGGGGGGGGTTTCCAGATATAAGTCTCACAGAATCATCTTGTAACATCAAATATCTTGCGAGAGGGTATGTTTTCGACAGCTGGACACTGCCGTTGTGTGTTGCTCAGAGGGGGAGGGTGGAGTTGGGTGTGATGTTAATGGGTGGATGACAGGTGCACTGTGATTAGCACCACAGGGTTTTCAGTTTCTGTGGTGGTTGACTGACTTTACAAGGCTCTCCCTGCCTGCCCCAGTGGCTGCTCTTCCTAGGTCCTACACTAAGTCCTTAACACCTCTCTAGCAGCTCACCACTGGCCAGGGCTCGACTGACCCTGCATGCCTGGCCGAGCCCTTCCTGGAAAAACAGCTGGCCAGCGCTTAACACTCAACATCCCGCTTCTCACTGAGGATTAGACACTTCTTATGGAATCAGAACGTAGTAGATAATATCACCTCTTCACATGGGATTGACGTAAGCAGGCGGTCCGTAAGCCTTGTGATGTCACTGGTGAGCGGGCAGGGCTCTACCCTGATTATATTTTCTCTCTCAGCTCCCCTGTGTGTCTATGGTTGCTTTAATTAGCCTGTATCCCCAGGTCTTCTGATGTTGCTTCATCTCTCCCTCGCTCTCGCTCCCCTGCAGGAGACTACATCCTCGATGCCAAGCCGAAAGAGATCTCAGAATCCCAGCGGCTAAACTATGAGCAGGTAAGGACTGTTGTTGCTTAAACACAATCAATAAGGGCAGTTATTCACTGATCATACGCATGCATGTCTGCCGGTCCATCTCTCTTTGTGTCTGTCTGTGGCTCATGTTGGAGAATCAGACAGCCATGCAGGATGAGCGAGGAGGCTGAGAGGGAGAGGCAGGCAGGCTCTAGGCTGTTGAGTACCTCCCTCTTCCACTTAGATCTCTGATGGCAGAGCAGCAGCCAAAAAACAAGTCCGCAGCATCACACTATTAACTCGCACAACGCCAGGGGGGCTCACTTGTTCTCACTTCCCAGCCTAAAATATCCCTGCCTGCCGTTTAGTGACTGCAGTTCCTGTCCTCTTCTATCCAGAAATATATCATATTCTAATGGGCAACGATGTAATGCTGAGTATTTATACAGTCATGTGCATCTGCGTCAGTGCTTTTGCACAACATTTGCATTGGGAATGAATCTCCAGAAAGACCAATGAATGTATATGAAAATATGTGGCGTAATGATTATGGTTATATGGAAAACCGCCCACTGCCCCAGAGCTGCTTTTAGCCTCTATATAGGTTATATAAGCCGCGTCTTGCCAGGCCTACGGCACATCACGGGTCATGAGGGGTCAGGGTGCTCAGGCATGCATGGCTGAGTTCAGATCGAGGCCAGCACTGGGGCTCTGAGTGGTTCACATGGCCTGGCAGGGATGGCTTTCTCATCCACACTCCCATCCCTGCTGCCTGCCTGGAATGTGGGAAGGGCACGGCCTCTCTTCCTCTCCTCTTCCTCTCCACTCTGCTGTGGCAAAGAACCAGCACATCTGTGAATGTTATTCTTTTCACGGACGTCATCGCTCGGGAAGGAGAGAAGTAATGTGTGCGTGTGTACATACCAGAGTCTGGATTACTGTCAGAGGAGAATGTTCTGACTGCTGTACAGTCGAAGCTCTCCAAGCTCCTGGTACGTTGTGGGAATTTAAGATAAAAAAACTAGCAACACTCAAATGAAATGGTGTTGGACTCATTGTAATTATGGTGGTCTAATCTTGGACTATGGTCCAGAACACCAGGCTCTGTGGCGTGTCTGTGTGTGTGTGTACTGTGTGTGTCCGTGTGTGGATAGGCCATGTGGTGGAGTTTAGTGCAGGCTCTGTGCTGTTAAGTGGGGCAGAAACAGTTGTTGGTTCCTGTTAGATTTGGCTGTGTAAGCCCTGCCTCAACACGGCAGGAGAGCACTCGACCAGGAACGGAAGGAGCCTCACACCATGAATAGAAATAGTGTAGAGAGAGTGTTAGGGAGGCTGTCTGTCACTAGGGAGTCTTTAGCATGCCAATGTGCATGCCAAACCAAAATATAATACATTTGTAAAAGATTCAAAAATAAATATATCTATATATAATCTTGTTCTTGCCTTTGTTTGATATTGTCTGCTGCATATTTGAATAGTCAAGCTCCTTTTATGATTTTGAAGAGCGTTGAACGAGTTCATAACAGAGTTCTATTTATAAACTCTGGCTTCAAAACATCATCTGTCGGAGGATATGAGGATTAAAATAGCGATTGCTTGGCTGTTGTTAAACAGTAACTCAGAGACTGGAGAGCGGAGGTTTATTCTGTAAAGACTCTGGTCATGTTCCCCTGATAAAGGGCACTCCTGAGAGATTGCATGCTGTTGTTAAACAGTAACTCAGAGACTGGAGAGCGGAGGTTTATTCTGTAAAGACTGGTCATGTTCCCCTGATAAAGGGCACTCCTGAGAGATTGCATGCTGTTGTTAAACAGTAACTCAGAGACTGGAGAGCGAAGGTTTATTCTGTAAAGACTCTGGTCATGTTCCCCTGATAAAGGGCACTCCTGAGAGATTGCATGCTGTTGTTAAACAGTAACTCAGAGACTGGAGAGCGAAGGTTTATTCTGTAAAGACTCTGGTCATGTTCCCCTGATAAAGGGCACTCCTGAGAGATTGCACGCTGTTGCACTATTCACTTGACAGCGTTTTTGTGGTTATATGATATAGAATATTCTATTTTATTGAGATAGAGATGCTCCTAAAAAATAATGTAGCAGGATGGAAGTGTGTCGCTGTATATATATATATACATGATTGTGGATTTTAAGAGTGCACAGTTGTAGACTAAAATGCAGACTTAAAAACGGACAGGCTACCTAATAAAGTTTTGTGCCAGATCTCCATAATCAGTCAGCCTCGTGGTCCTATCAGCCTGATTTGCCAGCGGATGGAGGTCTGGAGTCACTCCCCAGTGGAAGCAGTGTGTGTGTGTGTGTGTGTGTGTGTGAGACCAGCTGGTTTGAGCTGGTGGATGAACGTGGGTGTGTGTGGCTTTGCCACAGGGTTGTGGGACTTAAATATTGATCTGGCTCACAGCCTGCTAGTGGAACATGTGACAGGAAGGTCGGCCTGTTTATCCAATCAGTCTCCCTCTTCCGTAAAAGCTGGAGTGGAACCATTGAATACTGGCCTTCATTGTCCAGTGCCCCTGGAATTGTCTATTGTACATCATCACATGCAAATACCACAGGCTCTATGTGGATCCCATATTCAGCACAGCATTTATGATTAGTGTGTTTAGGGTGGCTTTACTTAATGTAGTCTGGTCGTAATCTGTAGTCTGTGAGCGGCTAGAGCCGAGTGGAGCAGGGCTTGGCCACACAGCAGGAGGGCGTGGGTGTGCAGAGCAGGCAGAATGTTGGGCAGAGCGGGAGCAGTGGGCGGGCACGTTCCTGATCTCTTACTGTGCTGCCAGCTTCGCCACCCACCAGACAGAGATGCAGTGCCCACACAGTTGTGTGTGCACTTGTCAGTGTGTGTGTTTTTGCTTGTAGGCACATTTTGTATGCACAGTGCTGACTCACGTTTGACTTGTGCTTTAGCACCTGTCCTCAAGAATACAAGTAGGAAAACAAGAAGGATAAAGCAGAGAGAATCCTCGCTGTGTGTCTCAATGATGGACTACATGACCCCCAAAAAATATTGAGACCATTATTCCTTCTCCACCTGACTTTACAGTTGGCACTATGTATTGGGGCAGGCAGAGTTCTCATGGCATCCGCCAAACTCAGATTTGACTGTCGGACTGGTGAAGATGGTGAATCATTATTCATCACTCCAGAGAATGCGTTTCCACTGCTCCAGAATCCAATTGCAGCGAGCTTTATACCACTACAGCTGACCCTTGGCATTGCGCATGGTGATCTTAGGCTTGTGTGCGGCTGCTCGGCCATGGAAACCCATTTCATAAAGCTCCCCGCGAACAGTTCTTGTGCTGATGTTGCTTCTAGAGGCAGTTTGGAACTCGGTAGTGAGTGTTGCAACAGAGGACAGACAATTCTGCTTGCTTGTTTGGCCTACCACTTCGCGTCTGAGCTGTTGTTGCTCCTAAACGTTTCCAGGACAGAATTCCGACGAACTGACTTGTTGGAAAGGTGGCATCCTATGACGTTGAAAGTCACTGAGCTCTTCAGTGAGATCTTTCTACTGCCAATGTTTGTCTATGGAGATTGCATGGCTGTGCTCGATTTTATACACCTGTCAGCAATGTGTGGCTGAAATAGCCGGATCCACTCATTTGAAGCGGTGTCCACATAATTTTGTGTATATACAGTGTAAACAGCAAAGCACTGTGGATGTGGGTGAAGCCCCCCCGCTTAGTGAGGTGCTAATCAGTAGCTCTCAGGGGGTTCATCTGATGTCATGTGACTGAAGCCCTCTGCCCTTGGAGTGGAGCAGCTGCATGGTCTGTTACATGGACCATACTAATCCTCCCCACAACTGTCCACAGGAGTCCTAATCCCCCCCACACACACACACACACACATGCACAGATCGTCTAGCGAAATGCTTTTCAATGAGCCACACTGCTAAGTATGAAAGCTGGAGAATCTCCCTGCTTTTGGGGATTTATTTTCCCTCTTATTGACAGGTTATCCTCTTAGAAAATTAAGAAAACACAGTCACCCATTCTCACCTCTCTGTGGGGTGGGGGGACAGCTGCAGAGGACCGTCTGGGTCACAGGGAGCATCAAAATTGTTAAAAGGTTTTAAAAACAATTCTAATAAATGCAACAGTTGGACAATAGATGAAGATACTCCAAATTTTGAGATTTTTTAAAATCCATCAGGATTGACTGAATTATATATAGCACATTAAACATTTTACTGGCATGGAAAAATAATGAATGGCGTTCAGGGATTTTTTTTGGGGGGGGGTGGTGCACTCATACATTTTATAATGGTATTAGGTATTTTATATTTTGTGTTAAAATAAAGAAAATGTGTATGTGCAACATTTTGCAGAAATACAATGGGTGTATTTGCATAAATGAAAGCATTAACATAAAGGGGTGGAACAGGGCTGCAACAACAAACCCTTGCTCTGTCTACCCAACCATCACTCACCTGCTCTGTCTAGGACTAGGTCTACCTGCACTCACCTGCTCTGTCTAGGACTAGGTCTACCTGCACTCACCTGCTCTGTCTAGGACTAGGTCTACCTGCACTCACCTGCTCTGTCTAGGACTCTAGGTCTACCTGCACTCACTTGCTCTGTCTAGGTCTACCTGCACTCACCTCTGTCTAGGACTCTAGGTCTACCTGCACTCACCTACTCTGTCTTGGTCTACCTGCACTCACCTCCTCTGTCTTGGTCTACCTGCACTCACCTCCTCTGTCTAGGACTCTAGGTCTACCTGCACTCACTTGCTCTGTCTAGGACTCTAGGTCTACCTGCCCTCACCTGCTCTGTCTAGGACTCTAGGTCTACCTGCCCTCACCTGCTCTGTCTAGGTCTACCTGCACTCACCTGCTCTGTCTAGGTCTACCTGCACTCACCTGCTCTGTCTAGGTCTACCTGCACTCACCTGCTCTGTCTAGGTCTACCTGCACTCACCTGCTCTGTCTAGGTCTACCTGCACTCACCTGCTCTGTCTAGGTCTACCTGCACTCACCTGCTCTGTCTAGGTCTACCTGCACTCACCTGCTCTGTCTAGGTCTACCTGCACTCACCTGCTCTGTCTAGGTCTACCTGCACTCACCTGCTCTGTCTAGGTCTACCTGCACTCACCTGCTCTGTCTAGGTCTACCTGCACTCACCTGCTCTGTCTAGGTCTACCCGCACTCACCTGCTCTGTCTAGGTCTACCTGCACTCACCTGCTCTGTCTAGGTCTACCTGCACTCACCTGCTCTGCTCTGTCTAGGTCTACCTGCACTCAGCTGCTCTGTCTAGGTCTACCTGCACTCACCTGCTCTGTCTAGGTCTACCTGCACTCACCTGCTCTGTCTAGGTCTACCTGCACTCACCTGCTCTGTCTAGGTCTACCCGCACTCACCTGCTCTGCACTCACCTGCTCTGTCTAGGTCTACCTGCACTCACCTGCTCTGTCTAGGTCTACCCGCACTCACCTGCTCTGTCTAGGTCTACCTGCACTCACCTGCTCTGTCTAGGTCTACCTGCACTCACCTGCTCTGTCTAGGTCTGCCTGCACTCACCTGCTCTGTCTAGGACTCTAGGCCTACCTGCATTCACCTGTGCTGTCTAGACTGCCTAATTAATGACTGTTGTTGTCGTGTTCTGTTGCATAATTCAACAATTGTGCCAATAGCAGGATACCCTCAACACGCTTGGCTCTAGATTACACCCATACATACTTTGAATTGTTTGCGAGTTCAGACAAAATATCACAAATCCGAGTGTTCATTTTCAGAAGTTGCTTTCATTTTAGTGCATTTAATTTGTCAACATTTAAACTGTAGCAATTTAACTTTTTTCAATTCTACAAAAAATGTGCACCCATCTTTCCTCTCTTTCTTGTGTTGAAATGATGTTACATCCCTGAAGAAGCTTTAGTGTTCTTATAGATGCAACTGAAAGACTATTTATTCCATATCAGGCATTACCGGGGTGTGTTTGACAGGTCATTACAAACATTTCCACGGTCGTAACATTAACGGGGAAAAACGACAGGCACAAGGAAACGTATGATGGAGTCTCAGAAGTCAAGTGAAAGCAATAAATTCAGGAAGATTTAGGTGACAAGTGCATGTCACATCCCTCAAACAAAGGAAAAGATGACTGAAAAAGACAGATCCTCAGGTAGCCTTTTGTGTGTTTGAGTGGCGAACGACAGGAGGGCGTGATGAGTACGGTAGACAGGAAGATCCTTGGTCGGAACACTTTCTGATTGGTTCAGTTTGTACACTTGACTGATAGTTCAAACTAGCAGGTTTCTGTGGGTGAGTCTGCTGTTTTTTCTAGCTGAAACTGCTTTAGTATGTGACAGTAGTTGGTTCACTGTCCGCAACATTTCTTCCAATGTCAAATCCTATTTCAATGCCCTAGTCAACAAGAATTCTACAAAGACTAACATCCCTGGCTAAAGACCTTGAAAAGGAGCATGACTTTCTATTTGTTGTCTCCCAGAATATGAGTGATGCCATGGCGGTGCTGCACAAGCTGCAGACAGGGCTGGATGTCAACGTGAAGTTCACAGGGGTGCGGGTCTTTGAGTACACCCCAGAGTGCATTGTCTTTGACCTGCTGGACATCCCTCTCTACCACGGCTGGCTGGTGGACCTGCAGGTGAGAACCCTTCCCTCTCTGAGCCCCCTTTAAAAGTAGACTGAGCGAGTTGACGTAAATGCAATAACAGAAGGTTGAAGCCCGAGGCTGAACTTCTCTGCTGTTTTTGGGCCTGTAGCTACCACGTTGTAGCAGTGTGAAGCAAACCCGTGCTCATGCCCAGATACTCTGTGTGACTGTGAGAGCAAAGTATTGCATCGCGCTCAAGGAAGTAACTATGGTACTGCTCACGGCAACATCATAAGTCTACCTTTAAACCATGTAGCTATTACTATGATATGCAGGCAAATATATTGTTAAAAGTCACCATTCTGCTTGTTTATGTTTTATCTGTCGGCCCCAGCCGCACTCAGGCTCTGTGTGTAGTCAATCCGACCCTCTCTGCTTATTCAATGCCATTTTACCTGCTGTTGTTGTGCTAGCTGATTAGCTGTTGTTGTCTCACCTACTGTTTTAGCTAGCTCTCCCAATCAACACCTGTGATTACTGTATGCCTCGCTGTATGTCTCTCTCAAATGTCAATATGCCTTGTATACTGTTGTTCAGGTTAGTTATCATTGTTTTAGTTTACAATGGAGCCCCTAGTTCCACTTTTCATACCCCTGATACCTCCTTTGTCCCACCTCCCACACATGCGGTGACCTCTCTTATCATCACCCAGTGCCTGGGCTTACCTCCGCTGTACCCGCACCCCACCATACCCCTGTCTGCGCATTATGCCCTGAATATATTCTACCATGCCCAGAAATCTGCTCCTTTTATTCTTTGTCCCCAACGCTCTAGGCGACCAGTTTTGATAGCCTTTAGCCGCATACTACTCCTCCTCTGTTCCGCGGGTGATGTGGAGGTAAACCCAGGCCCTGCATGTCCCCAGGCACCCGCATTTGTTGACTTCTGTGATCGAAAAAGCCTTGGTTTCATGCATGTCATCATCAGAAGCCTCCTCCCTAAGTTTGTTTTACTCACTGCTTTAGCACACTCTGCTAACCCTGATGTCCTTGCCGTGTCTGAATCCTGGCACAGGAAGGCCACCAAAAATTCTGAGATTTCCATACCCAACTATAACATTTTCCATCAAGATAGAACTGCCAAAGGGGGAGGAGTTAGCCTGCAAAGTAATGTCATACTTTCCAGGTCCATACCCAAACAGTTCGAACTACTAATTTTAAAAATTACTCTCTCCAGAAATAAGTCTCTCACTGTTGCCGCCTGCTACCGACCCCCCCCCATCTCCCAGCTGTGCCCTGGACACCATTTGTGAATTGATCGCCCCCCCATCTAGCTTCAGAGTTTGTTCTGTTAGGTGACCTAAACTAGGATATGCTTAACACCCCGGCAGTCTTACAATCTAAGCTAGATGCCCTCAATCTCACACAAATCATCAAGGAACCCACCAGGTACACCCCTAAATCTGTAAACAAGGGCACCCTCATAGACGTCATCCTGACCAACTGGCCCTCCAAGTACACCTCCGCTGTCTTCAACCAGAATCTCAGCGATCACTGCCTCATTGCCTGTATCCGCTACGGATCCGCAGTCAAACGACCACCCCTCATCACTGTCAAACGCTCCCTAAAACACTTCTGTGAGCAGGCCTTTCTAATCGACCTGGCCCGGGTATCCTGGAAGGACATTGACCTCATCCCGTCAGTTGAGGATGCCTGGTCATTCTTCAAAAGTAACTTCCTCACCATTTTAGATAAGCATGCTCCGTTCACAAAATGCAGAACTAAGAACAGATATAGCCCTTGGTTCACTCCAGACCTGACTGCCCTCGACCAGCACAAAAACATCCCGTGGCGGACTGCAATAGCATCGAATAGTCCCCGCGATATGCAACTGTTCAGGGAAGTCAGGAACCAATACACGCAGTCAGTCAGGAAAGCTAAGGCCAGCTTCTTCAGGCAGAAGTTTGCATCCTGTAGCTCCAACTCCAAAAAGTTCTGGGACACTGTGAAGTCCATGGAGAACAAGATCACCTCCTCCCAGCTGCCCACTGCACTGAGGCTAGGTAACACGGTCACCACCGATAACTCCATGATTATCGAAAACTTCAACAAGCATCTCTCAACGGCTGGCCATGCCTTCCGCCTGGCTACTCCAACCTCGGCCAACAGCTCCACCCCCCCTCCTTTACCCAAATCCAAATAGCAGATGTTCTGAAAGAGCTGCAAGACCTGGACCCGTACAAATCAGCTGGGCTTGACAATCTGGACCCTCTATTTCTGAAACTATCCGCCGCCATTGTCGCAACCCCTATCACCAGCCTGTTCAACCTCTCTTTCATATCATCTGAGATCCCCAAGGATTGGAAAGCTGCCGCAGTCATCCCCCTCTTCAAAGGGGGAGACACCCTGGACCCAAACTGTTACAGACCTATATCCATCCTGCCCTGCCTATCTAAGGTCTTCGAAAGCCAAGTCAACAAACAGGTCACTGACCATCTCGAATCCCACCGTACCTTCTCCGCTGTGCAATCTGGTTTCCGAGCCAGTCACGGGTGCACCTCAGCCACGCTCAAGGTACTAATCGATAAAAGACAGTACTGTGCAGCCGTCTTCATCGACTTGCCAAGGCTTTCGACTCTGTCAATCACCATATTCTTATCGGCAGACTCAGTAGCCTCGGTTTTTCTGATGACTGCCTTGCCTGGTTCACCAACTACTTATCAGATAGAGTTTAGTGTGTCAAATCGGAGGGCATGCTGTCCGGTCCTCTGGCAGTCTCTATGGGGGTGCCACAGGGTTCAATTCTCGGGCCGACTCTTTTCTCTGTATATATCAATGATGTTGCTCTTGCTGCGGGCAATTCCTTAATACACCTCTACGAGGACGACACCATTCTGTATACTTCCGGCCTGTCCTTGGACACTGTGCTATCTAACCTCCAAACAAGCTTCAATGCCATACAACACTCCTTCCGTGGCCTCCAACTGCTCTTAAACGCTAGTAAAACCAAATGCATGCTTTTCAACCGTTCGCTGCCTGCACCCGCACGCCCGACTAGCATCACCACCCTGGATGGTTCCGACCTTGAATATGTGGACATCTATAAGTACCTAGGTGTCTGGCGAGACTGTAAACTCTCCTTCCAGACTCATATCAAACATCTCCAATCGAAAATCAAATCTAGAGTCAGCTTTCTATTCCGCAACAAAGCTTCCTTCACTCACGCCGCCAAACTTACCCTAGTAAAACTGACTATCCTACCAATCCTCGACTTCGGCGATGTCATCTACAAAACAGCTTCCAACACTCTACTCAGCAAACTGGATGCAGTTTATCACAGTGCCATCCGTTTTGTCACTAAAGCACCTTATACCACCCACCGCTGCGACCTGTATGCTCTAGTCGGCTGGCCCTCGCAACATATTCGTCGCCAGACCCACTGGCTCCAGGTCATCTACAAGTCCATGCTCGGTAAAGCTCCGCCTTATCTCAGTTCACTGGTCACGATGGCAACACCCACCCGTAGCACGCGCTCCAGCAGGTGTATCTCACTGATCATCCCTAAAGCCAACACCTCATTTGTCCGCCTTTCGTTCCAGTTCTCTGCTGCCTGTGACTGGAACGAATTGCAAAAATCGCTGAAGTTGGAGACTTTTATCTCCCTCACCAACTTCAAACATCTGCTATCTGAGCAGCTAACCGGTCGCTGCAGCTAACCGATCGCTGCAGCTGTACATATTCCATCTGTAAATAGCCCACCCATTTTTACCTACCTCCTCCCCATACTGTTTTTATTTATTTACTTTTCTGCTCTTTTGCACACCTATATTTATCACTCCAGTGTTAATCTGCAAAATTGTAATTATTCGCCTACCTCATGCCTTTTGCACACAATGTATATAGACTCTTTTTTTTTTTTTTCTACTGTGTTATTGACTTGTTAATTGTTTACTCCATGTGTAACTCTGTTGTCTGTTCACACTGCTATGCTTTATCTTGGCCAGGTCGCAGTTGCAAATGAGAACTTGTTCTCAACTAGCCTACCTGGTTAAATAAAGGTGAAATGAAATACATTTAAAAAAAACTTGTCCTAGAGAGATTTACACGGTTTTCAAAGCGTCACGCCAGGGTAAGCCTCCATGAAACACAGCCCATATTTGAAGTGTTTCTAGAATCCTCTATGGGAAAAATGAATGGTGAAAAAACGATTGGAACCATTTCCCTGTTTGACCACTAGGTTTTATGGGTATTATGACTCATACTGTGGTACTCTATAGGTGTTTGTCAAATAGACAATCAACCAACTCCACACATTATTTCTGAAAGAAATGACTTCAGAATGACTGGTTAGTGTACAGCTCCTCTTGAGTATTTTTATTTTGAAAACATGACAATACGCTCTTGTCACTTGTTCTTCACTGCATAGTAGAACACAATGGTGGATGAATGCTCTCCTCTTTTATGCTCCTTCCAGATGGGCGACACAGTGAAGGCAGTGGGTAACTGCAGCTACAATCAGCTGGTGGAGAAGATCATCTCCTGCAAACAGTCAGACAGCAGCGAGCTGGCTGGGGAAGGTGGGTGGACCGACTGACTGGGGGGGGGGGGGGGGTGTTGCTTGCTTTCTTTCTTGCCTCTGCTTCCTCCCTTCACCCCCCCCGACTACATATCCCAGGCTGCTTGATAAGGCCGGCACTTCCTCCTATTGCCCTGAGCAGATATACGGAGGCCTGGCCTAAACATTCCTGTGGACGACTGACTTTAGTTGAGCTCTATTCCTTTCCCTCTCTCACGCTGCTCGTATTGCTCACCCAGGGCAGTTCAGATGTATTCCTGTCATAGGCACGTTTTCTTCTGGGCTGAGTGTTTTATGCTTTTAGCATCAAGTTTAAGTTTTATTAGTCGTATATATGGGATATGCATGGTAGACATCGTCCAACGAAATGCTTACTTGCAGGTTCCTTGACAATGCAACAACAATAAGAAAGGATAAAAGATATGAATACAAACAAAGTAAATGGCTCTGTAGAACAGAATAAACATTTTAACATCACATAAATAAATAATGACAGAGCGAGTCAGTTAGCGGGGTGAAGAGCTGCGTCTGTTTCTCCCTACCTCTCCAGTGCTTCTCTACTGTCTTTCTAGGTTCTCCTTGTCTTAGATTATCACCCTCTCTCTCCCTAACTATCACTCAATACAACTCTATCTCTTGCGCTCTCTGTCTCTCATTCTATAGGTCAGTGTGTCTATATCCTTGTCTGTCCATCACTTTATATCTCTATCAGTCCATAAGTCTCTGTCAGCCTGTCGGTCATTGTCAGTTTTGCGTGTGTGTCTCTCACTGACTCGCCTTCTCTCTCCCCTTCCCTCTCTTTCTCCCTCTCTCTCTACCTGCAGGTTTTGTAGCTGAGCAGTTTCTGCACAGCACGGCCACCCAGCTGACGTACCCCGGTCTGTGTGAGCTCACGTCCACCGTGCAGGAAGGAGAGCTCTGTGTGTTCTTCAGGAACAACCATTTCAGCACCATGATCAAGTTCAAGGTGAATGACCACTCAAATCGTTGACGAGCCTCTATCCACTGTTTCATGCCCTGTGGTTATGACAAATGGGGCCTTGCAGTACTGTTTACTGTGAATGGGTCTACTTTACTTTCCTCTGCTACAGCGTCCCCAAACCACCGTCCATTATGAACAAAAACAAGTCAAGTCTGCCTTGTCCTGTTAGTAGTGGGAAAGGGTGTTATATAAATGAATTGCATAATATTACCGAATTCATATAACTCAGTCCCAGATAAACCTTTTATTTCAAACGTATTGCTAACTTCCGGATCAGATCACCCCTTTGTATGTTTTGTAGGTTGTTGACTCATGGGGACTTTCTTTCATCCAAGTCTTTACAACCATCTGTTAACAGCTGAGCACTGTTAGTGTGTTCCCCTTCTCCCTGTCCTCCCCCTCCCAATAGATCTCCCCACACCAGGTGATGTAATGTTCTGTACACAGGGTTCTTAGGCTGGTGCGAGGGCATAAATACAAATGCCCCTTAGAGCATGGTAGACACGTGATGGGGACCTATTCAGCACCTAGAGTCTGAATGCTATCTACAATGGTTTCACCCGCCTTGTGCTCCCTCCCCTTATCACTGCAGCTGGGACAGGCTCTTCCTGTTATCTATAGCAGGGGAAGTGGAGCAGCCTGTCTGTGTGAGAGGGAGCGAGTGTGTGTGTGTGTGTAGCACGCCAAGATAAATGCTTACCAGTACCAAAGCCCCCCTCATTTAAACAAACACACAGACCTGTTATCCAGGTTATCTACTACAGGAATAAGAGGGTGTGAAAGTGTGTAGATGTGTTTTCTGGCTTTGATAATACGTGTGTGAGTGTATAATGTGTGTCTTTGTGTGATCAGGGCCAGCTGTACCTCCTGGTGACAGACCAGGGCTTCCTGACGGAGGAAAAGGTGGTGTGGGAGAGCCTACACAATGTGGACGGGGATGGCAACTTCTGTGACTCTGAGTTCCGCCTGCGACCCCCGTCAGACCCAGAGACGGTGTACCGCGGACAGCAGGACCAGATAGACCAGGTCAGACCACTAGACCGCTGCGCCAATTGGGCCCTCTGATCCAGTTCCACTTCATTAATGGGAGCAACGATAAACAATGCTGAACACCCATCTAGCTAAATCATGACAGCCATTTCACACTGTTGGGTGCACCACATATCTCTTGCAGAGGATGTATACCATGGAGAACAAGGTGCACAGTCACAGTGCAGCATTACAAACATACTAGGTCAGGGTGAGTCACAATCAGTTTACCTGAAGAGAAACAGAGTGGATGGTATTAAAGGTACAGCAAGTATTACCCATCCCCTCCATATGGGCTCTGTTAATCCCCATTGCTTCCTTGCCTGCTCCATCTGCACTCAGCTCTACTCTGGAGAAGTAGCGGGGAAGAGTTCCTCAATAATAGATGTTCAAAGCTCTCCCGTTAAACCCCCCCCCCCACTCAGGGTTTTAATGCCTGATCAGGAGATGACCGTGACATGTGGCGCCTCCCTCTGTACTGCTTTGCATCACGCTGCGCTTCAATTGGCTGTTTAATAATGCATGATGTGGTTTGTGTCCGTTTGTGACAACAGCTGATTGGCTGGCCCGTTAGGCCTGGTGGCAGGGCTGCCCAGCAGCTTGTCCATCTGCCAGGGTCGATATTCACCACCCTCACCCAGTACAGAGAGAGAGGGAGGGATCATCTCCGCTCACGCTCTCATCCACCGACACTACTATGCTTGAGAGGTCATACAACTATAAATACCTAGGTGTCTGGTTAGACTGTGAACTCTCCTTCCAGACTCACATCAAACATCTCCAATCCAAAGTTAAATCTAGAATTGGCTTCCTATTCCGCAACAAAGCATCCTTCACTCATGCTGCCAAACATACCCTTGTAAAACTGACCATCCTACCAATCCTTGACTTCAGTGATGTCATTTACAAAATAGCCTCCAATACCCTACTCAATAAATTGGATGCAGTCTATCACAGTGCAATCCGTTTTGTCACCAAAGCCCCATATACTACCCACCACTGCAACCTGTACGCTCTCGTTGGCTGGCCCTCGCTTCATACTCGTCTCCAAATCCACTGGCTCCAGGTCATCTTCAAGACCCTGCTAGGTAAAGTCCCCCCTTATCTCAGCTCGCTGGTCACCATATCAGCACCCACCTGTAGCACGCGCTCCACCAGGTATATCTCTCTGGTCACCCCCAAAACCAATTCTTCCTTTGGCCGCCTCTCTTTCCAGTTCTCTGCTGCCAATGACTGGAACGAACTACAAAAATCTCTGAAACTGGAAACACTTATATCCCTCATTAGCTTTAAGCACCAGCTGTCAGAGCAGCTCACAGATTACTGCACCTGTACATAGCCCATCTATAATTTAGCCCAAACAACTACCTCTTCCCCTACTGTATTTATTTATTTTGCTCCTTTGCACCCCATTATTTTTATTTCTACTTTGCACATTCTTCCACTGCAAATCAACCATTCCAGTGTTTTACTTGCTATATTGTATTTACTTTGCCCCAATGGCCTTTTTTTTGCCTCCACCTCCCTTATCTCACCTCATTTGCTTACATCGTATATAGACTTATTTTTCTACTGTATTATTGACTGTATGTTTGTTTTACTCCATGTACTCCACAGTTTACTTACTGTGTTGTTGTATGTGTCGAACTGCTTATCTTTATCTTGGCCAGGTCGCAATTGTAAATGAGAGCTTGTTCTCAACTTGCCTACCTGGTTAAATAAAGGTGAAATAAATAAATAAATATTATAGCCAACAATTAAGACAGTCTGATGCTGCACTCTGGAAAATATTTGGTTTCGCTCTACATGAGAGTTCTGAATGATTAAAGAGGTGTGTAGCCCTGACTTTAAAATGGCTGGTGTTTTGTAGCTTACAACTAGGCTTACTTTAAAAATGTTTTTAAATACTTCAGCTCTTGGCAGTGGCACATCACTCTGGTAAAACACCATGACGTGAAATGCATTGACCTGGTCCTATTCTCTTTCTCTCCTTTCTTTCTATCTCTCTCTCTTTACCCCCTCTCCTCTCTGTATGCAGGACTACCTGATGGCGTTGTCGCTGCAGCAGGAGCAGCACTGTCAGGACCTGCAGTGGGAGCAGCTCCCCGAGGGCATCAGTGACCTGGAGCTGGCCAAGAAGCTGCAGGAGGAGGAGGACCGACGAGCCTCCCAGTACTACCAGGAGCAGGAGCAGGCTGCCGCAGCACAAGCACAGGTCGGGGAAGGAGCCTGGGAGGGAGGGAAAGGGGGATACCTAGTCAGTTGTACAACTGAATGCCTTCAACTGAAATGTGTCTTCCGAATTTAACCCAACCCCTCTGAGCAGGAGGGGAGCTTGTGAGAAGGGGGAGGGAAGATGTGAGGAGTGGAATTGAATGAGGAATATGATGAGAAAGGTGCGTAGGGAAAAATGAGTAATGAGGATGAGAAAAAGGGCAAGGGTTGCCAGTTTATATAGATATAGCAGAGTCAGGGGCTTAGTCAGATGGATAGAAATTAAATATATAGCTGACATGAATCTGTTGTACACAATACATGTTCTGTTTGAATGTATGTTCAATGTAATTGTGATGTAATTAAGCTATAATGCACGGCTCAGGTCTGTTCTTTTGGATACAGCCCTTAGCCGTGGTATATTGGCCATGTCCCACAAACCCCCGAGGTGCCTTTACTGCTATTATAAACTGGTTACCAACGTAATTAGATCAGTAAAAATAAACGTTTTGTCATACCCGTGTTATACGGTCTGATATACCACCGCTGTCAGCCAATCAGCATTCAGGGCTCGAACCACCCAGTTTATAATGTTGCTTATTAATCCGCTTTAATAAGCCACAGGTAGGTATTATGGTTGACTCTCCTGTTCCATCCTGTCTGTGTTGTGCAGCAGCCAGCAGAGGGCAGTGACGAAGCAGACAGAGCAGAAGCAGCATCAGCAGCATCAGCAGCAGCATCATCAACAGCAGCTGGAACCACACCCACCCCAGGGAAGCAGCCCTCTGCCGGGGAGCGCAAACCCAAAAAAGAGCCCAAGGATAAAGACAAATGTGTTTTATTGTAACAGAGGATGGTTGTGTGTTTGTGTGAGAGACAAAGAGAAAGAGGGGGGCAGAATTTTTTTCCACATTGACCTGACACCCTACGCACAGCCCCTTTTTTTGAAGAGCGATGAGACAGTGAGGCGTTGCCGTTCCCAAGCCACTGGTGCCTGCCATCCTCTACCCTCAGTGGGCCCGGACAACTGAGGAAAGGACGCTATGACAGCTACCACTAATCTTTCATACAGTTGGCCAAACTTTGTTACAAGTCACACAGTGCACTATATTTGTGATCTGGGGTTCAGGTTAATGGGGGTGATTTTATAGCAAAATGAGAAAAATCCCAGAAACAGGATGCTGGGAGGGAAAGAATTCAGAATCTGAAATATCTCCTCTCATGGCACCAACTTTTTTCAAGGAAATCATTTTCATTCATTTTCATTATTGCAGTTGATAAGCTTTTTTTTTTTTTTTTTTTTTTTTTTACTGCACATGTGTAGATATGCCTGCTTTGATTCAGTTCTGTTTTTGAGTGTTGGACTTTTCACTGAAAACACAACCTTCGTTTGCTAGCTATTGATTTGTGGGGGTCATTTAGCTCCTTCCAATTGGAGACAATCAAGAGTTTGTTCAGAGTCTAATTGGGATAGAGATGAGGTGATAGTGACATCAGTGAGTGTAATATTTAAGCCTCCTGTCTCTTCGCCACGTTAATGGATGCCAAATTACTACTTTAAGTGTGTGAGTGTTTGCATGTGTGTTTGTATGCATGTGTGAGAGAGTATTTTAGAGAACTATTTTATTTTGGTATATACATAAATTGAAAGGGATTAATTTGTTTTTGCAGGTTAGAAATTAATGTAAGACCCTGTTGTGACGAGCCTTTTGTATATCTCTCTATCACTACCCACATCCCTGCTCTTCCTGAGAGGCCTGGAAGTCAGTGACATACTCTGGTAAGTGTCGTCTCTACCAACCCTCATCTGCCATTTAAGACTCGCCCTATCCAGATTGGCTTTACCAGAGTATGGCAGTGTTGAATTCTGGTGTGTGTATGGTATTGGTGTCTACAGTGTATATGTATGGCTGATATGCTTGGCTGCATTGATTTATGCTCTTAATTTCAACTTGGAAATAACCTTAACAACAAAAAATGTTACGATGTATATGAGCAGTTGGATTGAAAGATATGCCATGTATTTAATGTCTCATATTTGCTTTATATGATTCACATCTAGTAGAGTCTGGACAATCACACAGACAGAACCATGGAGAAACAGGACGGTGCACCTAATTTGACTACTGTCACTCACTCTTACGCTGTCCCTGAGAGACTTGGCTGGTTATTGGCTGCAGAGGCAGAGCAATAGTAGTATCCTACACTAATAATCTGAAGTGCCCAATGTCACACAGATTTGTCGGCAGTTAAACTGTTGGTCACGCCGTAAAAAGCTGACAGATGTTGTCAATATGGGAAGCCTCATGACCTAGTTGAGTTATGGAAGTAGGATTTTCTACTGTAGCCATGTTTGAATCCATGTGCTCCTACAACATCTGACTTTCAGACAAAATTATATACATTGTGTACGTACCTAATGCACATTTATGACAGAGCTAGCTTGTAGTTTGTGCCATTGTCCTACTATGGTACTGCCTCCTGAGAGATTTACTGTTTTCTATCTACACATTCCAGCTGGATGCCTTGACTTAAGCCTTGTGTTGTACGTCAGACCTTGAAACACAGTTATAGGGGAGACTCCTCGCAGTGCTGCTCGTTAAGGGGTCTCCTATTTTTGGCTGTTACATTTTGTTCTCATTGTTCAGAAATGGACAACCCCAGCCTTCAAGGACAAGTCCAGTACTTAGTATTTATTTTTGACTGGCTGCATCTTGTAGGATGTAGGCTACCTGACTAACCGGTAGTAAGGCTTATCTGTAGGCTGGACTTGAGGACCGGGGTTAGCTCAGCCTGTCTATACAGTCCTCACAAGGCCACACTTACTCTGTATAGAAAATGCCTTACAACATTTACAATATATTTTATAAGAATAAACGGAAACAGGTGTATTACCAGAATGAGACAATCTGTACATGTAAAACTAGACATCAGAAATACTCTCAGGCCTTCTCTGAAGGGACATATCCTTGAGTGTCTTTTGTAAATTGTTTGTGTATTAGCTGCCTTGGCAACAGCAATGATTCATATATACCATTGTAAAGTATTTAATATACCGTGTTGTAATGTAAATGTGTAACCACGTATCGGTAACAAATTATTTCAACACATGGTATCTAACTAGGTCAATTTCATATTATTAGGGTGTTCATAATTATTGCTAGTTATGTTCATGGATATAATTCCCTCTCAGAAATGGCATATAACACGATGGGTTTCTGAGCTTCTCTCGGGCCTAACTCGTCAAAGGAATTCACTGACTTTACACTAGAATAAGTTTGCCATTTGTAATGGAATTCAAGGCTGCTATTAGAAAGTGAATTAAACTGCTGCTGCGTTTATTCACAATGACTACAAAAAGTAATCTGATTGAATAGAGGACTTAAAGAGAAACACCTATGTTGAAGCGTGCGAGTACATCCTGTTTTATGGTATGCTACAGTATGTCCTTTACATTATTGACTAGTGATTTTGTGAAAGGTTGGGGGGGATGGGTGAAGGACCACAATCCATATTCTTGTTTTTCGTCAAATTAACATTTTAAAGTTACCGTCACACTGCAGCTTGAATTATACTTGTTAATGTGGTCAACCTTCCCAATGGCCTCAACCCATTTGTAACGACGTTCAAAAGGCAACTAGTACTGAGTATTATGATGAGAACCTCAAAGGGCCACTTTAATTACTTTGAGGTTTTTGGGGGAGCAACAAGATGTTTCACGGATGCCTCACACACACAAAAAAAAAGTGTGTTGTGCGTAAGCTTGCTTTTGAGGTCATTTACATTGCATTATTTACCAGTATCTAGATATTGTTTTGTGTTATAGCTTCAATGTTGTTCTTGAAAAGAATTGATGAGGATTTTGTTTGTGGAATATCTCAAGTGAAGATGTGTAAGCCTTGTTATAGTGCTTGGGGGGTAAATACTGTACAAGGTAGTCCTTGAACATTTAGTCATTGTAATTGGTTTTGCACTGTTACATTGATATGCACTATAGGCTGCGTTCGGACAGGCATATTCGAGAAAAAAGATCAGAATTGGTCTGCCTGTGTAAACGCAACCTAAGAGAGAATACCTCATTTTATACAGAATTAGAAATTGCACGAGTGCTATTGTTCTTTTGGTACCTTGTAAAAATGGAATACTGTCTGGAATTGCTACAGCCAGTTGAATATGAAATGCTCCTTTGACAAAAGGGCTGGTTAAATATTTCGGTTTAAAGTACTGTGTTGATGCAACTTGAACATCAGGTAGCTGTAAATCTGTTAAGGCTAGAATTGTTTTGCAGCTTTTCACACTAATAAAAATGCCACTGGCTGGTCATCTAGAGGGAATGGATTTTAAAAGTTAATTTGACTATTTTGACACAGTGGAGAAAATGTATTTCCCTAGTAGTTTCATGAGCACAATCCCCCATGTTGATTTAACTTGTTCTGTTGATTTAAATGCAATTGTAATAATCCCAATGTTATTCTGATGCATGTAATGCAACAATTGCTTAATGACATTCAGTGGAGTATAATTTCAATGTATTATGTTAATATTTTCACTTATGTTTAACACCTTGTGAATATGAAAAGGTCAATCCTCGTAATGGAAGGTTCAAATGTTTATATACATATGACCAAATAATGTATAGCCTATCACAGTACCGATGTAGATGGTGTTTCTTCTGTAACAAAATGCCTTAGACGAGGGACATTCAGCCTGATTAAAGTACATGGACAATAAAACTTATGTTCTCTTTCCACAACCATTCAATGTGTGATGTCTTGTATGTGCACTTCATGAGTCAAATGTAGGAGCGAAGACAAAATTAATATTTTAATAACCTTAAGCACCAGGGGCATTACTAAAAATGGTTAAAGAATACATTGATCTGCTTACATTTTAGTTTCAGTTAGGGGAAGAGGAGTTAATGTCAAACTTACAAATAACTAAAGCTGTACAATTCTATTCTAAAAGGTAAGTTGAACATTATGTGCACAGGGTTGTTTAAGTCACAGCACAACTGTTAAACCATACATTGAGGTAACCTATACAGAACAAAACATTTCTATATCGACCTTATGGCTAGAAACCAGCCTCTTGAAAAATAAGCTTCAGCTGATCTGGGGAGAGGCAGTTAGAACCGTCGGGGTGCTCCTTTGAAGGGCTTGAATCCACCAACACTGGACATGGAACTGTTGGTGATCTGCACGATTCTGTTCATTGCAGAGGAAGAGTGGCTGGAGAAACAAAAATACATTTCTGCCTAAAACAGTGTCGCATACAGTAATGAGTAAATACATAGCTCAAATATGGCTTCTACCAGAACACTTTTATACATGATTCATTGGAATTTTGTACATTTTTCTTAGTTTACTGGGGTATTTGGAAGTGGCGGTATGGAAAAACCATGGCTAATACCGTTGAATTTGAATCTACTTTAAATACCTACAGTCAACTTGTGGTCATGAAGCGTACTGGTAGTCCCCAGTCACAGTGTTTGTTTACAAGCACACAAGAGACCGGAGCCTTGTGAGTCAATCATTTGTGTAGCACACGCCAGGTGATCTAGTTATCTTAGAACTGTATAAAATGTGCTAAATGCTCTGTAGTTGTGCATTTGGTTTGCTAGTTAGCCTCTTTCAAAACCAAGCTTTGCTTGGTAACAGCAGAGAATCCCCCTCCTGGATCAAGAGCCTTGCTGTCTAATATTTGCTTTGTGGATGCAGCAAACTGTTGAGCATTTTTAGTTACTTGTATAACTTTGAGCTGGGATGTCTGTCCTGCAAATACTTTAGGTCAGAGACTGTATAAAATGTTCAATGTTGTATTTAGTTAGCATTCTCTATGGAATATTCCAGAGGCGCAGTGGGGTTTGAAAATAGCACTCCTTGTGTTCCGTGTAAGTATTACGGCATGGAAACATGGATGTCACCCAAGTCTAATTTATAGTGCTCAGACAAGTCCAGTACACATGATTCATTTCAGCCACAACTATTACAGACTAAATCCACCCCTCCTATCTCCATAGACCACCTGCTCTTGATTTCCTTGTGCCATTTATTTTTCAGCTGTTCTGTGATGTCTTACACAGATTCTCAGACCTTTCTAAAATGGGATATTAAAAATATATATTTTTGTTGTTGATTGATTGACTATGGCTTTCCTGATCACCCAACAGTGCTATTTGTAGGGCTCATTTTGGAACAATGTTATGACTGTTTAACCACTCCTGAACCTGTGGCCAGAAACAGGCTACACAGGAGCAATACCAGAATAAGTGGTCAAATTGGTTGTATGCCCAATATACATAACATTCTTCTTTTGGTGGCAAGAATATTGTATAATAATTTAAATAGAAAAACTTAGTTTTGAGTATCAGTTTATAAACCATGTGCCATGGAATCAGCACATCAGAAATATCTTCAAGTATTTTGCAACCTGTATGGTGCCATGGTCAACATTTTGGTCCTCAAATAAAACTGGTATATTTTTCTATTCATGACAATTTCTCTCTAATTTTGGTCTTTAATAAAGGCCAGACTAACAAGCTCCCCTTCTCCCCCTTCCACTTCCCGCCTCCATTTTTGCAGTAATGCACCAATCAGTTGGTTGTCATTTTAGATAGAGCTAACAATTCCACATATTTGTGTTAACAGCACATGTGACATAACTCCACCTTTCCTATTCATAATATTCTTAACATATATTTTTTTAATCAATTAGTATATTTGAGTTTAACCATATTTGTTCAGTCTTTTCTGGGGGATGAAACTGGAATTGCAACCAGCGTTGCAAAGCTCGTTTCAGAAAGGGTAATATTTACAAAAAAAGGTTCCAATTTCAATGAACTAAAAGTGAGAAGTTGTAATCTGGATAAAGAGAAAAGTACAGTCTTAATGTAACGGCAGTGAATACCTTGAGTGTGGGGCCATCATGCTGCCACGGCTGTCTCCCATCCTGCGGCTGTCTGGGAAGCCCCCTCCCTGCGATCCAGCCCCACCATGCCACTCCTTTCTGGGGGCCGGCTGGTCCCGGCCATGCCGCTCCACCACCACCTGGCGGCTAGAGCTGAAATGCTGGGTAGAGAAAGGGGAGATTGTAGTTATGAATTCCCTATCTGAAATGTAACTAAAATAGAGGAAATGGAGGGTATTGAATGTGTAGATTTAGATATGGGGGAATTTGTGAGGTGCTGACCTGGTCTGCCATGGCCATGGGTCTTCCTCCATCCCGGCCACTGAAGTTGGATCTTCCTCGGCTAACTGAGGAGCCTCCTCTGAGAGCAGGCCCCTGGCCATCTCTGCCTGAACGCTCTGGCCGCATACCTCCGGTACGCACAGCTCCACTACATAACCACAAAGACGGGACGATTACCACACGGATTACAACAAAAAGGTCATTGTCTACAAACTTAAACAAGCACACTAGGCATCTATCCATTCTGACCGTATGTCCCCCTTAGGTGCACTCATGCCGCCGTCATTCTTCCATCCTGCATGCCCAGTATGAGTAGCGTGCCCGGTGCCTCTGGGGGAGCGGCTGGTATGAGACATGGGTGCTCTGCCCCCTGCTGGCCGCTCCGGCATGGGCGCGGCCCGGCGCTCGTCCCTGTCTCGGATCTCTCTGCGGTCTGTGTCACGGATGTCTGCGCGTGGAGTTGGAGGAGGCTCGGCCCTGCGGACAGTCTCAAAGTTCTTGGGGTAGCGCTCAAACGCAGAGCTGTCCCTGCGAGCAGCGGGGCGGGACTTCTTGGCCTCAGGCTCACTGTTGAAGCGGTTACGCCTGAAAACCCCCCACACCCAAAATGGATTGTCAGATTCTGTCAAGAGCTGACTGTTACTGGAGGGGGATAGACATGAAACTGCTATGTGGGCTGTGTGTAGTTTGCTCTTTGCCAGTTCAGGTTCAGGTTGCTTTATTTGCAAAAAGCACTATGTAAATAAGAGGGCTTATCAAAGAGGGCCCACCTCTCAATGGTGTTGGGCTCAACGGCTGCAGCCTCAGGGAAGCCTCTGCCCCTCTCCCGGGGGCTGAACTCAGTAAAGCGGTTCTGCTGGCGGTTGTAGTCCGAGCCCTGGTTGACACGGCCCTCGGACTCGGGCTGGATCTTCTTGTTGCCATTCCAGTAGGGATCATTCCTCCGGCTGAAACATTCAATGGAGAATATTTTAACTGGGCGACAAGTAAACTGGTGTGGAATGCCACTTTTTGAGCTTGGTCAGATATGATACCAAAATGTATCTTTCACTTGGTCAAATTGACATCTACTGGTCATGTCTGAGACCAAGCATCCCTGTAGGCCGTGGGATGCAGACAGACCAGGATAGTATGGGAGACAAGTCTGTGTGCGGGGGGGGGAGGGCGACAAAGCAGTACTGCACAAGCTGCTCTGTAACCTATCCTGCAACTTCATGGACATAATGGTGGAAATCGGGTTGTCCACGATCAAAGCCTCAACTACACAGAGCAAACCCCGGACAAACATCCCATCCCCAACTAGTGTGGCCTTGTGTACCTATGGTCCACATCGCGGCCTCTCTTCAGGTTGTTTCTCTTCTCCTGCTCGTAGCGAAGCTGCTCCTGCTGCCTCCTCAGCTCCTCCCGCTCACGAGCCATACGCTCCGCCTCTTTTCGCCGCTCCTGCATCACAGAGATATAAAACCAGCATTACATCATCAATCCACTAAATTGTTTGCTCACAATTAGCTGCTCAAAAATGCTCCTAAGAGCCTTTGAAAAAGCACCAGAATGAACCATGAGTAAACAACTCACCTTCCTCCTGTCGTTTTTTACAAAAATCAACTAAGGTACAGCCTTGAAGACTAAACATCCTTAATGATTTGAGTCCAAGCACCTGCTCTATGCGGATCCTTTCCCTCTCCAGCCTTTCCCTCTCCATGCGCTCCCTCTCCAGTTTCTGCCTCTCCACCTCAAGCCTCTGGCGTTCCCGGAGCAGGTTCTCTCTCTCCTCCCGCTCCCTTATCAGACTGATACGCTCACGCTCCCGGCGTTCCCGCTCCGCTATCTCAAGCCGCCTGACGGGACAGGAAGTCACAGAAACATTAGTACCCAGCATCCTTACAGTACTAAAGGGTAGAACAATTACAGTAAGAGTTTGTGTTTCATGCTGACCTGCGGAGCTCCACAGCCCTGCGGACGCGCTCCAGCCGGACCATACGCTCACGCAACCTCTGCTCTTTCATCTTCTCAAAGGGGAGGATGTCTTTGCTGCCTCCCTTGTTGGGGAAAACTCTAACTCTATTCATATCCATCTAGGAAAGACAAGCATGTAGAGGTGAACTATGAAAAAGAAAGTTCCATGATCAAACTGTCGGATAGAAAAAAACCTGCGACAAACCTCTTCGGGAGGCATGAAATATCTGGGTCTCCGCTGCATCATGCTGTTGTTGTTGGTAGTGAAACCCGGCTTGTCAAATCTCCCCCTCCTGAACGGTGGTCTCACTTTGTTGAGGTCTCCTTTGGCATGATCAATCACCACCATCTTGCCAGGGCTCTTGGTCCCTACACAATACAGGACAGAGGTTAATTTTTACTACTCTACCCATCAACACAATACATAAAAAGGACCCTGAGATAGGGAGCATACATACTTCCACCATGCTTTTTATCATCTTTCTTGGAGGCATCTGGGCCTGAGCTGGATGTTGTGCTTTTGGACTCCTGCTTCTTGGATGAATCCTTGCCGTCTTTGTCTGATGGCTTGTCAGACTTCTTCTCCTCTTTTTTGGAGGATGGCTGGGTTCTTTAGGGGGGAAAAAAGAGCAGACAAATTAATATTTCTTTCAAATTTCCCCATTCTGAAAAAGACAGATTGTGTTTCTTCCTCACTTACTTGCTAGTCTTGCTTGTCGACGCACTACGTTTGTCACTTGATTTGATTGAGCTGGTTTTGTCATCTGATTCCTTCTTTGAAGGTTCTTTCTTGAAGGGATCACTTTTAACCTGAAAAGACAAAAAAATACTCCGTCACAGTATTTAAAGGCTACGTCACAATTCTGAAGCAATGTAATTTTAATTAATTGAAGAACAAAGGACCATGAACCTCTTTTCTCCCTACAACGAAAATGACAGAACGCATGTTGGCTCAATGGCTCAGAAGAGAATGGCAGCCAATGTTGTTCTGCAGAAAACTCTCAAAATGGCATCTTAAAACCTTCAGAACTCTTGACGTTTCTATGACGTCACAAAAGATAGAAGTCAGAGAAAAGATTCTGAACTGTAAAATTGTAATCGTTCTCTGAACATTCTAGCTGAACAAGGTGCAAAACAATGGTTTGTCAGCTTACCCTTTCAACAGATATCTGCTGGCCGTGGAGTTCTGTGCGGTCCAGGTGGGAGATGCACCTTCCCACCTCTGCACTGGAAGACATTGTCACCAAGCCATAACATTTGGCTCCAGGACTGCGAGCATTAGTAACCACTTTGGCACTAAAAACCTGCGGAGAGAGGAATTTGTTTAGGGGCGGAGCAACTACATGCTGCTTGTAGAGGGTTGGGTTAAATGCGTTAGACACATTTCAGTTGAATGCATTCAGTTCTACAACTGACTAGGTATCCCCCTTTCCCTTAGTAAAACAGTCAATTGTTTCCAATAAGTCAAAGCAAAACCATGACACCCATACAGTAAGAAACATCCAACCCCAGTACCCCACCACAAGAAACCGTTTACGGATGTTTTAAGCTCTAGGTTTACCTTCCCATATTTGCCAAAGAGATTTTTCAAATCAGCTGCTTTGGTGTTGGAGGACAGGCCGCTCACCCATATGTTTCGAGTGGAGCTGCTTGCACTGCTACTGCTGATACTTCCTGAAATGGTTGTTTAAAAACATACATGCATGCACTGTAGAGGCTTTTACATGTAAAATGTCTACACATTGTACAAACTAATCTATAAGAGCCTAATGTTACTTACCGGTAAGAATTAAATTAAATGCAGGTGCTTTTGACAAAATGAAATCATTTCAGACACCTTTAAAATGCCAAAGAAATGTACTTTTTAGATATGTGAAGAAAACTGGGTAATACGGCACATTACACCAGTGGTACTAAAATTCACAGATCAATTGTTTGTTCTGACGCTTGAGAAAATAATGCCATTTTGGCTGTCCAGTCAATACTGCACATTGATTACATGCACTACATAAAGACCTATGCTTGACCATCGTCTGATCATTAGTAGTGACGTCTTGTGAAATGTATCTGTAAAATGCTTACCTTTGTCATCTTTTGTGGCCTTTCCATCTCTGTCCTTTGAAGAACTACAAAGCAGATTTCACAACAAATAAAAAGAAACAAGAGATGAGTGCCAGTATATGAAATCCCCTGCGGAATATGACGTAGACCAGGGCAAACAATTTTTTTTTGTCAAAAAAGAAAAACACTTTTCCTGTATGGATGTATTTTTTTTATCCCCACGGGCAAGGCTTGCATTTGGACAAAACTCCCATAATGGCCTTTTTCATTGATTTCCCACGGGTGATATGGGTCATGTTCTCAGCCAATTTACTCCCTGGACCAATGAAATCTTCAGTATTGCGTTCGACTTCACAGCGAATCATTTCATATGTTTCTGACAAACTGACATCACAGGGACTACTGCCCCTTTAAAAAAGCCCTACGTGGGAACTGGAAAAGGCAAACGTGCTGGAAAGGTGAAAGTAACATCTGTTTTCAGCTCCTGGTTAATGACACAAATTCAGAAAAACAACCAAATGAAAGTAACAAATGGGAGGCTCATTAGGTACATCAATGAACATTTCTCATTAGGAAAAAAAGTTATAAAAATCTTGAGGCTACCCACAATGCTGCGTTCACAGTGAGCTGGAACTTGGTAGTAGTATCTTAAAGAACTGACATAGCTAGAAAGACAAACCTCTTTCCTTGACCTGATGCCCCAGTAGACGAGGGGCCTTTCTTCCCAGAATCCTTGTCTTTGTCTCCCATTTCAGCTTTCTTCGAGGCCTCTCTGCTTTCCTTCTTAGAGGAGTCAACCTTCGTCCCGTCATCCTTCTTACCATCTTTATGGCCTTCCACTTCCATCTTCATGGCATCCTTGGGGCTCGTCTCAGCAGAGGCCTCTGGCTCGTCACAGCCCTTGTCTGCCTCTGAATCTGGAAGTTTCACATGTTTACCTGTTTCCAGGAGGTCATCACCATCAACATCCAGCGTGATGGCATCTTCATTCTGGAGTGTGACGGATATGTTATCGTCCTCGTCTTCTTTAGCGGAGACGGCAACTTCAGTTTCGATCTCCTCCACTTGTTCGGCCTCCGCCTCGACTTCTGCCTCAACGTCCTCACTGGGTGGAGGTTTAGAATTTTCGCGAGTACCATCATCTGTATCAGTTACATCTGAGGGATTTAATAAGGATAAAACATGGCAAAAAAATAATGTTTAACATTGACATGTCTGTTACTTGACCTAGAAAGTAGAATAGAAAGCAAGTTTAGTATCAGTGGTCATCGAAGGGTAGACGATCACAGGAACAACAAAACATACATTCCTCATTGAAAAATGGTGGTGCGGTTCAATAATCTTCATGTCATTTTCACCACCAATACTTCTTTTGCGATCCTTACAGTTATGAGTACTGTACAGTGAAGGTACTCTTCGATGCTCCTGTCATTAGGAGCTCCATTCCAGTTCTTCAGTTTGAAGAGAGGGCATTTGAACAAATGAAATGAAAAGAGCATCTGTCCCAACTTCTTCCGTAACCCCCCAAAAAATCTGTGCCCAAAGCCATGGAGGTCAAATTCAGTCTCATTTGATGACCGTTCTACTGCCGAGGGCTCTTCCATCATAGTCTTTAAGGTCATCTCCCATGTCTTCTTTCCCTCATAAAAGTCTGTCTTATTAAGTGACTTGGGATGGTTGACAAAAAATAGATGTCATCTTTAATTGTCCTTGTGACTGTAGTGACTGGCTCAAGTCCTTAGCAAATGTGTCCTCAAGACTGTACATCATGTCCTGGTTGGTCTTTGAGCATTCCCAGTGATGATTTCTTCTCTCCGTCTGAGACATCTGTACTGCAGTTGGATGCTACAGGAAGATGGGCCCCAATGGGCAGGAGTCCCCCATGGTATCATCAGCGCACACTGGATCTCCCTCTAACTCAGCTTGACTTCTTCCGGCATACCTTTCCCTCACCTTGAAGAAGCCTGTTGATTCCTGGGCTTTTTATCTTGAGAGAATGTACTATGCAGTCTGTATGGTTGTTGGAGCCCCATTGCATCTCAGGCCTGGAAGAGTAGGTAACATCCCACAGTACTGTGACAAAAATAAGCAAGTCCTCCACAAACAGGCTTGCTGAGTATCCAGCCAGCAGACAAAAGAAATGGAAGGCATAAAGGAGAGAGGGGGCATAGCAGATTCTTACCTTCACACAAAGGGGGCTACCTGCAACCCCCCCCTCAAAAAAAGTAATCTATTCAATAGGGTGTGAAAACAAACATACCTTCTTCTATGTCATCCTCGTCTCCCTCCTGATAAAAAGACAAATGTGAAAGGTAAATACACAAAGACAGTTTCAGTCTACTGCCTTACTAAAACCGGGTGAACCAATCTGAATACCAGCATTTTTTATCATCTGATCTGGGTATGGTAACCCAATAATCTCTAGTCTACTGTGAGTGGGGTAAACACAAACATACCACAAATGTAAACATATTCATGTGACACTAACCTTGGAAAAAGATTTGTTTTCCTTGGTAGGAGATTCCTCTTCCTTGGAGAAGGAGAAGTATTCCTCTTCCTTGGAGAAGGATTCTTCTTCCATTGGATTTTCAGTGTCAGAGTCCACTTTCTTTCCTAAAGTAATGGAGTCATATCAATCAAAATGAAAACAGAAATATTGAACAGTAATTTAAATATTAGGAATGTCAAATTACCTTTAGCTTTTGCATTTTTTCTATTAGGCGTGTCTGCTGGGAGTGGAATTTCAATTGTCTCTGCATCTCCACCTTCCTCCTCAATGGCCTGAGAAAGTTTTTTTAAAATAAAACACTATTGTAATTACTAGTCGTTTATCTGCTATTAATTTAGCTGCATGTCCCACCCTTATATTTAGACTCACAATGAAGTGTTTTACCATTTTCTTTTCAGGACAACCAGGGCTACAAGTAGAACACAAAACAACTGCATTCATGAGTTTTAATGACAGATCTAAAAAAAAAAAAAAAAAAAAAAATTGGTCCACTAAAGCATAAACCGGATAAAAATGAATTTATATGAATGCTGTAAGTACAGAAATTGTTCGCCCGCTGTGATATTAATATCCAACTAGTCAGTGACAACTGGAGTTTGTGACAACAACTATGTGAGCTTATTACAGTATTATAGACACCATGGAACAAGCTGCAAACACTCAAACTGGACAGTTTTATCTCAATCGCTTCATTCAAAGACTCAATCATGGACATGTACTGACAGTTGTGGCTGCTTTGTGTGATGTATTGTTGTCCCTACCTTCTTGACTGTGCCCAAGAATGTGTGTACCATGTTTTGTGCTGCTACTACGTTGTGTTGCCACCATGTTGTTATGTTGTGTTGCCACCATGCTGTTTTCAGGTGTTGCTGCCTTGCTATGTTGTTGTCTTAGGTCTGTCTTTATGTAGTGTTGTCTCTCTTGTTGTGTTTTGTCCTATATTTATATTCTATTTATGTATTTTTTCATCTCAGGCTCCGTCACCGCGGGAGGCCTTTTGGTAGGCAGTCATTGTGAATAAGAATTTGTTCTTAACTGACTTGCCTAGTTAAATAAAGGTTAAATAAAAAATGTCACTATGCTCTTCTCGGTAGAAGTAACCCTTAGCCTTCCAACAACTCTTATAGATAATAGTTTGTAGCGCAAACCATTCGGACTCTACAGACATTTTAGTAAAAATACACAGCCCTGGGGCCCGTTGGGATCCCCCCTTGTCTCAAACACCACTCTAGCTCAGCCACTCTTAATCACACAGAAGTATGTAGATCAAACACACTACGTTTAAAACGCACAACGGCGTTACTCATTGGGTTAAAAACTTTGTTAGTCATCAAATATGAGTTTTGATTTACAACTATCGTCATTTACTGCAGTCACCGCCAGGATGTACGTCCAAAAACGGTCTAAATACAAGCAACTGAAGAAGAAAACGCCTATTCCGCACCGCCAATGTAAATCACTCACATCCCAAGGATCCCTGATAGCACTAACCTTACTGCCATGGACAAGTCGGACGTCTACAACAGCTCAATACATTGCAGTTGCCGAATAGGCATTGTTTATTCCTACATACCGGTTTGTCACTAGTTGCCACAGACAAAGTCATAAGCCCCGCCTATTTATACAATTTAACTTAAAATCTCATTTTAAACATAGCAGCGAACCCTACGCATAACCCCAATTTAATGGTTAACGGTGCAGTTTAAGGTGATGGAGGGCAATTATTATTTTTGTTTTTTTTATGAGCATGGCCTTATTTCTATTACAGCATATTTGATGACCGTCATTCATATTCCATTCACCCAGCTCAATGTAACATTGATAGGTTTAGCTACTACATAATATTTACTATAGGGGATATTCAAGTAGTATCTTAACTCTTATTAAAAGTGCTTTGTTTATCAAGGTATTGTAAGTAAGCATTTCACGGTAAGGTCTACATTGGTTTTATTCTGCGCCCGTGAAAAATAAAAGTTTTTTAATTTTTTATTGTAGACATTAGTTAACTCTGATCAAGGTATTTCGCGAAATGAGTTAGCTAGTTAACGTGTGGATGTGCTGTGGGCTTAAAGCAACCTAGTTTTCTAAAGGAGACATGTAACTTGCTAGGTAGCTATGCACATGCTGAATGCGATAGATGTCATGGCCAGCTAACATTCGTTACCAACGACCCCACACTGACTGCATCGATGCAGGACAGTGGGCTACCTTGTCAACCTGAAGCTGCAAAGCCAGGCCGCGAGCACGCAGTTGGAAAACAAGACAGCATCCAACGGTAACGTTAGCTAGCAGGCTAAACATCTTAGTTGGCAACTACGAAAAAAGCAAGCTGTACATAGATAGACATTCATCCCATAACATGTTGGATAGCAAACCAGTAGCTAAACTAGCTGGCAGCAGTTGAGGGCGGACTCAATCAAATTCGTACAACTGTTTGGTAGCTAACATTAGCTAGCGTCCGTTAGCTTTGCGTTCGCCATGTACAAATACATTGAGCTCGTTACCTGTTTCAGCCTGGCAATTAGAACATTCTTCACACCTGTGACATCTAAATTCCTTCGCTTGAGTTCAGATTTGAGATCTATAACTCGTAAATCGGTTATTTTCTTTGACTCCGTTGAAATGGCACCCGACGCCATTTTACCTCGCTGGATGTGTTATTATAAAATTGTGTGTGCAGAAGGGAAGCACGCATGCTCACGCAATGGCCCCAAAGTTGTTCTTCTCAAAATGTGTATTGGCGGATCGCAACCAACTGAAGTATGCATACACTGCCAACTACTGTACTGGAGTGGGACGCTGGTCACGGCGTCCTTATTCGTCTATCTTCTTCTATGATATCATGGCGGTCCGCAAACAAACGTATAAAGCGCATGCCGCCACCTTATTAACACAGATAGTAGCACATCTTTGTTATTAATCTATTTCTCTTATCAAGCCCTTTGTTTCCACCTACTGTTCTGGAGTGTAAATTCATTACACTGTGTGACACAAAAGGGAAGATAAATCACTACCAACTAACCCTACATCCATTAAAACCTCACCCTTATTCCACAATGTAGCCCTATCTGATCCTACACCAGGTTGGCAGCCTGGGAGGACTGGACACTATCGTTCAACACACCTTGTAACTCCTCTGCAACAAAATCTTGTACACCCAAGTACTTCTCTGCAGCTGCCACCCCAACATCTATTTTCTGTGATTTACGTTACATTTCTGCGGTACAGTTTACAACCATGGCTATGAATGCTAAGCACCCAACCATACTGAAACCTATGTTATTCCTATTAATTCAATTCAAAAAGGCCTTATTGGCATGGAAAACATGTATTCTATTGCCAAAGCAAGTAAAATAAACCAAAGTGAGAAGACACAAAACAACAACAAAAACAATTAGAATTTTACAGTCAATATTGCATTCAAAAAGGTTTTAAAAAGATAAAGACATTTCGCAGTGGAGGCTGCTGAGGGGAGGACAGCTCATAATAATGGCTGGAACAGAGCAAATAGAATGGCATCAAACCATGTGTTTGATGTATTTGATGGCATTCCACTGATTCCACTCCAGTTATTACCACGAGCCCAACCTCCCTAATTAAGGTGCCACCAACCTCCTGTGATTTCAAGTGTTAGTATATATTATCAGCCATGCAGAGGGTTTTAGCAATGTTCAAATAGTTATAGTACGACTAGTAGGTAAAGATAAACATAAATATTGGGGGTATTTAAAACATATATGCTCCACATGGTTACCCTTTTCTCTTGGCAACAGGCCACAAAACTTGCTGCTATGATTGCACACTGCAGAATTTCGCCGAACAGAATGGGAGTTTATCAATGTTTGGTTTGTTTTCAAATTCTTTGTGGATCTGTGGGAAATATGTATATCTATACATTTGGCAGGAGGTTAGGATGTGCCACTCAGTGTCCACCTCATTTTGTGAGTTGTGGATTCATTGTCTGTCTTCTCTCTCCCCTCAGCATTAGAGGCTGCTGAGGGGAGAACGGCTCATAATAATGGCCGGAACGGCGCAAATGGAATGGCATTAAAAAAAACTGGAAACCATATGTTTGATGTATTTGATACCATTCCACTGATTCCGCTCAGTCATTACCATGAGCCCACCCTCCCCAATTAAGGTGCCACCAACCTCCTGTGCCCGAGAGTCAGGTCTGCCTATGGCAGCCTCTCTTGATAGCAAGTCTATGATCACTGAGTCTTTACATAATCAATGATTTTCTTAATTTTGGGTCAGTCACAGTTGTCAGGTATTTTCTGTTTAGGGCATTCTAATTTGCTCAGTCTTTAGTAATTATTTCCAGTGTGTCAAATAGTTATCTTTTTGCTTTCTCATAATTTGATTGGGTCTAATTGTGTTGCTATCCTGGGGCTCTGTGTGGTCTGTTTGTGTTGGAACAGAACCCCAGATCCAGCTGACCGAGGGGACTCTTCTTTAGGTTGATCTCTCAGTAGGTGATGGCGTTGTGGTGGAATGTGTGCGCATTGATTCCTTTTAGGTGGTTGTAGATTTTAACAGCTCTTTTCTGAATTTTGACAACTAGCGGGTATAGTCCTAATTCTGATGTGGTTTTCTGGGTCTCTGTGCTTTTGGTTGGACATATTTCTCAATTTCTTTCTCAGGGTTTTGCATTCTTCATCAAACCATTTGTCATTGTTGTTCATTTTGTTAGGTTGTCTGCTTGACACTTTCAGACTTGATAGAGAAGCTGAAAGGTCAAATGTACAGTTTAGTCTTTTTACTACCAAGTTTATAGTTTCACTATTGCAGTGAAATGTTTTGTCCAGGAAGTTGTCTAAATGGGATTAGATTTGTTGTTGCCCAATAGTTTTTTTGGTAGATTTCCACTACTTTCCTTCCATCTATAGGGTTTCTTAATAGTATGCAGTTTGGTTGGCTTTGATGCCTCATGATAGTATTACTTTGTTAAAGTAGGCTGTGATGTTGATGTGATCTGATAGGGGTGTCATTGGTCTGACTGTGAACACTCTGAGAGACTCTAGATTGAGGTTTGTGATAAATCAATCTAAAGTACTACAGCCAAGGGATGAGCTGTAGGTGTACCTACCATAGAAGTCCTCTCGAAGCCTACCATTGACAATGTACAGACCCAGCGTGCAACAGAGCTGCAAGACTAGTGACCCATTTTTGTTGGTTGTTTTGTCATAGTTGTGTCTAGGGGGGCATATTTGGGAGGGAATACCGTCACCTCCAGGTAGGTGTTTGTCCCCCTGTGTGCTGAGAATGTCAGGTTCTTGTCCAGTTCTGGCATTTAGGTCATCACAGACTAGTATGTGTCCATGGCCTGGAAATTTATGACATCTTCTTCACCACCACAGACAGGTGCTGGCATTAAGACCGATGTATAAGGAAATAAGCAAACGGGAAACCACTCACCCAGAGGCGGCACTCCTAGTGGCCGGAGACTTTAATGCAGGGAAACTAAAATCAGTTCTACCAAATTTCCATCAACATGTTAAATGTGCAACCAGAGGGGAAACTATTCTAGATCAACTGTACTCCACACAGAGAGACGCGTACAAAGCTCTCCTCTAAACAGGTCAACACAAGGCTGCGGGGCCAGACGGATTACCATGTGCTGACCAAGTGGCAGGTGTCTTCACATGTCCCTGATTGAGTCTGTAATACCAACATGTTTCAAGCAGACCACCATAGTCCCTGTGCCCAAGAACACAAAGGCAATCTGCCTAAATGACTACAGACCTGTAGCACTCACGTCCGTAGCATTCACGTCCGTAGCCATTAAGTGCTTTGAAAGGTTGGTAATGGCTCACATCAACACCATTATCCCAGAAACCCTAGAACCACTCCAATTTGCATACTGCCCAAACAGATCCACAGATGATGCAATCTCTATTGCACTCCACACTGCCCTTTCCCACCTGGACAAAATGAACACTTATGTGAGACTGCTATTCATTTTGACTACAGCTCAGCGTTCAACACCATAGTACCCTCAGCTCATCACTAAGCTAAGGATCCTGGGACTAAACACCTCCCTCTACAACTGGATCCTGGACTTCCTGGCGGGCCGCCCCCAGGTGGTGAGGGTAGGTAGCAACACATCGGCCACGCTGATCCTCAACACTAGAGTTCCCCAGGGGTGTGTGCTCAGTCCCGTCCTGTACTCCCTATTCACCCACGACTGCATGGCCAGGCACATCTCCAACACCATCATTTAGTTTGCAGATGACACAACAGTGGTAGGCCTGATCACCGACAACGACAAGACAACCTATAGGGAGGAGGTCAGAGACCTGGCCGGTTGGTGCCAGAATAACAACCTATCCCTCAACGTAACCAAGACTAAGGAGATGATTGTGGACTACAAGAAAAGGAGGACCGAGCGCGACCCCATTCTCATCGACGGGGCTGTAGTGGAGCAGGTTGAGAGCTTCAAGTTCCTTGGTGTCCACATCAACAACAAACTAGAATGGTCCAAACACACCAAGACAGTCGTGAAGAGGGCACGACAAAGCCTATTCCCCCTCAGCAAACTAAAACGATTTGGCATGGGTCCTGAGATCCTCAAAAGGTTCTACAGCTGCAACATCGAGAGCATCCTGACTGTTTGCATCACTGCCCGGTATGATATTTTGCTCGCCCTCTGACCACAAGGCACTACAGAGAGTAGTGCGTAAGGCCCAGTACATCACTTGAGCTAAGCTGCCTGTCATCCAGGACCTCTACACCAGGCAGTGTCAGAGGAAGGCCCTAAAAATTGTCAAAGACCCCAGCCACCCCAGTCATAGACTGTTCTCTCTACTACCGCATGGCAAGCGGTACTGGAGTGCCAAGTCTAGGACAAGAAGGATTCTCAACAGTTTTTACCACCAAGCCATAAGACTCATGAACAGGTAATCAAATTGCTACCCGGACTATTTGCATTGTGTACCCCCCCAACCCCTCTTTTTTTACGCTACTGCTACTCTCTGTTTATCATATATGCATAGTCACTTTAACTATACATGCATGTACATACTACCTCAATTGGGCCGACCAACCAGTGCTCCCGCAGATTGGCTAGCCTGGCTATCTGCATTGTGTCCCACCCACCAACCCCTCTTTTACGCTACTGCTACTCTCTGTTCATCATATATGCATAGTCACTTCAACCATATCTACATGTACATACTACCTCAATCAGCCTGACTAACCGGTGTCTGTATGTAGCCTTGCTACTTCTACAGCCTCGCTACTGTATATAGCCTGTCTTTTTACTGTTGTTTAATTTCTTTACCTACCTATTGTTCACCTAATACCTTTTTTGCACTCTTGGTTAGAGCCTGTAAGTAAGCATTTCACTGTAAGTTCTACACCTGTTGTATTCGGCGCACATGACAAATAAACTTAGATTTGATTTGCTGGAAAAGCTGTCTTCATTAAAGTATGGAGATTCAAGTGGGGGGATTTAGCACGCAGGAGGACATTTTACTCTGTTGAGGTAATTTCCTTTAGAAATTCTAGCCAAATGTAAAATGTTCCTGCTTTGATTAATTTAATAGAGTAGGTTAAGTCTGATATCTGTGTAACACCTGGTAATTTGGTGGCTGGGACTACAAGCTCCCTGTAACCTAGAGGGCAACCAGTGGGTCCATTTTCTCTGTTCCATGTTTCTTGCAGGATGACAATGTCCGAATTTCTGATTACTCTGGTGATGTCTGGGTACCTGATCTTTAGGCTGAAAGCAGATTACCTCAGACCTTGTATTTTTCAGGATGAGATAGCAAAATCTTTGTGGTCCATAGTGCTGTGTTGTTATTTGTGTGATTTAGGCTTGGACCAATAGTTGTGAGCAGAGCATGCTGAGCATCTGATATATGCCTCTTAGGTCACAGGATGGGGCTTGGGTGAGTGTAGGAATGGGGGTTGTGGCTATCACTCTCTATTGGGGTCGGCCTACTCACAGGGAGCCACTTAGGATCCCTCGCCCTGGATCCATATGAGTTAGCACTCCTTTCCACGATACCCTACTCCAGAGAACAAAGCAAGTCACAGGTCTTGTCCTGAGGCACGTGGTGTGGATGGCCCACACCCCTTGGACGGAAGACACACAGAAAATCATCACCAGTCCATTTCGAGTTACTTTCACTGATTTAACAGTTTCCAACTTCCTCTCAACCCATCCTGGCACCACATATGGTTCAGTCAGAAGGCAAGTATCCATTCTCTCCAAAAATCTCACTACCACTGGGCCAGAATCATCCTTGTCATCATTGCGACAAGGCTCGTACTCGACATCTTCACTGCACCTGCCACCGCAGGTAATTCATCCTCACTCTCGTCAGGTAAAATTTTAGAGCTACCGGTTGCGTTTTATTATTTTTGTACTTCACGCCAATCTTCCTCAACACACAGCTTCCCTCTACACTCAACTGCTTTCTTTCTTCCTCGCGGTCAATTTCCACATCTCCACACTTTTTCCACTCTTAAACCCGCTGTAATAGCAAACTGTTTAAATGGTTCTTCTATCTTGAATTTGCCGCCATGTTGCGTCGACTCACAAATCTCTACCAGCCGCCATTACTCATCACGGCTCGCAATATTGATGTAGCTATTGTGCATTATCACCAATATCTGTATATACCGGGACTTTTCACCAGTCAACCTACTGTGTATTGACATTCATATTGCTATGCCTTACCTATGGATCATCAACTTGGGTCCATGAAATGGGGTATCAGCCTTCACAGTGACACCCAAAGAACACAAGTGTGAAGAGTTTACACAAATATTAAAGTCGTAGCTCTTGTTGCAGGACTTTGACTGTGGGAAATTGCCGAAGGAATGAGCGTTACACCGAGGCCTGATCTCAATTCCATTGAGCATGTCTGGGACCTGTTGGATCGGAGGGCTAGGGCCATTCCCTCCAGAAATGTCTGGGAACTTGCAGGTGACTTGGTGGAAGAGTGGGGTAACATCTCACAGCAAGAACTGGCAAATCTGGTGCAGGCCATGAGGATGAGATGCACTGCAGTACTTATTGCAGCTGGTGGCCACACCAGATACTGATCGTAACTTTTGACTTTGACCCCCCTTTGTTCAGGGACACATTATTCAATTTATGTTGGTCACATGTCTGTGGCACTTGTTCAGTTTATGCTTCAGTTGTTGAATCTTATGTTCATACAACTATTTACAAATGTTATGTTTTCTGAAAGTAAACACAGTTGATAGTGAGAGTACGTTTCTTTTTTTGCTGAGCATATGTGTATTGGCATTGTCATATTGCACTCTACCCCCTTATCCCATTTCATGGACCGTAAAAATGTGCCTGATCCATAGGTATCAGTCTACATAAGTGGTTAATTTGACGAACAGAAAAAAAGTTGAATCCGCACTGTGGATGTATTAGATTTCAGAACTGTGTTGGGGACATACTTATATGCCCTGTACAGCCTTACCTATTCATGTTGGGTCCATGAACTGGGGTATCAGTCTACTTGTGACACCCAGAACTCTGAAGAGTTTACACATATATTAGCGTTGTTGCTCTTCTTGCGGGACTAACTGGGAAATCACCTCACTATCCAGCCTATTTTGAATATTGACATGCATATTGCAATGTACAGTGTGAGCAAGACAAAGGAGCTGATCGTGGACTACAGGAAAAGGCGGGACAAACAGGTCCTCATTAACATTAACGGGGCTGTAGTGGAGCGGGTCAAGAGTTTCAAGTTCCTTGGTGTCCACATCACCAACAATCTATCATGGTCCAAACATACCAAGACAGCCGTGAAGAGGGCACGACAAAACCTTTTCCCCCTCAGGACACTGAAAAGAGTTGACATGGGTTCCCAGATCCTCAAAGTTTACAGCTGCACCATCGAGAGCATTGTGACCGGTTGCATCACTGCCTGGTATGGCAAATGCTCGGTCTCCGACTGCAAGGCACAACAGAGGGTAGTGTGTATGGCCCAGTACATTACTGGGGCCAAGCTTCTTGCAATCCAGGACCTATATAATAGGCGGTGTCAGAGGAAAGCCCATAAAAGTGTCAGAGACTCCAGTCACCCAAGTCATAGACAGTTTTCTCTGCTACCACACGGCAAGCAGTACCGGAACGCCAAGTCTAGGACCAAAAGGCTCCTTAACAGCTTCTACCCCCAAGCCATAAGACTGCTGGACAACTAATTAAATGGCCACCGGACTATTACATTGATCCCCCCCCCCCCCCCATTTGTTTTCTACACTGCGTCAACTCGCTGTTTATTATCTATGCATCCCCCACACACTGAGTCGGTACTGGTACCCCCTCTGTATATAGCCTCGTTATTGTGTTACTTTTTATAATTTTTGACTTTCGTTTATTTGGTAAATATTTTCTTAACCAACAGTGCAGTTCAAGTTAAGTGCTTGTAAGTAAGCATTTCACGGTAAGGTCTACTACACTTGTTGTATTCGGCGCATGTGACAAAAAGTTAGATTTGATTTATGCCTTACCTATGGCTCTTGGCTCCATGAAATGGGGTATCAGCCTAAAAATTAGCGACGTAGAATTTCATGGACCTAAGATCCATGGGTAAGGCTGTACATTGCAATATGAATGTCAATATACAGTAGATTGACTGGTGAGCTTAGACTCTTCACAGTTGTGTTCTGTGGGTGTCACAAGTCGGCTGATACCCCAGTTCATGGACCCAACATCAATAGATAAGGCTGTACAGGGCATATAAGTATGTCCCCAACACAGTTCTGAAATCTAATACATCCACAGTGCGACTCCAATAATGTTTTGGTCAAATTAACTTCTACTGTATTTTGTTGAATTTAATTATCAACATTTCAACCTTGTTAAGCAGGATCTATTCCAAATACGGCATTATTCCACTATTTGTACCGTTTGCATGTTTCAATGGGAGCCTTTTATTTTGAAGGCGAATTGCAAATTCCAGACACTTTTGTCGTGAATCCTTATTGTGGCTAGCTTCACACAAGTCCAGCAACCCAACCTCTGTGCCATCGAGAGTAAACCGACGAGTCGAGCTGGGTAAACAACAGTGGTCGCCTCGAAGAGGCAGGAATGGGGACTTCATCGAGGGCCCTGATGGCAAATGGAATGGAATTTCTGTTTTTTCGTAGAAAAAATAGTATGTATTGCGTACTGTGTTAATATGCCACATAAAGCCAGGAATATATTAAGTATTTTTCTCTCGGGTCTTCATCCAGGCGCTGATTTGTAACGACGTTGGTATTGCCACGGGCCCACTTCGATTTTGTTCCTGTTGTCAGTTTCACAACCCGGTGACTGTCGTTCGATCGCGATTTACTTGTGTCCCTTATTTAAGTTCATCCAGGGCATATGTAATTCAAAGGGAGCCATAAAATAACACAGAATCCCACTTTCAAGAGAGTACAGGTATGTGTTGAGTCAATCAATATACGTTAGCTAGCTAGATAACTGTCTTTGTTTTTCTCTCAACGTTAGCTGGCTAACACGATCAGACAGTAGCCAGCGTACTGTAGCTAGCTAACGAGCTATTGTTTGCTCTGAAGATTCAGTAGTTAATGTTAGCTTGGTACGGTAGTAGCTAAAATGTCTTGTTGTGAGCCATTTGGGGTTGGCTAGCTAACGAGTTAGGTAGCTAGCTACATTGGTTATTAGCAAATAGGATCTTATCAGCGAGTTCATGAGAAACCCAACCTTTGAATGTGAAGATTTGCAGCCTTGCCATCTTGCTAACTAAGTAAACTAGTAAGCCAAGGCCATGTAGCTATAGCCAGCACTAGTAAGTTAACGTTTAATTAAGTCAGTTCTACACGGAGTGGTCTTATTTGGTTAACCTATAAGACCACTCCGTGTAGAACTGAATTCATTAATTAAACGTTAGCTTACTAGTGCTGGCTAAAGTTGGGCAACATCAAAATATGTTGTATCTGTGACTGACAGGATGAGGAGGAGGATGTCGAAATGTATATCAAAATACTTACAAGTAATGAAACTGCGCTGTCAAATTAGCCTGGTAGCGTGTTATGTTTGTTGACTGACGTTAATATGGCTAGAGAAGAAAACAAAATGCTGAAGACACTTGCAGCAGTCTATTTCATATTTGGTATGGCTTTGGTTGTAATATTTATGTGGCAGGTAACCTAGTGGTTTGAGCGTTGGACCAGTAACCGAAAGGTTGCAAGATCAAATCCCCGAGCTGACAAGGTACAAATCTGTTGTTCTGCCCCTGAACAAGGCAGTTAACCCACTGTTCCCAGGCTGTCATTGAAAATAAGAATTTGTTCTTAACTGACTTGACTAGTTAAATAAAGGTAAAAATGAAATAAATATGCTTTAAAAAAAATAAAGAATAAATACAGGCTTGGACAATTAGTAGGGTTATGTACCTAAAGAGCCAGAGTCCAAATGACGAAATATCTGACTGAGGCCTAGTACACGCCAGAAAACATTAGGCAAATACTGTCACAATTATTCATTTATTAATTTATTTTACCTTTATTTAACTAGGCAAGTCAGTTAAGAACAAATTCTTATTTTCAATGACGGCCTAGGAACAATGGGTCAACTGCCTGTTCGAGGGCAGAACGACAGTTTTTTACCTTGTCAGCTCGGAGGTTTTGAACTTGCAACCTTACAGTTACTAGTTCAACGCTCTAACCACTAGGCTACCCTGCATAAAGGAGCACACTGTCAACCGAATGACACATTATTAGAAAACTTGATGTGTACACTTGGGACCAGTCAATCGTTAATTATCCTGCCCTACATTCTCTGCACTGTTCCAGTATAAGAAGCACCAATACCTCTTCCCTCATGACATGTTTTGGTTTATGTTCACGATGTTGATGCCATTCTTTTTGCGTTGATGCCACTCTTTATCTATGATAGAAGACACCTAATCTCAGTCACAATTTGGAGAACAATAACGCATCACTGGATTGATTTAAAGCTGTAATGTGTAACTTTTTGGATGACCCGAACAAATGAATATAGAAATATAAGTTATAGATCTGCCATTCTCATTGAAAGCAACACCAAAGCCGCGTTTCCATTGGCACTTTGAATTCAACCTAGGCTGGGCTGGCCTTGGTGGGATAGCTCAAATTACATTTCCACTCCCCCCCAGAAACGATAAATGATGTTATGTTGCAAGGTAGCCAATATGTGACTGCAGCTGGCTTCGCTGATGTTGCTAGCTAGCAAGATGGTGAAGTGCCAGTCAACCATGTATTTAGCTTGCTGACATTCGCTAACTAAACGTTAGCGTTGTTAGCATAACTAATAATTCCTACCTTGCTTGCCATGGTGTTGGCTGTCCAGCTAAAATTCCTGCTAGCGTGTTTCAACTCTGATTTGGTAGCTAGCATTTGAGGGGTGATAGTTATCATAAAAGTTTATTGTGTAGTGTACAAATGAATAAAGGATCCAGCTTTGGTGGTAATTTGTGTTATGTCTAGCTACTGCAGTACCGCTTGTTCATGTGCTAGCTAACAGCAACAAGCCAGCTAAACGTATCCGCATCCAGCAGTGATCCACTTGGTGGTTGCATAGTAATAGCGTCACCAACCCGAATTCGAATCGAGCTGGCGCCAGTTGTGAAACTGGGCTGCGCTGGCCCGGGTTTCCCTCGACCCAAGTCGAATCTGGCCCAAATTTTAAGTGCCAGTGGAAACGGGGCTTTGGAAGCGGTAGCTCTGTTCTGTGTTCTATTTCTATGCTTACGTAATTAAATGTAGTTATTGCGTCTTTTACTTTCGGTTTTGTACACCAGCTTCAAGCAGCTGAAAATACTATATTTTTGGTGATGGAAAATATATTTCACAGTGGTTTAGATGGTACAATGATTCTCTACAATATTCTTGCTTATTTTGACACATACACTGAAATTAGGCAAACTGTTATAATTGTAGGAAATGGCAGAGCACCTTAAATGATATGAGCTAGAAATAAACTTAATTGTAGCTACACACAGTCCCTTGTTACCATGGCAGTTTCCAAAACCCACTGGATGCCATATTGCAGAGCAGTGACACAGTTATAGAATGATAATAGTGGGGCCTATTTCAGCATTTTCCCCTCAGCACATCAGCATGGTTATTTATTTATTTGTCAGTTTTAGTTTGACTTGATAAAAACAGTGGTATGACTGTTCATCAGAAGTAATCACATCTGTTCTGCCCACAGAATTGTAGTAGTATTGAAATACGCCTACATCATGGCACTATTCTCTCAAGCCTGTATTTGACATGTCAAAACGTTGTAGGATATATAGTACCATGCACTAATAGGAAATCAATGCTTAATCACTCAAAGGTTGTCTAGGTGTTCTTTCTTTGAATGATTTTTCAATATGTTTATACAAATGGCCATTCTTGTCAGCACATTAGGGGATTTTCATCCCATTTGGAGTATGTAATGCTGTCAATGTTAGCCGTGCTGGTTGGTTCATACGGCATTAGAAGAACCCCTGTGATTGGGATGAGGATGACATCTTAGCTTCTCAGAAGGGCCAATCATAGCGGCAATGTATGAAGCACTGTGCCCGCTTACTCAAAGCTGTTCGCTTTTTGTTTCTTGGCTAACATGTTGGCAACCTTTTTTTGTAGAGACATGAATGTGTAACTTCCTGTTCTGCAGTTCATTGCACTGTTTTCTACTATTATTGACTGGTAGAAGTACTGCATAATGAGTTCCGATTCACCCCACAATTTGAGTCACACCTTGCACAGAACACATTGACAAACCTGCTGAAACTGTGTGCCGAGAAGCTCAAGATAGGTCTGCGTTGTGCTCCTCAAGGAATGAATTAAAGCAGTTTCCCATAAACGCCCTCTCCTCTGAAATGTCTCCACCTTGGTGCCAGGGGGGATTGATTGCCAAGGTGGCTGTCCTCTGAGGCTGCTGTGTGTCATGGCGCTGCTCGCTCTGTGGCACAGGGACTCATCAGTGGCTCACAGGGGGAGCCTCAGAGGATCATGGGTCGGGGCTTTGGTTCCCTGGCAGCAGTTATACTTTGGAACCTAGGGAGGGGGCATCTCAGGATGCCCCCACCCCCACCTTCCCCCCCTAGCCCCAGTTCCCAGAAGTCTCCACCTGCGGCATCCTCTTCCTTCTCTTTGCTCATGAGATGGAAACACAGTCATGATACACAAGTGTTTTCATGAATACTGTATCAGGTATTTGTTCAGTGCTACTCTCAATGTTTGTTTTCTTTAGTAGGCTAGGCTACACATTGAGGGCTCCTGGCCAGATACCCTCTCCTGTTGTCTAGTTTGTGAGGGGGATATCATGCTTTAATGGTAGTCAACTCAGGGCTACACAAACCCTCGAGTTGTGGAGGATTCGTGAGGATTTGATGATCCCTAGTGGTTGACCCACTCAGGGTTTTGTTGCAGTTTGAAGACCAGCACCCACACAATCCTTATGTTTCCTGCATGCCTCAATCTACTTATGGGTCACTGGGGTTTAATATGCATATGGAGAATTCCAGCAGAAGGTCAACCTGAGAAAGTAATTTTGTAATTTTAAAGTGAAACCAACATGCCCCAAGGAGTACTATAGACAAACACATCAAACTTAATTTATATTTTGTTTGTCCATTCTGTGAGCCATTTTAAAATTGTGGTTTTGCATGCAAATGTAACATCCATAACTATGGAATTACTCTTGTCCAAATGATGGGTGGGGGAAGTGGCTTCCACCCCAGGCACTCACTGACTGACTGGGTTTTGCAGTAGGTTTGCATTCTAGTGTATGCTCATGAACACACCAAATTACACTCTGCACTACTTTCCAGGTGCAGGTTTTCACACACTTTATGATCATTAAATAAGCTAATAGTGCTGCATGCTCATGTGTGGTGTTGTGTAACATCAAGATCTCAGGGTCAGCGAATGGAATGCAACAGACCGGATAGTATTGCAGTATTTGCTGTAGCTACGGCAAAAACACTGTGACCTGACCACAGTTGCTGGGTGCTTTTCTTTTTCTTTGCCTGAGATGTGCTAACATAAGGCCCTATAAAATCTGTTATATTTTTTTGCCAATTCCTTTTCTCTCTCAAATTTCTCTTAGTTTTCCCAGGTTTCTGAAATGTTTCAGTTTTTGTCAGGTTTTCGCTCTCAACCAGAGGTCGACCGATTATGATTTTTCAACGCCGATACCGATTATTGGAGGACCAAAAAAAGACGATACCGATTTATCGGACGTATTTTATTTTTTCTTCTCCATGTTTTTTGTTTTACAATTTATTTATTTATTTATTTGTAATAATGACAATTACAACAATACTGAATGAACACTTATTTTAACTTAATATAACACATTAATAAAAATCAATTTAGCCTCAGATAAATAATGAAACATGTTCAATTTGGTTTAAATAATGCAAAAACAAAGTGTTGGAGAAGTAAAAGTGCAATATGTGCCATGTAAAAAAGCTAACGTTTGAGTTCCTTGCTCAGAACATGAGAACATATGAAAGTTGATGGTTCCTTTTAACATTCCAAGGTAAGAGGTTTTAGGTTGTAGTTAATATAGTATTTATAGTACTATTTCTCTCTATACCATTTGTATTTCATTAACCTTTGACTATTGGATGTTCTTATAGGCACTATAGTATTGCCAGTGTAACAGTATAGCATCCGTCCCTCTCCTCGCCCCTACCTGGGCTCGAACACATCGGCAACAGCCCCACTCGAAGCAGCGTTACCCATCGCTCCACAAAAGCCGTGGCCCTTGCAGAGCAAGGGGAACATCTACTCCAAGTCTCAGAGCGAGTGACGTTTGAAACGCTATTAGCGCACACCCAGTTAACTAGCTAGTCATTTCACATCGGTTACACCAGCCATTAGGTTGGTAGGCTTGAAGTCATGAACAGCGCTGTGCTTGCGAAGAGCTGCTGGCAAAATGCACAAAAGTGCTGTTTGAATGAATGATTACGAGCCTGCTGCTGCCTACCCTCGCTCAGTCAGACTACTCTATCAAATCATAGACTTAATTATAACACACATAATAACACACAGAAATACAAGCCTTTGGTCGTTAATATGGTAGAATCCGGAAACTATCATTTTGAAAACAAAACGTTTATTCTTTCAGTGAAATACGGAACCTTTCATTATTGTATCTAACGGCTGGCATCCCTAAGTCTAAATATTCCTGTTCCATTGCACAACCTTCAATGTTATGTCACAATTAAGTAAAATTCTGTCAAATTAGTTCGCAATGAGCCAGGCTGCCCAAACTGTTGCATATACCCTGACTCTGCGTGCAATGAATGCAGAGAAATGACACAATTTCACCTGGTTAATATTGCCTGCTAACCTGAATTTCGTTTAGCTAAATATGCTGGTTTAAAAATATCTACTTCCGTGTATTGATTTTAAGAAAGGCATTGGTGTTTATGGTTAGGTACAGTCGTCCAACGATTGGGCTTTTTTTCGCAAATACGCTTTTGTTAAATCATCCCCCAGCGTTGCATCGATTATATGCAACGCAGGACACGCTAGATTAACTAGTAATATCATCAGCCATGTGTAGTTGTAACTAGTTATTATGATTGATTGTTTTTTATAAGTTTAATGCTAGCTAGCAACTTACCTTGGCTTCTACTGCATTTGCGTAACAGGCAGGCTCCTCATGGAGTGCAATGAGAGGCAGGTGGTTTGAGTGTTGAACAAGTTAACTGTAAGGTTGCAAGATTGGATCCCCCGAGCTGACAATGTGAAAATCTGTCGTTCTGCCCCTGAACAAGGCAGTTAACCCACTGTTCCTAGGCCGTCATTGAAAATAAGAATGTGTTCTTAACTGACTTGCCAAGTTAAATAAAGGTATATAAAAAATTTGGCGCCCAAATATACCGATTTCCGATTGTTATGAAAACTTCAAATCAGCCCTAATTAATCGGCCATTCCGATTTAATCGGTCGACCTCTACTCTCAACCAGACATTATAATAGAAAAACAACAATATTTGATGTTTTAAGAACACAAAAATGCTTAAAGCACACCAGGAGACAATTATTTGAGTCTGGGAAAAATGTAAGATATTTATATTTTGGAATGTAATTACCCTTTTAATTCAAGTGAGCACCTAGCAAGAGAATGCTGTTTTTGTAGCATACATGATGGTTGAGTTATCTAACCAAATACTCGTGATATCATTCTGCCAGGTAAGCATAGGCTACTTAGTAGTTAACATTAATTGAGAAAGTTTGGGAGAGCTTTTCCATCTATCAGACAGGTTTGAGTTGGCATCATCGCTAACAGCTACACAAAGTGGGAGACGCTCGCACCTCACACAGACGGGCATTCTCATTGCCTCTTCAGAAAGTTGCAGGAAATACAAATGACTGATGCTTTCTGTTCTTGTCTTATGATAAACTTAGGGAAACGTATTACTTTTCAATACATTTACTTGATTCCCTACTAAGTTCAATATGTTTTTGAATATTGTTGAATTCCGTTTTAATGTCTGGATTCGGTGACTCTGCCATCATTCTCCGCATTGTGGATTTTATAGGGCCCGTCTAACAGTAAATACATGTTTTTGATGCTTAGACAGAACAGAACCTTCACTTACTATAATGTGTGCTTGTGTCTTGTGGGTGCATTGTTATAGCCTATGCTACTATCTTATCGTTTGAGGCTTAGTCTTATTACATGAGGATTTTGAACATTCAACGTGACTGGGAAATGTCCATGGCAGCCATTGTTGTCACTTCAGCTTGCTACATAACTTCTGAGTGATAGGAAGCAGGAGCACCACCACCAATCAGCCTCCACTGCTGAGCAAACACCTATTGTTACAATGACAACTAGCATAGCCAGGTCAGCAAAATAATTTTGACTGAACTCCCACACATCCGATTTGGTCACTTGTAACTTGCTGTTTGGACAGTCAGTATTCCAAAGCAGTTTTGAAAAACAAAACTGATTTGAGCATTAAGGCCTGTAGAGTGAACAATGCTTTATACCATAGACTTCATTGTTTTCAAACTGAGCCTTGTCAATACACAGGATATTGCAGGCTGGAGATGGGCAATTAGTATGTCTTTTACACATTACTGTTTCATCAGTACGGCTTCATTAGGCCAACCATTATAAGGCTTCTAAAGGATAGTTTACAATGTCCAGTTCACTTGTGTCATTAAATAAAACTTCTCATAAAGTGGGATTTTATTCTGAATCTTAGTTTGAGGTGTTTTACTGGTGGATCAAGTATAGGAAAACACCACCCTGCCAGCTGTGTGTGCACGTTATACCACTCCACCACACCAAGAAGTAGGCCAATGAACATGCCTTTTTAAACAGATGGCTGCTTTCATAATTCAAAGGAAAGGACTTGAGGTGACTGCACTGAAGCAGAAGACATTTTACTCTGTCCTCCCCTTGGTGAAAGGCTTCTTTTTTAAATAGAAACTGTGTGATTAGACTAGACAATTTTAGGAAAGGAGGAAGTGTGATAAATGAAGAGGGATGGAGAGGGGAAGTGTGATTAAATGAAGAGGGATGGAGAGGGGAAGAGTGATGGAGAGGGGAAGTGTGATAAATGAGGAGGGATGGAGAGGGGAAGTGTGATTAAATGAAGAGGGATAGAGAGGGGAAGAGTGATGGAGAGGGGAAGTGTGATTAAATGAAGAGGGATGGAGAGGGGAAGAGTGATGGAGAGGGGAAGTGTGATTAAATGAAGAGGGATGGAGAGGGGAAGAGTGATGGAGAGGGGAAGTGTGATTAAATGAAGAGGGATGGAGAGCGGAAGAGTGATGGAGAGGGAAAGTGTGATAAATGAAGAGGGATGGAGAGGGGAAGTGTGATAAATGAAGAGGGATGGAGAGGGGAAGTGTGATAAATGAAGAGGGGTGGAGAGGGGAATTGTGATAAATGAGCTGGGATGGAGAGGTGGAGAGGTTAAGTGTGATTAAATGAAGAGGGATGGAGAGGGGAAGAGTGATGGAGAGGGGAAGTGTGATTAAATGAAGAGGGATGGAGAGGGGAAGAGTGATGGAGAGGGGAAGTGTGATAAATGAAGAGGGATGGAGAGGGGAAGTGTGATAAATGAGGAGGGATGGATGGAAAGGAGGAAAGTGGTGAGATTAGGCTTATATGAAGGCCTAGAAGCTTTTATTTCGGTAAGAGTTTCTGCTAGGCTAGTGTTTTGATGCCAGCATGCTTGTTTTTATTTACAAGATCTATATCAAAGGGATGCATGATTAGCATTGGTTGCTTGTAGCCTGGTACCTTCTGAAGATGTCGATAAGCGAGTTCTCCAGTCCATTCTGTTCCTGTAATGCCATTATGAAGATGTCTCCTAATCTCCCCACGCAGCCTTTCCATGGTTTTATCACTCTACAATAGAGAATTGAGCTGGAGACATTCAACTGGTCAAAGAGATGCTCCAGTGTTTGTTTCCACCTTTTCCATATTACCAGGCTGCATGACCTTACTTTGCTCATCAGTTTCCTTCATTACAGCATCAAGCCTAGCCAGCATACTGAGATTAGTCCCAGATTACCACCCAGTCTGAGTCATGCACTGCCAGGAATGGATAATCAAACAAATGCTACACAACTGACTCAGCCCAAGGCCTCAATTAATTTGCTCTCAAAAAACAAACCATGGTGCACTGTTTTTGCCTACACAACCAGATAGCGAGTGCCCCTACATGTAAATATTATCATAATACATTTAGCCCATATTTCTGTTCATAAACTCCATTGAAAAATAATGATCGCACTTTGTTAGTTTCTAATGTTTATCTTCTCTTGTTTCACAGAACTAGGTTAGTTGCGGTGCCGCCAATGGACCTATAGGAGCTGGTGGAAGTGTATTTGGCATTGCCTCTGCGTGGACCAGGCAGCATGAAGAGCGAGGTGCCCTCTGAGGCCCAGGGTAGACAGGAGCACCTGAAGGGTCCGCTGGCCAACCCAGAGCCCATGGAGACAGCCAAGAGCTTCCCTGCCAACATGGAGGTGATCGGCAAGGCAGGCAGCGAGTTTGCACAGCTGTGTGCCGAGACTAGGCACCGGCCCCTGAGCCACACAGGGGCCCGCAGAGACCCAGACAGGGGCCTGCCCGGACGCAAAAAGCGCAAGAGCCAACAACCAGGGCCGTCGGACTGCTCCCTGAAGGAGAGTCGTGTCAGTGAGGGTTCTCTTCCCCTTCAGCGCCACCAGCCAGATCTCTTGGAGCGTCGCAGCGAGAACGAACGCAACCCAGAGTCCTCGTTCAGTGACTGTGCCTCCTCTCCCTCCTCCAGCCTGCGCTTCGGGGATTCGGATACTATGAGCTCAGAGGAAGAGGTGGAGGCTGGAGGGACGGGAGCAGCAGGGGGACCGCAGCCCGCACAGCAGGCGCCGGTCTCCACCACAGGGGGCGGGACTGGGGTGGGTCTGCGCACCATTCTGGGTCGGACTCGGGGAAGCCGCTCTCATAAGTGGGCACGGTTGGAGATGGAGCCGGTGCCGGTGCTGCTGAAGCGGCCGTGTCTGAGCGGGCGGCGGTCACTGCATAGGAAGCGGTTTGTGAAGCCTGGGCCCGGCGCCATCCAGCGGACTCAGAAGCAGAAAGAGCGCCTACTTCTCCAGAGGAAGAAGCGCGAGGTAATCGCTCGCAGGAAATACGCGCTGCTCCACAGCACCAGCAGCTCCAGTGAGGAGCTGACCAGCGAGTCATCCTCACCCTCGTCCACAGAGGCAGAGGATGAGCTGTATGTCAACGTCAGCAGCAGCAGCAGCCAGCCAAGCAGCGCAGCTGTGGCCACAGGTAAACTCACCCTCCTTAGGCACTCTGGTGCGTGCTTCAGACCTTTTCTCTTGCGCACGGGCACACACATTTTAAAAACTTTTTCTGAATTACACATTACAGTCGAGAAGGATTCAAACATTTCATAGGTCATGGAAAAATGAACACTTATGGATACAGAAAACACATCCTTCTCCATACAGCGAAGCTGCCCATGACTGCTGACAGAGAAGTACCTCGCTAGCTGCTTTGCCTTTGTTCTACGCAGGTCTGCAATCTGAAGGCCACGTACTGTCAGCCTATGTACATGGCCGAAGATCTCAAATATCAGGACTACAAAGTTTGCACTGATAGCCAAGGCTGTTTAGACATGACACAAGGTGCTGGTATTTCAGCAACTTGTCAGTAAAGGTCTGCTCCATCTAGGAGTCAAAAGAGTAACCCACTTCCTAAATGAGCACTCCCGCCCCCACAACAACAGAAGCTGGCATTTTGTGAGAAAAAAAACACACACACAATCCCCATAGAGAGGAGCATCTTCCTCACTCCTCTGACACGGAGCTTGCAATGACTTATGACATGAAGCTGCTCTGACCAGGGTAAATTGTACTGGTCCTTACACTTTAATAATTTAGCAGACTCTCTTATTCAGAGTGACTTACAGGAGCGAATTAGAGTTAAGTTTCTTGCTCAAGGACACTGACAGAGCTTTCACTTAGTCGACTCTGGGCTTCGAACCAGCGATCTTTCGGTTACTAGCACAATGCTCTTAACTACTAGTCTACCTGCCAACCCACAAGTCAGACCAGAGTCAAAGGAGTCGCTCACTGTTAAATAGCCAGCCAGAGTTAAATCACAGATAGACTCCATCCGTAGCACCGTTCACTCGTGTCTAACTGCTCTGTTTCCCAGCTGTCCTTGTTAGTATGGAGTGGGGGGGTCATGGACTTCATGATGTTGCAGAGCCAAACATGTCATACTTCTGTCCACATTAGCCAAAGTCTGTGTTGCATCACACCCCAGAAATTAATTTGACAACATATGTAATGCAAGCTAATTTGCTAATTTCTGTGAATCCGCTTTGCTCAGAATTGAGACCAATTGATAATTTTAGCCACCGAGAAAAAAGGAATGCATGAATGGCTTTCAGAATGTACATTTACGGTGTGTATGTACACAGCCTATTCCTACAGTTTTATCCAGTCTCACTGTAACTGTATTGGGGGGAATATATTTGGCCTCTGTGGTGTTGTTCTCTGGAAATGAGATGTGTAGCCTAGAGGCCAAGCAACCATTACACTGGTTTTGTTCCGTCTTGCTGAAAGATGTCCTACCAGGGCTATTTGAAGACACTCAGAATTGGGATTTCTTTCACAAGGCCAGCAGCTCTTTCTCTCTCACTCTAGCCAGAACTGTGTTTTGTTTACTGTCTCCCTCCCCCCTTTATTTGGAAAGACACTTGATTTGACAGTGAACATCAACCGAGTGCTCGTTACACTCTCAAACACACGATTCCAGTAAAATGTTATTTTATTCAGAGAAACTTATCCAAATAAAGCTCTCGTACATTACTCCTCTGATCGTGGAAGAGACCATTTTAATCCCTGAGTCAGGTTTGGTTTGTGTCGGACCGGACCTTGCCTGCTCTGTGTGCTCAGTGGAAATGAGAAAAGCTGCCCATATATTAATTGATGAATTAGCTCACAGTCAGAGCTAGGCTATTTATAGAACAAAGCACAAATCACAGGACTAGGATGGGTGTGGGTGTGTCTGGGTGTATCAAATCAAATTTTATTGGTCACATACACATGGTTAGCAGATGTTAATGCGAGTGTAGCGAAATGCTTGTGCTTCTATTTCTGACAGTGCAGTAATATCTTGTGAAATTGTTAGATTACTTACAACTACCTAATACACACACGTAAAGGGATGGAAAAGAATATGTACATAAATATATGGGGCGGAAGGTAGCCTAGTGGTTGAAGCGTTGGACTAGTAACCGAAAGGTTGCAAGATCGAATCCCCGAATAAGGCAGTTAGCCCACTGTTCCAAGACCATCATTGTAAATAAGAATGTGTTCTTAACTGACTTGCCTACTTAAATAAAGATTTAAAATATATATATACGGATGTATGGATGTATGGATGTATGGATGTATTTATATGTGTGTGTGTGTGTGTGTGTGTGTATATATGGATGAGCGATGGTCGGGTGGCATATGCAAGATGCAAGACATGGTAGAAAATACAGTTGAAGTCGTAGGTTTACGTACACCTTAGCCAAATACATTTAAACTGTTTTTCACAATTCCTGACATTTAATCCAAGTAAAAATTCTCTGTCTTTGGTCAGTTTGGATCACCACTTTAAGAATGTGAAATGTCAGAATAATAGCAGAGAGAATGATTTATTTCGTCTTTTATTTCTTTCATCACATTCCCAGTGGGTCAGAAGTTTACATACACTCAATTAGTATATGGTAGCATATCCTTTAAGTTGTTTAACTTGGGTCAAACATTTCGGGTAGCCTTCCACAAGCTTCCAACAATAAGTTGGGTAAATGTTGGCCCATTACTCCTGACAGAGCTCATATGCCTGAGTCAGGTTTGTAGGCCTCCTTGCTCACACCGCTTTTTCAGTTCTGCCGACAAATGTTCTATAGGATTGAGGTTAGGACTTTGTGATGGCCACTCCAATACCTTGACTTTGTTGTCCTTAAGCCATTTTGACACAAAGTGTGCTTGGGTTCATTGTCCATTTGGAAGACCCATTTGCGACCAAACTGATGTCTTGAGATGTTGCTTCAATATATCCACATAATTTCCCTTCCTCATGAGGCCATATATTTTGTGAAGTTTGTGAAGTGCACCAGTCCATTCTGCAGCAAAGCACTCCTACAACATGATGCTGCCACCCCCATGCTTCACAGTTGGGATGGTGTTCCTCGGCTTGCAAGCCTCCCCCTTTTTCCTCCAAACATAACGATGGTCATTATGACCAAACAGTTCTATTTTTGTTTCATCAGACCAGAGGACAAAAAGTACTATCTTTGTCCCTCATGTACAGGTTGCAAATCGTAGTCTGGCTTTTTTATGGATGTTTTGAAGCAGTGGTTTCTTCCTTGCTGAGTTGCCTTTCAGGTTATCTGGATTTATAGGACTCTTTTACTGTGGATATAGATACTTTATATTGATACCAGCATCTTCACAACGTCCTTGCTGTTGTTTTGGGCTTGATTTGCACTTTTTGCATCAAAGTACGTTCATCTCTGGTTCCTCCTTGGGAAATTGCTCCCAAGGATGAATCAGACTTGTGGAGGTCTCCAACTTTTTTTCTGAGGTCTTGGCTGATTTCTTTTGATTTTCCCCATGATGTCAAGCAAAGAGGCACTGACTTTGAAGGTAGGCCTTGAAATACATCCACGGGTACAACTCCAATTGACTCAAATGATATCAATTAGCCTATCAGAAGCTTCTAAAGCCATGACATCCTTTTCTGGACTTTTCCAAGCTGTTTAAAGGCACAGTCAACTTAGTGTATGTGAACTTCTGACCCACTGGAATAGTGATGCAGTGAAATAATCTGTCTGTAAACAATTGTTGGAAAAATTACTTGTCATGCACAAAATAATGTCCCAACCGACTTGCCAAGACTATAGTTTGTTAAAAAGAAATTTGTGGAGTGGTTGAAAAAAGTGTTTTAATGTTTAATGTCTCCAACCTAAGTGTATGTAAACTTCTGACTTCACCTGTACATGTGAGATGAGTATTGCAAGATATGTAAACTTTATTAAAGTGGCATTATTTAGATTGAGATTTTATAACGTGACTAGTGATCCATTTATTAAAGTGGCTAATGATTTGAGTCTGTATGTTGGCAGCAGCCTCTGTGTTAGTGATGGCTATTTAACTTCTCTAGGGTAGGGGGCAGCATTGGGAATTTTGGATGAAAAGCCTGCCCAAATTAAACTGCCTGCTACTCAGCCATAAAAGCTAGAATATGCATATAATTAGGATAGAAAACACTCAGAAGTTTCTAAAACTGTTTGAATGATGTCTATGAGTATAACAGAACTCATATTGCAGGCAAAAACCTGAGAAAAAATCCAACCAGGAAGTGGGAAATCTGAGGTTTGTAGGTTTTCAACTCATTGCCTATCGAAGATACAGTGGAATATTGGTCATATTGCACTTCCTAAGTCTTCCACTAGATGTCAACAATCTTTAGAACCTTGTTTGATGCTTCTACTGTGAAGTGGGGGCGAATGAGAGGGGAATGAGTCAGAGGTCTGCCAGAGAGCCACGAGCTCAGTCTCACACCTTCACGTGATAGTTAGCTCTGTTCCATTGCAATTCTACAGACAAAGGAATTCTCCGGTTGGAACATTATTGAAGGTTTATGTTAAAAACATCCTAAAGATTGATTCTATACATCATTTGTCATGTTTCTACGGACTGTAATGGAACTTTTTGACTTTTCATCTGCTCCCAGTGACCGCGCGTCGTGTGTTTGGATTGTGTACTGAACGCGTGAACAAAAGGAGGTATTTGGACATAAAGGATGGACATTTTCAAAGAAAAAAAAATATTTATTGTGGAACTGGGATTCCTGGGAGTGCATTCTGATGAAGATCATCAAAGGTAAGTGAATATTTATAATGCTATTTCTGACTTCTGTTGACTCCACAACATGGAGGATATTTGTTTGGGTTGTTTGGGCTCTGAGTGCTGTACTCAGATTATTGCATGGTATGCTTTTTCCGTTGTATCTTTTAGCAATGTGTATTATGAGTATTCCCGTAAATTGATGTGGCGCTCTGCAAAATCAAAGGATGTTTTGGAACTTCTGAACGTAAGGCGCCAATGTAAACTCAGATTTTTTATATAAATATGAACTTTATCGAACAAAACATACATGTATTGTGTAACATGAAGTCCTATGAGTGTCATCTGATGAAGATCATCAAAGATATATTATTTCTGCTTTTTGTGACTCCTCTCTTTGGCTGGAAAAATGGCTGTGTTTTTCTGTGACTTGGCTCTGACCTAACATAATAGTTTGGTTTGCTTTTGTCGTAAAGCCTTTCTGAAATCGGACACTGTGGCTGGATTTACAACAAGTGTATCTTTAAAATGGTGTAAAATTATTGGATTTCTGTTGTTTTGAATTTGTCGTCCTGCAGTTTCACTGGCTGTTGACGAGGTGGGACGCTACCGTACCCTAGAGAGGTTAACAGCCTGATGACCTTGAGATAGAAGCTGTTTTTCAGTCTCTCGGTCCCAGCTTTGATGCACCTGTACTGACCTCATCTTCTGGATGGTAGTGGGGTGAACAAGCAGTGGCTCGGGTGGTTGTTGTCCATGACAATCTTTTTGGCTTTCCTGTGACATCGGAAGCTTCGAAAGCCATGACATGTGTCCTGGAGGGCAGGTAGTTTGCCCCCGGTGATGCATTGTGCAGACCACACCACCCTCTGGAGAGCCTAGCGGTTGTGGGTGGTGCAGTTGCTGTACCAGGCTGTGATGCAGCCTGACAGGATTCTCTCGATTTTGCATCTGTAAAAGTTTGTCAGAGTTTTGGGTGACAAGCTAAAATTCTACAGCCTCCTGAGGTTGAAGAGGCACTGTTGCGCCTTCTTCACCACACTGTCTGTCTGGGTGGATCATTTCAGTTTGTCCGTGAAATGTGTACGCGGAGGAACTTAACTTTCTAGCTTCTCCACTACTGTCCCTTTGTGTGGATAGGGGGTGCTCCCTATGCTGTTTCCTGAAGTCCACGATCTTTTGCTTTGTTTTGTTGACTTTGAGTGAGAGGTAGTTGTCCTGACACCATACTCTGAGAGCCCTCACCTCCTCCCTGTAGGCTGTCTCATAAATCAATTAATCAATCAATCAATCAATCAAATGTATTTATAAAGCCCTTCTTACATCAGCACTTTCAGATATCTCAAAGTGCTGTACAGAAACCCAGCCTAAAACCCCAAACAGCAAGCAATGCAGGTGTAGAAGCACGGTGGCTAGGAAAAACTACCTAGAAAGGCCAAAACCTAGGAAGAAACCTAGAGAGGAACCAGGCTATGAGGGGTGGCCAGTCCTCTTCTGGCTGTGCCGGGTGGAGATTATTACAGAACATGGCCAAGATGTTCAAATGTTCATAGATGACTAGCAGGTTCAAATAATAATAATCACAATGGTTGTCGAGGGTGCAACAGGTCAGCACCACAGGAGTAAATGTCAGTTGGCTTTTCATAGCCGATCATTGAGTATATCTACCGCTCCTGCTGTTTCTCTAGAGTTGAATACATTAGGTCTGGAACAGGTAGCACATCCGGTGAACAGGTCTGTGTTCCATAGCCGCAGGCAGAACAGTTGAAACTGGAGCAACAGCACGACCAGGTGGACTGGGGACAGCAAGGAGAGATCAGGCCAGGTAGTCCTGAGGCATGGTCCAAGGGCTCAGGTCCTCCGAGAGAGAGAAAAAGAGAGAATTGGAGAGAGCATACTTAAATTCACACAGGACACCGGATAAGACAGCAGAAATACTCCAGATATAACAGACTGACCCTAGCCCCCCCGACACAAACTACTGCAGCATAAATACTGGTGGCTGAGACTGAAAGTGTCGGGAGACACTGTGGCCCCGTCCGACGATACCCCTGAACAGGCAGGATATAACCCCACCCACTTTGCCAAAGCACAGCCCCCCCCACCACTAGAGGGATATCTTCAACCACCAACTTACCATCCTGAGACATTGCCAAGTATAGCCCCAAAGAATTCCGATACGGCACAAACCAAGGGGGGAGGCCAACAAGCCCAGCCAACTTTCTTACGTAGGTATTCCTCTTGTCCAGATGGGATAGGGCAGTGTGATGGCAATTGCGCCACCTGTGGACCTATTGGGGCTGTATGCAAATTGAAGTGTGCCAAGGGTGGCAGGTAAGGTGGAGGTGATATGATCCTTGACGAGCCTCTCAAAGCACTTCATGATGACAAGTGAGTGCTACAGGTGGCGATAGTCATTTAAAAACTGCATAGTTTCCTAAGGACTCGAAGCGAGGCGACCGTCTCTGTGGATGTATCTGTGGGTATTGAAGACTCAGTTTTTTATTTTTATTTTTTAATCTTCAGTGTTTAAGCTCTGCATCTTTGTAGGTGCCAGGAGTAGATGCAGTGAGAAGTCCAGCATTTTCCATTCTTTTGACATAGCTCTTGTGTAGTGGAATACACACAACGAAGTTAAGCCCAAGGGTTTGCTGGAATATGACCCCTGGGCATGGCCAAGCCTGTTAGGATTTTTATACATTTACATAGGCTGAAAATGCCTGAAACAAAGAGGGCTATGTTCAAGAGACATTACAGTTTTTTTCCCTCTCATATTCATACGCCTCTTTAGGAACCTCTGAGGCCAGCTCTTCTGCAGTTACCATGAATATAAATGCTTTGATGGAGCTCTAATGTATGTGTTTCACTTTGAGACATCCAAATGAGGGCGTGCATCGCTCGCTATAAAAGGCGCTATAGAATGGCCCGGTGCTGAACAAACATATTTCAAGTGTGACTATATATGCACATTTGAATTTCCTGTTGAGTAGCAATAGTACCTTCCCTCCCACATACCTCAGTCTTGCGCACGGTCATTATTATGAAGCACATTCTCTTTGTTCTACCGAGGTCACTCACTGGCTCCTCTCTCTCACACCCCTGAGTCACCCTGACCTGTGAATATGTGTGAAAAATAGACTTTGCACGCAAGGTGGGTAGGTACTGCTGATGGGGGGGCTAACCGACATCGCACCAAAAGGGCATGTGTCTCCGCTCTGCTACCAGGAGCGCCAAACCTGGCAGCCCAGAAACCTGGCCTCTTCCTCGGTCTGAGCTGCAGGTGTCTGGGTTTATGCACCCTGCTTGTCCTCCCACAACACACCACAGTAAAGCAGGGTAGAGCAGCACAGCACGCCTGACAACCACCTGCTGTTTCCCGAGCTGCACCGCTACAACACAAGCCAAAGAACACAATTTTTCAAGGAACTCTTAATTTTCCATTCCTGCCTGACCCTTTTCACCCCTCTCAGTTTAATGTCTTCATGTAGCTAAGCTGTAATAGTGTTTCCACTCAGTGGCCCTGGGGAAGGATCGAGGGGGTCATGGGGCAAGGCTGCCTCTCTCTGTGTCTTTTGCTATGGGAAGTAGGTGGGTGGAGAGGACTGACTCAAGTACTGAGCTCTAATCCCCACTGTAGCCTGCTAACAACAAGGGCTCTGAGGAGAAACTATGCCATTGTTCAGCAGATGAGAGGCGGGGGGGAGGCAGTCAGTAGCGATGGATCTCTATTGGCCAGACGAGGCGATGAATGTAATGTACATAAAAAGGCCCAATCACAAAGCTGCCTATTCACAAGACTTTAAATACAGTGCCTTGCGAAAGTATTCGGCCCCCTTGAACTTTGCAACCTTTTGCCACATTTCAGGCTTAAAACATAAAGATATAAAACTGTATTTTTTTGTGAAGAATCAACAACAAGTGGGACACAATCATGAAGTGGAACGACATTTATTGGATATTTCAAACTTTTTTAACAAATCAAAAACTGAAAAATTGGGCGTGCAAAATTATTCAGCCCCTTTACTTTCAGTGCAGCAAACTCTCTCCAGAAGTTCAGTGAGGATCTCTGAATGATCCAATGTTGACCTAAATGACTAATGATGATAAATACAATCCACTTGTGTGTAATCAAGTCTCCGTGTAAATGCACCTGCACTGTGATAGTCTCAGAGGTCCGTTAAAAGCGCACAGAGCATCATGAAGAACAAGGAACACACCAGGCAGGTCTGTTGTGAAGAAGTTTAAAGCCGGATTTGGATACAAAAAGATTTCCCAAGCTTTAAACATCCCAAGGAGCACTGTGCAAGCGATAATATTGCAATGGAAGGAGTATCAGACCACTGCAAATCTACCAAGACCTGGCCGTCCCTCTAAACTTTCAGCTCATACAAGGAGAAGACTGATCAGAGATGCAGCCAAGAGGCCCATGATCACTCTGGATGAAATGCAGAGATCTACAGCTGAGGTGGGAGACTCTGTCCATAGGACAACAATCAGTCGTATATTGCACAAATCTGGCCTTTATGGAAGAGTGGCAAGAAGAAAGCCATTTCTTAAAGATATCCATAAAAAGTGTTGTTTAAAGTTTGCCACAAGCCACCTGGGAGACACACCAAACAATTGAACTTTTTGGCAACAATGCAAAACGTTATGTTTGGCGTAAAAGCAACAAAGCTCATCACTCTGAACACACCATCCCCTCTGTCAAACGTGGTGGTGGCAGCATCATGGTTTGGGCCTGCTTTTCTTCAGCAGGGACAGGGAAGATGGTTAAAATTGATGGGAAAATGGATGGAGCCAAATACAGGACCATTCTGGAAGAAAACCTGATTGAGTCTGCAAAAGACCTTAGACTGGGACGGAGATTTGTCTTCCAACAAGACAATGATCCAAAACATAAAGCAAAATCTACAATGGAATGGTTCAAAAATAAACATATCCAGGTGTTAGAATGGCCAAGTCAAAGTCCAGACCTGAATCCAATCGAGAATCTGTGGAAAGAACTGAAAACTGCTGTTCACAAATGCTCTCCATCCAACCTCACTGAGCTCGAGCTGTTTTGCAAGGAGGAATGGGAAAAATTTCAGTCTCTCGATGTGCAAAACTGATAGAGACATACCCCAAGAGACTTACAGCTGTAATCGCAGCAAAAGGTGGCGCTACAAAGTATTAACTTAAGGGGGCTGAATAATTTTGCACGCCCAATTTTTCAGTTTTTGATTTGTTAAAAAAGTTTGAAATATCCAATAAATGTCGTTCCACTTCATGATTGTGTCCCACTTGTTGTTGATTCTTCACAAAAAAATACAGTTTTATATCTTTATGTTTGAAGCCTGAAATGTGGCAAAAGGTCGCAAAGTTCAAGGGGGCCGAATACTTTCGCAAGGCACTGTACATGGACACGACAGGAGTGTTTTAGTACTGTAATTCCTGTATTCATGTCACAATATAAACATATGCCATGCAGTAGGGTACGAAAATCATGACAGTTCTATATATTACATTTCTATCTGCAACTGACCATACTGTGTGTTAGGCCAAGCTGCATACACCCCTGAGGTCATAATCTGACTTCTCTCAACTGCAAAATGGAGAATGCAGACACTACACACTGAAATAGATCTCTATTCAAAGCTAGCAGCCAGGACATTTCTCTTATTTGTCCATGTCAATCGTCACATCGGCCATTGTTCACTGTTTCGATGTGAGGTCATATATTCTTCTTATTTACATTCCCTAAACCAGGAAGTGTTTGTGTAGAGCAGTATGTTTCATGAGGGAGAGAGGTAGCTAGGTTAGGAGAGGGTGCTTAGCAGCAGCACCCAGTGGACCACTGCAATAGAACTCACTCGGGAGTGCTGATGTTCACGAGAGCAACAAGCCACTGCTCACTACACAGAAACACACAAACAACACAGCATCTATGAGGCAACACATGGCACAGTTGAACCTAATGTTAGAAAATAATTTCAGTATAGTAATAATACACTGGACTAGAGTGAGTTTAGTTTTTGAACTGTAAGTTTTAATCTTGTAAGATATGTCTGTAGATTAAACTGACAGTGAGTTTAAGGGCCACATTTAGAACAAGCTGTTTGGGGTGGTGTGACAAAAACAACACGCCTCTTGCCTTCCTGGTTGCGATGTGATGAAATGTTAAGTGTATTGAACACACTCCAGGCCTCTTCCTGACAGTTAGGCCAGGTCAGGCATGGCTGAAATGAGAACTGGAACGAGAGACCGTGGACAGGGGACCAATCAGAGTGCAGATGCAGAGATTGCACTGCAAATCCTGCAGACAGTGGAGAGCAGAGCAGCATTTACTGACCTACATTTCACACAGGCCCAGTACACAAACTGTTAGCCTGCACACCCACACCACAATCGCTATTCATTTATACTGATACTGATACTCCTATTTAGCTTTGTGTGTGTTTCTCCCCTGGTGAGGAAGAACCACCAGAAGATGCTGGTGGAGGTTGTTTATGTTGCTGCGTAACACACATGAGCTGATGTGTTGTCAACCAGCCATCTTAGCAACAGAGCATGCTATATACAGCAACAGACATGTACAGTATAAACTCTCTGGAATTAACTGCATACTAAAATGGCTGCAATTTTATTTACGTAAAGAGAATTTCTGGCCACTTCATATGACTACAGTCCAAGGTTCTCACGTAGCAAAGAGTCTCATTTGATCATTATCAGGTCAACAATGTTTACATCAGGACTTACAGGTCAAATTGCTGGATGTCTCTCCCCCCAGTATACTCTTATCTTTTTGGATGCTGAGTCATTACCAAAAGTATGTGGATACCTACTCGTCGAACATCTCATTTCAAAATCATTGGTTATTAATATGGAGTTGGTCCCCTCTTTGCTGCTAGAACAGCCTCCATTCTTCTGGGAAGGCTTTCCACTAGATGTTAGAACATTGCTGTGGGGACTTGCTTCCATTCAGCCATATACGTATTAGTGAGGTCAGGCATTGATGTTTGGCGATTATACATGGCTCGTAATCGGCGTTCCAATTCATCCCAAAGGTGGACGATGGGGTTGAGGTCAGGGCTCTGTTCAGGCCAGTCAAGTTCCTCCGCACCGATCTCAACAAACCATTTCTGTTTGTACCTCGCTTTGTAAGGGCCTTCCCCAAACTGCTGCCACAAAATTGGAAACACAGAATTGTCAAGAATGTCATTGTATGCTGTAGCGTTAATATTTCCCTTCACTGGAATTAAGGGGCCTAGACCAAACTATGAAACAGCTCCAGATCATTATTCCTCATCCACCAAACTTTACAGTTGGCATTATGCATTCAGGCAGGTAGCGTTCTCCTGGAATTTGCCAAACCCACATTCGTCTGTCAGACTGCCAGATGGTGAAGCGTGATTCATTACTCCAGAGTAGAGGTCGACCAATGTTTTTTTTTGTTTGTTTGTTTGTTTGTTTTTTTCCGGTTTTTTTTTCCAACGCCGATACCGATTATTGGAGGACCAAAAAAAAGCCGCTGACGTTTTTTTTTTTTTTTTACATTTTATTTATTTGTAATAATGACAATTACAACAATACTGAATGAACACTTATTTTAACTTAATATAATACATCAATGAAAATAAATTTAGCCTCATAAATAATGAAACGTGTTCAATTTGGTTTAAATAATGCAAAAACAAAGTGTTGGAGAAGTAAAAGTGCAATATGTGCCATGTAAAAAAGCTAATGTTTGAGTTCCTTGCTCAGAACATGAGAACATATGAAAGTTGGTGGTTCCTTTTAACATGAGACTTCAATATTCCAAGGTAAGAGGTTTTAGGTTGAAGTTAATATAGTATTTATAGGACTATTTCTCTCTATACCATTTGTATTTCATATACCTTTGACTATTGGATGTTCTTATAAGCATTATAGTATTGCCAGTGTAACAGTATAGCTTCCGTTCCTCTCCTCGCCCCTACCTGGGCTCGAACCAGGAACACATCGACAACAGCCACACTCGAAGCAGCGTTACCTATCACTCCACAAAAGCCGGGGCCCTTGCAGCGTAAGGTGAACAATTACTCCAAGTCTCAGAGCGAGTGACGTTTGAAACGCTATTAGCGCACACCCAGCTAACTAGCTAGCCATTTCACATCGGTTACACCAGCCATTACGTTGGTAGGCTTGAAGTCATGAACAGCGCTGTGCTTTCGAAGAGCTGCTGGCAAAAGACACAAAAGTGCTGTTTGAATGAATGCTTACGGGCCTGCTGCTGTCTACCATCGCTCAGTCAGACTGCTCTATCAAATCATAGATTTAATTATAACATAATAACACACAGAAATACGAGCCATTTGTCATTAACCTCTTGAAACTCCCCATCCCGGATCCGGGATCGTGACTAAAGCCTCAGGCTCATTAGCATAACGCAACGTTAACGATTTCTGAAAATCGCAAATAAAATTAAAATAATGCGTTTGCTCTCAAGCTTAGCCTTTTCTTAACAACACTGTCATCTCAGATTTTCAAAATATGCTTTTGAACCATAGAAATGGACTAATTTGTGTAAGAGTATGCAAAGCTAGCATAGCATTTTGTGTAGCATGTAAAACGCAACGTTTTCACAAAAGCCAGATAACCAAATAAATAAAATCATTTACCTTTGAAGAGCTTCTGATGTTTTCAATGAGGAGACTCTCAGTCACATGCCAAATGTGCAGTGTTTCCTGAAAGCGTCTGTGTGTAGGAGAAATCGTTCCGTTTTCTACATTGCGCCTGGCTACTGAAACGAACCGAAAATGCAGTCGAGCATCTTTTTGTGACAAAATATCTTGTTTAAAACGGGAACGTTTTTCATCCAAAAATGAAATTGCGCCCCTAGAGTTCCAAGAGGTTAATATGGTCGAATCTGGGAACTATCATTTCGAAAACAAAATGTTTATTCTTTCAGTGAAATACGGAACCTTTCGGTATTTTATCTAACGGCTGGCATCCCTAAGTCTAAATATTCTTGTTACATTGCACAACCTTCAATGTTTTGTCATAATTACGTAAAATTCTGGCAAATTAGTTCGCAATGGGCCAGGCTGCCCAAACTGTTGCATATACCCTGACTAGCAACTTACCTTGGCTTCTTACTGCATTCGCATAACAGGCAGGCTCCTCGTGAAGTACAATATGAGGCAGGTGATTAGAGCGTTGGACTAGTTAACTGTAAGGTTGCAAGAATGAATCCCAGAGCTGACAAGGTAAAAATCTGTCATTCTGCCCCTGAACAAGGCAGTTAACCCACCGTTCCTAGGCCGTCATTGAAAATAAGAATGTGTTCTTAACAGACTTGCCTAGTTAAATAAAGGTGGGGGGGGGGGGGGAAACGGTCAAATCGGTGTCCAAAAATATCGGCCCTAATTAATTGGCCATTCCGATTTAATCGGTCAACCTCTACTCCAGAGATCGTGTTTCTGCTGCTCCAGAGTCCAATGGTGGTGAGCGTGACACCACTCCAGCCGACGCTTGGCATTGCTCATGGTGATCTTAGTCTAGTGTGAGGCTGTTTGGCCATGGAAACCCAATTCTTGAAGCTCCCGACTAACAGTTATTGTGCTGATGTTGCTTCCAGAGGCAGTTTGGAACTCCGTAGTGAGTGTTGCAACCAAGGACAGACAAATTTTTTTATGCGCTTCGGCACTTGGCTATCTTGTTCTGTGGCTTGTGTGGTCTACCACTTCGCGGCTGAGCCATTGTTGTGCATAAACATTTCCACAATAACAGCACTTACAGTTGACCGGGGCAGCTCTAGCAGGGCAGAAATTTGACGAGCTGACTTGTTTGGGAAGGTGGCATCCTATGACTGTGCCATGTTTGAAAGTCACTAAGCTTTTGGCTCCTGAGTGGCGCAGCAGTCTAAGACACTGCATCTTAGTGCAAGAGTCGACACTGCAGACCCTGGTTCGATTCCAGGCTGTATCACAACCGGCCGTGATTGGGAGTCCCACAGGGCGGTGCACAATTGGCCCAGCGTCGTTAGGGTTTGGCCGGGGTAGGCCGTCATTGTAAATAAGAATTTGTTCTTAACTGACTTGCCTAGTTAAATTAAAAGATTGCATGGATGTGTGCTCGATTTTATACAACTGTTAGCAACCACTGTGGCTGAAATAACAGAATCCACTAATTTGAAGGGGTGTCCACATACTTTTGTGTGTATATATAGTTTCTGGTACTCCCTGTATAAAGCTCCACACTGATATGGTACTCCCTGTATATAGCTCCACACTGATATGGTACTCCCTGTATATAGCTCCACATTGATCTGATACACCCTGTATATAACTCCACATTGATCTGGTACTCCCTGTATATAGCTCCACATTGATCTGGTACTCCCTGTATATAGCTCCACATTGATCTGGTACTGGTACTCCCTGTATATACAGTGGGGCAAAAAAGTATTTAGTCAGCCACCAATTCTCAAATTCTCCCACTAAAAAAGATGAGAGAAGCCTGTAATATTCATCATAAGTACACTTCAACTATGACAGACAAAAAAGAGAAAAAATCCAGAAAATCACATTGTAGAATTTTTAATGAATGTATTTGCAAATTATGTAAGTCTGTAAGTCTTCACAAGGTTTTCACACACTGTTGCTGGTATTTTGGCCCATTCCTCCATGCAGATCTCCTCGAGAGCAGTGATGTTTTGGGGCTGTTGCTGGGCAACACGGACTTTCAACTCCCTCCAAAGATTTTCTATGGGGTTGAGATCTGGAGACTGGCTAGGCCACTCCAGGACCTTGAAATGCTTCTTACGAAGCCACTCCTTCGTTGCCCTGGCGGTGTGTTTGGGATCATTGTCATGCTGAAAGACCCAGCCACGTTTCATCCTCAATGCCCTTGCTGATGGAAGGAGGTTTTCACTCAAAATCTCACGATACATGGCCCCATTCATTCTTTCCTTTACACGGATCAGCCGTCCTGGTCCCTTTCCAGAAAAACAGCCCCAAAGCATGATGTTTCCACCCCATGCTTCACAGTAGGTATGGTGTTCTTTGGATGCAACTCAGCATTCTTTGTCCTCCAAACACGACGAGTTGAGTTTTTACCAAAAGGTTCTATTTTGGTTTCATCTGACCATATGACATTCTCCCAGTCTTCTTCTGGATCATCCAAATGCTCTCTAGCAAACTTCAGACGGGCCTGGACATGTACTGGCTTAAGCAGGGGGACACGTCTGGCACTGCAGGATTTTGAGTCCCTGGCGGCGTAGTGTGTTACTGATGGTAGGCTTTGTTACTTTGGTCCCAGCTCTCTGCAGGTCATTCACTAGGTCCCCCCATGTGGTTCTGGGATTTTTGCTCACCGTTCTTGTGATCATTTTGACCCCACGGGGTGAGATCTTGCGTGGAGCCCCAGATCGAGGGAAGATTATCATTGGCCTTGTATGTCTTCCATTTCCTAATAATTGCTCCCACAGTTGATTTCTTCAAACCAAGTTGCTTACCTATTGCAGATTCAGTCTTCCCAGTCTGGTGCAGGTCTACAATTTTGTTTCTGGTGTCCTTTGACAGCTCTTTGGTCTTGGCCATAGTGGAGTTCGGAGTGTGACTGTTTGAGGTTGTGGACAGGTGTCTTTTATACTGATAAGTTCAAACAGGTGCCATTAATACAGGTAACGAGTGGAGGACCGAGGAGCCTCTTAAAGAAGTTGTTACAGGTCTGTGAGAGCCAGAAATCTTTATTATTTGTAGGTGACCAAATACTTATTTTCTACCATAATTTGCAAATAAATTCATTAAAAATCCTACAATATGATTTTCTGGATTTCTTTCCTCATTTTGTCTGTCATAGTTGAAGTGTACCTATGATGAAAATTACAGGCCTCTCTCATCTTTTTAAGTGGGAGAATTTGCACAATTGGTGGCTGACTAAATACTTTTTTGCCCCACTGTAGCTCCACATTGATCTGGTACTGGTACTCCCTGTACATAGCTCCATTCTTGTGTATTTTATTCCTCTTGTGTTAAAAAAACAAACATTTTTTTTTACTCTGCATAAATTGGAAAGGTTTGTAAGCAAGCATTTCACTATATAGTCTATACCAGTTGTATTAATTTAACAACCCTACCTGCATGTACATAATTATCTCAATTACCTCGACACCGGTGCCCTCGTGCATTGACACATTTACTCTGTACTGGTACCCCGCTATTGTTGTTCACTGCTGCTCTTCAATGATTTGTTTTTCTTATCTCTTTTTTCTTAATTTTAATTTTTTTAGTTATTTTCTGAACTGCACGTATGGTTAAGGGCTTGTAAGTAAGCATTTCACTGTAAGGTCTACACATGTTGTATCCGGCGCATGTGATGAATAACTTTGATTTGACTGTGTTGTGTTCCAGGTTCTCTGGATGAAGACGTGGTGGTGATCGAGGCGACCCCTGCACCCCCTGTCCCAGCCAGCGAGGAGATCAACGTCACCTCCACCGACAGCGAGGTGGAGATAGTCAATGTGGGAGATGGCTTCAGGTGAGCACCTTTCCCTGTCTCCTGTCTGAGGAGATCAACGCTGTACAGAGATAATGAACCACAGTGGAAAATCGAATGAAGTGACATGGTAAAGTACTTTGGCTGTGAAATTCTCTCTCTCGGGAGAAAAAACATCCATCTCAATATTTCCCCCCATCTTTAAGCTGTGAAAGCAATCTAAATGGTACCGGCCTTCATTTGTGTCCTGAGACAGCCTGGCCCTGCAGTACTGACAGTACTTTATCCTCGTGGCTCTGTCAATATAATCACAGTCAACTGTGGTGTGTCTAATAGAGGCTCGCTGGGCTCTGGCTTCTCATCAAGTGTCATAACATTTACTGAGACTGTCACATTGTGCTGGGGTAGTGTTTTACCAGGATACCTCAGAAATGCAGTGTAGGCCCTTGGAGTGCTATTTGGCCCCTATGGAGAAGTTGCTGGTATCGCTATGGCATGGGAGATAATGCACATCTGGGATTGGCCGTGAAGCTGGCAGGCTGCAGCATTGCACTGGCATTCCACAGCTCTCCCAGCTGTTGCTATCGCTGTCTTCTTCAAGGGCAAGGCTTCCATACAGTAATACCCAAGCTCTCTCACCACTCTCCATGAACAATCTAACGAGAGACCCTCTCTTCCCCCAGGGCATTCTCAACTGACCCTCAGTTCTTTCTGATCCAAGTCCAGTTACTTCTTATCCCCCTGTCAGATAACTCCAGGTCTAGTTTGAGGGTTTCTCTGGTACAGTCTCTGATCTAGAGTACCAGGACATTAGGACAAATCCAGGTGGATTTGCTTTTCTTCTCGCGGCACAATCTCCTGAACCGATATGATTACTTAAACATGGGAAATAAATGCCAGCTGGTTACAGGTTACCAGGGCTTTTGGCAGGCTTTGTGAAGTGGGTACCCAGAGTGTAGTCTTTCTCCATAGACCTAGGCCTACATGATTTCTCTATCTGACTCATGTGGGATGTCTTCTGAAAATCCTCTCTTCCATGACCTGAGGAAAGTTGATCTCATTCATTGGGATTTTAAAGCAGTGCCAGTGTGAGAGCGCTATGTTACAGTAAATCGGTACTGTTATAGTGGTGTTCCTCTCGGATTTGTTTCTAGTTGTCTCCCCTCGTCTTTCTCTCCTTGAACCCCTCTCCTCTCTTTAATTGTTATTGAGGTGTATTGGTGCATAGCGCTGAGAATCATTTCCACCAGCTTGATTCCATTATCTCACCCTCTGCTGCCAGAAATAGCAAGGCCTGTGAATTTCACTCCTGCCAGCAAAGTCACTCTGTCAACCCAAATGAATTGCTCTCTGTTTGTGATATGCGTTGTCTCTTGTGAGACAAATGAGCAGAATTCCAGCAGAAATTCTGCTCCGGCAATCAAATGGTCAGTTTGTTACTGTAGCGTTTATCTTGTAGAAAATTTTTATACATGCCAGCAAAGCCATAACGGTGACACTATAACGGTGACAAACGGTGCCCACAAACTGTTAGTGCTTTCGGAAAGTATTCAGACCCCTTGACTTTTTCCAAATGTTTTTATGTTAGAGCCTTATTTTAAAATCGCTAAAACATTTTATTTATTTATCTACACACAATACCCCACAATGACAAAGCAAAAACAGGTTATTAGAATTTTTAGAATTGTATTAAAAATAAAAAAACAAATGTCTTATTTACATAAGTATTCAGACCCATTACTATGAGAGCCCAAATTGAGCTCAGGTGCATCCTAATTCCATTGATCGTCATTGAGATGTTTCCACAACTTGATTGGATTCCACCTGTGGTAAATTCAATTGATTGGAGAAGGGCCTTGGTCAGGGAGGTGACCATAAACCTGATGGTCACTCTGACATAGCTTCTGAGTTCCTCTGTGGAGATGGGAGAACCTTCCAGAAGGACAACCATCTCTGCAGCACTCCACCAATCAGGCCTTTATCGTAGATTGGCCAGACAGAAGCCACACCTCAGTAAAAGGCACATGACCGACCACTTGGAGTTTGCCAAAAGGCACCTAAAGGACTCAGAACATGAGAAACAAGATTCTCTGGTCTGTTGTCCTGTTGGAACAGGAGTGGGTTTTCATCCACATCCCCACAGCATGATGCTGACACCACCATGCTTCACCGTAAGGATCGTGCCAGGTTTCCTCTAGATGTGCCGCTTGGCATTCAGGCCAAAGAGTTCGATCTTGGTTTACAAATGCACTGTACATAAAGCTGTCCCAACAGCAGTCCCAACACCTTACCACTGCTAGTCCTGGCTATCAGCGGAGCCTTGTCTGGCAGCGAAACAGTTCATTCAGCCTAATTTACTGACTTTAAAAAACATAGCTGATATGGCTGACTGCTTAAAGAAATGTGGTTTCTACTGACAATTGTTGTTCAAACTATGGCGTAAGGGGACGACATGAGGATGAGGCAATCTGTTATTTTGATTAAGATATTCAATTAATGAGCGAGTTAGGACAGATGTTTTCAATATTACTATTTGTTTAGCACTTTTGAAATGGGCTGTTCTTACAGTATTCTCCCTGTACACCAATTCAGAACCATAGGATAAATAAAGGTGGCATATAGGCAGACAATGAAAGCTCTTACAATATTCAATGATTGCATTTCTCTAAAACAGGTTATAGGCACCACCAAGTCAGAACAGTAGGTTAAATTAAGAGGTGAAAATAGATAATATATATATATATATATATATATATATATATATATATATATATATATATATATATATATATTATTATTAGAGTGAGGCACATGGGCTACGAACAGCTTACTACAAAACATACATTTAGTATTACTTTCTTAGCTAAAGTATACATATCTACATGGCATATTACATTTATGCAGCAGCATACAAGATATTTTTGGTCTTATGCTGTGCTCACTTGAACAGGAAGGTGGCGCGGCGGTCCTTCGTAGGCAAATTTTGGCATCAAACTCTATCATCTGTCTGGCATTCTCTGGACTTATGGTGCTTTCAAGACAACTGGGAACTAAAAAAAAACACACAAAAACAATGGCGAATCATGATGACATCTGTGATCTTGAGGTCGGAGCTCTAGATATAGGCCCGAGTTCCCAATTTGCAATTGTGCGTTGGATTACCATTCAAAATGTATATTCCCATTTGGAGCTCGTTTTCTTCCCGAGTTCCCAGATGTCTTGAACTCACTGAAGTCTGAGATTTCCCAGTTAAGAGTTCCCAGTTTTGAGCACGGCAGTTGAATGTTTATCCTTTTTAATCTTGGAAAAGAGACCCTTAAACGCAGAGTTGGACCACACACCAACTCTACCAGAATAGCAGGCTTGTGATTGCTTTGCAATGCTTGTTGTTGATTCCTTTCAAACCACTCATTGTTGAATTTACAATTTCCAACTTGTTGTGTAGTGTTTATGTCCAATGGCCGATGAGCACCGATACCTTTTATCTATAATTTCTCATTATTATTTATCTACATATGATAGGGATTGAAAATTATCTACCAGTAGATTGTCGACTTGAATCATGATGACTGCAAGCTAAGATTTTCATTCCAATCAAAGCTACTGTAGATCTAACGTGATTTGATGTCATTTTATCTGTGGCCAATGACCTTAAGCCTTCTTGGATAGACACTTCTAATGTCATTTTATGGCAGCACCCAAGGGGCTTGAATTTCGAGCTCCACCCGTAGATTTTGCGGTGATGTAGTTCACCGCTGACACTGTTCTGACACTGTCATTGTAATTAAGAATTTGTTCTTAACTAACTTGTCTAGGTAAACAAAGGTTACATTTTTTTTAAATTTTTATCTAAAAAATGTAATGTCCCCATGCGTGACAGAACACTGAGCCAATCACGGCGCAACTCGAGAACACTACCAACCCCTACGCTCCGTATGTTCTGCTGGCTGCCCCAACTCCACGAAAGCACTGAGCTAGACTGAAACACCTGCATTTTGGAGCTGCCCTTCTCAAGAAAGCAAAGAAGAGACCAACTTGTTATGTGGCTTTATTAACTCAGTGATATTACACATTTTTGTTTTTAAACAATTACATTGTTTGCGAACAGATATGTGACACGTATTAATGCCAAAATAACGTGAAAAACAGGAAACAAAAAAAGCTAAACAGGTGGGGCTCAAAACAGCCCTGAATGACTGGTCACCCCTGCTTGTATGGAGTGAATGGTTAGGTATCTGGGGAGTAAAGTAAACAAAATAAACCTATATCTGTGATTTTATGTAACCCTTTTTATCCCATTGCAGGTCAAAACACTGTTCTGACACTTAAAAATACTTCAAGGCTTACCGCAGGTTTTCTGAATAGGCAAATTCTCTCAACCCTGTGCCTGTCACCAATCTCTAGATGTGCACAAAACATACCATAGGTCTAAAGATATCAGGAGTGGCCAGCCCAATGACCCCAGTGCATTTTCATGTTTTTTTCCATTTCATCTGAATGACATGCAGATGTTCAGGGTGGCAGTAAGTAAGGCCTATTGATCAGGGGAATGGATGACTGACTGGAGAGGAGATAGTTTGCTAGTAATCACAGGTGAGCCTCCCAGCTGCTGTGTCCTTGAATGAGCCGCTAATTTGCTTCAGTAAATACTCAGCTAGCTACATAAGTGCAAACTTAATGAGGCCGTGTTATTCACTTGCATGTTAGTGGATTGGTTGGTTCCTGTCGCTGTATAGTGTGTTAACTAGCTAGCTAATCCACCTTGTGTAATTATGCTCCTTACTAATGTAATCCTTGGCATAGCATGCTAGCATTGTTATTGATAGGTTTATGTTTTGTTAAAACCGGTCATTATGCTTTCAGGAAGATAATCAGCCAAATATGGCCACCTCTATGATGGCTAGAGAGGAGGTACACAGCACAGCCATGTCATGGAGTGTTCTGTCTAAACAGGCCCTTTGGGGCCAGTGAAGGTTCTAGAAGCCTCCTGTCTCTCTGGTATGACCAGTCATGTGGCATCATGTCCCATTATTTTCAGGATGAGAGGAGCCCCCTCCACATTCTACAAACACTAAAATAGGCAACTCCATATCCTATGATATTGGCCTACAGTACCTATCGTGTAATAGATTCAGTGCCTTGTGATTAGAGGTCGACTGATTATGATTTTTCAATGTCGATACCGATTATTGGAGGACCAAAAAAAAGCTGATACCGATTAATCAACCTTTTTTTGGGGGGGGGGGGTAATAATAACTATTACAACAATACTGAATGAACACTTATTTTAACTTAATATAATACATCAATAAAATCCGTTTAGCCTCAAATAAATAATGAAACATGTTCAATTTGGTTTAAATAATGCAAAAACAAAGTGTTGGAGAAGGTAAAAGTGCAATATGTGCCATGTAAGTAAGCTAACGTTTAAGTTCCTTGCTCAGAACATGAAAACATATGAAAGCTGGTGGTTCCTTTTAACATGAGTCTTCAAAATAAGATGTTTTAGATTGTAGTTATTATAGGAATTATAGGACTATTTCTCTCTATACCATTTGCATTTCATTAACCTTTGACTATTGGATGTTCTTATAGGCACTATAGTATTGCCAGTGTAACAGTATAGCTTCCATCCCTCTCCTCGCCGCTACCTGGACTCGAACCTGGAACACATCGACAACAGCCACCCTCGAAGCAGCGTTACCCATGAAGATCATGGTGAAAGTCTCAGAGCGAGTTACGTTTGAAACGCTATTAGCACGCACCCCGCTAACTAGCTAGCAATTTCACATCGGTTACACCAGCCTAATCTCGGGAGTTGATAAGCTTGAAGTCATAAACAGAGCAATGCTTGAAGCATTGCGAAGAGCTTCTGGCAAAACCTACGAAAGTGCTGTTTGAATGAATGCTTACGAGCCTGCTGGTGCCTACCACCGCTCAGTCAGACTGCTCTATCAAATCATAGCTTTAATTATAACATAATAACACACAGAAATACGAGCCTTAGGTCATTAATATGGTCGAAAACGGAAACTATCATCTCGAAAACAAGACGTTTATTCTTTCAGTGAAATACAGAACCGTTCCGTATTTTATCTAAAGGGTGGCATCCATAAGTCTAAATATTCCTGTTACATTGTACAACCTTCAATGTTATGTCATAGTTACGTAACATTCTGGTTAAATTAGGTGGCCCAAACTGTTGCATATACCCTGACTCTGCGTGCAATGAATGCAAGTGAAGTGACACAATTTCACTAGGTTAATATTGCCTGCTAACCTGGATTTCTTTTAGCTAAATATGCAGGTTTAAAAATATATAATTCTGTGTTGATTTTAAGAAAGGCATTGATGTTTATGGTTAGGTACACATTGGAGCAAGGACAGTCCTTTTCTGTGAATACGCACCACAAGATAAACTAGTAATATCATCAACCATGTGTAGTTAACTAGTGATTATGATTGAGTGATTGTTTTTTATAAGATACGTTTAATGCTAGCTAGCAACTTACCTTGGCTTACTACATTCACGTAACAGGCAGGCTCCTCGTGGAGTGCAATGAGAGGCAGGTGGTTAGAGTGTTGGACAAGATTGAATCTCCAAGCTGACAAGGTAAAAAAATCTGTCGTTCTGCCCCTGAACAAGGCAGTTAACCCACTGTTCCTATGCTGTCATTGAAAATAAGAATGTGTTCTTAACCGACTAGTTAAATAAAGATTAAATAAAGGTGAAAAAAAAATTGATGTCCAAAAATACCGATTTACGATTGTTATGAAACTTGAAATCGTGCCTAATTAATCTGCAATTCCGATTAATCGGTCGACCTCTAATTGTGATCATGTTGTTTTCAAGGGTAGGTTTTTAGATGAAGGATATTTGTTCTGTATGTAGGGCAGTGCAATGAAATGTTGAGTCGTGTCTGGCTGTTCCCAGAATGGGACCCTCTGTGTGAAACCTAAGGTCAGTTGGTGGCCCTCCCTCTCTCAGGCTCTGACCGTTGACGTGACTCATCTCCAGGCTCCCAGTTTTCTGTGTGTATGTGCTGTGTGCTATGGGTGGAATGCGGGGAGTGGGGGAAAACCGGGGGGGATTCTAGGCAGGGGGAGGGGGTTAATAGCACCAAGTCTTCACATCTCAGGAAAATGCTGGACCTGTGTGTGTGTGTGTGTGTGTGTGTGTGTGTGTGTGTGTGTGTGTGTGTGTGTGTGTGTGTGTGTGTGTGTGTGTGTGTGTGTGTGTGTGTGTGTGTGCGTGCGAAGAGGAACCAGAGCAGGAACAAGAAGAGTAATAACATACTGTTGTTTAGTAGCGTGGATGAGCAGTTAAAGAACCGGTTTAGAGACCAGTTCAGGCTGCTGTGGAGTGGAATAGCAGGGGAGCAGGCAGAGTCTCTCTATAGCTCTGCATAGTGTATAGCATACCCAGAGAAGAGCTGCACTGGGGATCAGGCCACATGCCTCCGGTTGTTTTTAACAGTGAAGCCAAGCCCCCCTTCCAGAGGCCAGCTCATCTGACCACTCTCTCTGGGCTCACCATCTCAGTGAGCCCATTCTTCAGGTCTGGAACCCCAATGGAGGATTTCACCCACTTGGCTTGACTGACTGGAGCTTCAGTGGCCCTGTTAATTTCTCCCATGTTCCATCTGTCCCACAGACACGCGATTAGCTTGCCCGTGATTGATTGTTCCCTGACGGTGCTCCTCTGTAGATTTATTCAGGCTGTGCAGTGTGACTTATTTTAAATGGTGTTATCCAGGAGTTGATAAGGCTAAACGGGCTTGGCCTTTTCAGAAATATTCAGGGGGGAGAGATCAGTAAGGGGGAGAGATCAGTAGGGGGGAGAGATCAGTGAGGGGGGGGACTCAGTAAGGGTAGGAGAGCTCAGTAAGGGGGGGGATCAGTAAGGGGGGGAGATAAGTAGGGGGGGGGAGCTCAGTAAAGGGGGGAAAGATCAGTAAGAGGGGGAGAGATCAGTAAGGGCCCTCTAAGAAATAGAAAAGGGCTGTCTTTTTCAGAGAGCTTGTAAATATTTGGAGTGTGATACAGATGGGTTTACATAAGCATTGCTCTCTCCCTCACCCCAGCCCTTGCTCTCCCTCCTCCCTCTCTGGCGCTCCCTCACTTGCTCTATCACTGTTCTTCCCACCCCCTCGCTCTCTTCCTTAATCTCCCTCCCTCCGCTCTCTTACTGTATCGCTCCCTCTCTCTCCCTGTAGATATCCCTCACTCCCTTCGCTCTCTCTCCCCTTATCTCTCTCCCTCCCTCCTCTATCTTCCTTCTCTCCCTCTCTCTGCATGCTAGGTTGACCATATTCTCCCTAGGTATTTCCGGGAAGTGAATGAGCAGAGTAGTTAGTTACGGGAGGGTGTGTATGTTTTATTTCCCCATCTCTGCCTGCACCTCCCAGAGCTGCCCTGGCTTGCAGGAGAATGCAGAGAAGGGCTGTTTCTGAAGGGGGAGGTGTAGCGAGGAGTACTGGATGTGGAGGTTAAAGGGCAGCAGGATGAGCAATACCGGTTTTCCGCTGAAAGATCCTTTGTTTACTGTGCAGAGAGGATAATGGTTGGGATAGAGGGTGTGAGTATGCATAAGTGCCATATTCAGTATCAGTGAAGGCTTTGGATTTTGGTGCAGAACATGCAGCTTGCGCTTCTGTCTTGCTGTTAATGTAGTACCAGGTGCTTCATATTGTTTGTTTCCACACACATTCTATTTAGTCCCTTAATTGTGTTGCCCTCCCCAGTACCATAGCCTTTATACACGGTCCATAGATCCTGTCCCTGCAGTTAGCCCCACATTACCCCACTGTCGAGCCCTCTCTAAGCCCTCAGGCATTTGGCAGATCTGCGTGGAGATGGCAAAACCCTGGTCCTGCCAAGCCCCCAGTTCCCACAGTGTTCATGTTTACTGTGTTCTGTTTTCCCCTCGCCTCCACCCCTCAGAGGCCACTGTGGTAAACAGGTATTTACAAAATAATCCCAGGTCTACGTTGTGGATAATTAGGTGCTTGTCCCTGGTGGACTAGCCTGTTCCCTGGGCCCTGAGGTCGGCTAGCCTGTTCCCTGGGCCCCGAGGTGAGCTAGCCTGCTCCCTGGGCCCCGAGGTGGGAGAGAGGAGGAGCAGGTGCCAATTACAGTGCAGTCAAGCCACACCTCCTGTACTTGCTCTCTGTGTGTACCACCTTCACTGCTCCACATGGTGTGTGTGTGAACTGCCCCATGGGACATGCCATGGAGGCTTTCCTTCCTCCATTCTGCATTGCCAACATCAGAAGTTGCACTAATAGGTTTTTTTGCCTTCCGTTTTTTTTGTTTGTTGTGAAGTGTGTCCATCTGACAGGAAATGGAATGGACTGCAGTATGAGTTAATGGGACCCCACACACACACACACACACACACACACACACACACACACACACACACACACACACACACACACACACACACACACACACACACACACACACACACACACATCACAGCACCAATGCAGTTAGGCATTTCCTCTGCTGAATTGTGTGAGAGGACAGAGTGTGAGTGGACACACTATCTCACACGCCTGCTTATTAGAAGGACTTCTTAGGTGTGTGTGTGGTCTCACTGGAAAAGCAGCAGCCCACCATGCTTGTCTGTAATCTTATTGTTTTAATGATGCATCCTGTGGTTTAGAGGTTCCAGCAGCAGCCCTGTGTTGAGAGGAGCAAGAGTCTCTCTGCTCCTGGCTCTCCCCTTCCCTCAGCCTGGTCTTGGCCCTCAGGCCTGGTTCAATGCTCTCCCTCTCTTCCACAGCCTCATCTCTCCATGACAGGCTGCTTTACGGCAGGCACTCTATCCCCTAGGCTCCCCCCTCTCATCCTGCTTTACGGCACACTGACACTCTCTGGATTCCCACATCACACGAGATAGCGGAAGGCAGGGGGAAAGAGTGAGGCAGTGAGATGGGGAGAGAGGAAGACTGCAAAAGGGAGAGGAAAGAGAGCACAGGCAATGATGCACAATGGTTGTGACTTGAGAAAATGTGTGTGGTAGCTGAGGCCAAATGAGGTAGAGGTGTTTCTGTGTGTTGGATGTTGAATTGTGTTTTCCACAGGGTTGTTTTGGAGTTTGTTAGTGGGTGTGGTGGAAGAAACCATGTGTGTAAAACAAACGTGATCTTTATATATGGTTCTCAAAGTTTTGCACAGCTGTGTGTGTCTCTCATGCGCACGGCTGTGTGTAGACTGTCTTTTTGAATTAGCTGCAGCGCTTGCACTCATGTCAGCTGGCTCTTATTTACTTTCCAGCCAGGCGTTCCAGCAGCTCCCAAAGTGAGCCCGATTTGTGCTCATCACACAGAAAAAGCTGTGTGGACCATCTCCTGCCTCCAAATGACGACATTTCAACTTTCCCTTTTACTACATAAATGACATCATAAGATGAACTGTTGTTCATATATTTATTTAAAGGACAATCAGGCTGGGAAAGCAAGAGATTTGCTTTGGGAGGACAAATGGGCTGAATTGCCTGGATTTTCTCACTTCTCCATGAAGTCTTATGGACTGGGTCTCATCCACTGACCACCGGTCTCCAGTGAGAGGGCTGTGTGATCAGCAATCTCATAGAATTGTTACAATACCGTAGCCCAGGGTCCAGATCAGTCTGAAAACTGAAGCCTTGTTTAATCTGGTTGTTTACCCCCCTCTCCTCTCCTTCCTCTCTAACTGGCTGTGTGTTTGTGTCCACAGGCCTCGCTCGGTGGGGGGCCACGGCAGGATGTACTGGGGCCCCAGCTGCTCCCAGAACCGGCCCCAGGAGCCCCGTGGCCGCCACCGCCTCTCTACCGTCATCCAGCCTCTGCGCCAGAGCGCCGGGGAGGTGGTGGACCTCACAGTGGACGAGGATGGTGAGCATGAGGACGTACCGACCCCCAATACCACTCTGAGATGAACTATATGATGTAACAGTCACATAGACGTCCTAGACTTAAGACTCAGGCCTCTGTTTTTCCACTGTCTTTTCTTTCAAAGCTAGGCTCATTAGTCTTTCAACACAAATGCGAGTTTACAGTAGTCCTCTTAAGGACAGTCATTTTTACATGAGCAACATACAAATGGTTGCATGTTTTGTCTGTCTGTCGAGAAGCAAGTTTACTCTTGAGGCAGAAAGAAAATAGATCTGGTGATTATATGTGTAAAAATCAATGACGTTGGAGAACAGCTTTTTCATAGATGCTGCTTACGATAGCCGGACTGTCGCACAGCATGTGAATGTGGGCTGTCGCACAGACTGTCGTACTGTCGCACAGCATGTGAATGTGGGCATCCAATACTTGGATTTAGATGAGTTTCATGCTTTCTTACATGATCCAGCTTGACACTGCGTAGGGGGTTGGGAAATATTACATGTCAAATTAAATACTCTCATTTACACTCTATTGTTTAATAGGATTAGCTAGCTTCTTCACACATCTCTCCAAACCTGGGAGCGAGTGGGTGTCGTTAACTTGAAATAAGAATTGTCCTGTCATCACAATTCAATTTGAAATGTTCCCGTAAGCGAGCACTGTTTTTTAAGAATGATTCATCTGTATTTTTTCATCAAATGGAGGGATATTAATAGCCACCGTGCCCCCTGAGAGTGTCTGCTCTTTCATTGGTTGGCTTTTACACATCAACCCAATGCATTTCTGATGCATGTCGTTTCAGACTGTCAATCCTATCATGTTTGTAACATGATAACATGTCACAGTTATGCCAGCCACTGGAGCAGTAGCCAGAAGCATGCTCTTCATTGTAAATGTGGAGGCATTAGGCACAATGAATGAAATACACCTGGCAGTATTAAGGCTTATGTGGGTAAAGGGTTTCACTCTGGATTTAGGGGACATACAGCTGACTCCTGATGAGTATAGCCTACATTTAATTACAAAGTCCATTTTAAGAGCTGTGTATTTAATCATCCCCAATTCATATACAGTTGAAGCTGAATGTTTACATACACTTAGGTTGGAGTCATTAAAACTAGTTTTTCAACCACTCCACAAATGTCTTTTTAACAAACTATAGTTTTGGCAAGTCAGTTAGACATCTATTTTGTGCATGACAGAAGTAATTTTTCCAACAATTGTTTACAGACAGATTATTTCACTGTATCACTATTCTAGTGGGTCAGAAGTTCACATACACCAAGTTGACTGTGCCTTTAAACAGCTTGGAAAATTCCAGAAAAGGATGTCATGGCTTTCGAAGCCTCTGATAGGCTAATTGACATCATTTGAGTCAATTGGAGGTGTACCTGTGGATTTATTTCAAGGCCTACCTTCAAACTCTTTGCTTGACATCATGGGAAAATCAAAAGAAATCAGCCAAGACCTCAGAAAAATTGTAGACATCCACAAGTCTGGTTCATCCTTGGAAGCAATTTCCAAACGCCTGAAGGTACCACGTTCATCTGTACAAACAATAGTACGCAAGTATAAACATCATGGGACCACGCAGCCGACATACCGATCAGGAAGGAAACGCGGTCGGTCTCCTAGAGATGAACGTACTTTGATGCGAAAAGTGCAAATCAATCCCAGAACAACAGCAAAGGTTCTTGTGAAGATGCTGGAGGAAACCAGTACAAAAGTATCTATATCCAGAGTAAAACGAGTCCATTAACGACATAACCTGAAAAGCCGCTCAGTAAGGAAGAAGCCACTGCTCCAAAACTGCCATTTAAAAAATCCAGACTATGGTTTGCAACTGCACATGGGGACAAAGATCATACTTTTTGGAGAAATGTCCTCTGGTCTGATGAAACAAAAATAGAACTGTTTGGCCATAATAATCATTGTTATGTTTGGAGGAAAGAGGGGGAGGCTTGCAAGCCGAGGAACACCATCCCAACCATGAAGCACAGGGGTGGCAGCATCATGTTGTGGGGGTGCTTTGCTGCAGCAGGGACTGGTGCACTTCACAAAATAGATGGCCTCATGAGGAAGGAAAATGTTGTGGATATATTGAAGCAACATCTCAAGACATCAGTCAGGAAGTTAAAGCTTGGTCGCAAATGGGTCTTCCAAATGGACAATAACCCCAAGCATACTTCCAAAGTTGTGGCAAAATGGCTTAAGGACTACAAATTCAAGTATTATTGGAGTGGTCATCACAAAGCCCTGACCTCAATCCCATAGATAATTTGTGGGCAGAACTGAAAAAGGTGTGTGTGAGCAACGATGCCTACAAACCTGACTCGGTTACACCGCTCTGTCAGGAGGAATGGAAGCAAATGGAAGGCTACCCAAAATGTTTGACGGAAGTTAAACAACTTAAAGGATATGCTACCAAATACTAATTGAGTGCATATAAACTTCTGACCCACTGGGAATGTGATGAAAGAAATTAAAGCTGAAATAAATCATTTTCTCTACTATTATTCTTACATTTCACATTCTTAAAATTAAGTGGTGATCTTGACTGACCTAAGAGAGGGAATTTGTACTTGGATTAAATGTCAGGAATTGTGAAAAACAGAGTATGTATTTGGCAAAGGTGTACATAAACTTCCGACTTCAACTGTACATACATTATTCTCACCAGATGTATAGGCTTACTCCAGTTCAGTTCATACATTCATGACAGCCCCAAGCCATTACATATACACCTTTTAAAAATGACCTGAAATCCCTCCTCTTCAGGAAGGTCCTCCATTAGATATAGCTGTGTTCCATGTCCCCTGTAGTGTCATCTGGGTTCTTGGTTTCAGTTTCTCTGTCGAGTTGTTTATTGTTTTTATTTATTTCAATGAAAATCAAATTATACATTCAATGTATTATTATTATATATCAGGTGTGGACTGGCTGTTTTTGTAATGGCTTTACCATTCCAACATCCTGCATATCTCTGGCTAATGGCTATGTTTTCCCAGACCAGTTTGCCCTCTAACCTGAGGCATTAGCAAACCAGACCAAAGCATTAATGTGACTTAAGTCCAATTTGGTGCATTTTCTTTATGGTCTCGCACTGTGTGACTGATAACAGAATAACAGAGCAGTGTGAGATATGAGCCTATTTGCCTATTCTTTGGAGGAGGAGGAGAAATTAATTTGTGAGTATGAAAAGCAGATGGAGCGCACACTGTGGAATGCTAATGAGGTCTCTTCTCCCTGGCTGCCAAGCCACTGCAGCCAGTCTACACACCAGGGTTTCCGTTCACCGGTAATAGCCAGCTTTTGGCCGATTTTAAAAATAAATAAATAGAAAGCAGATCAAATTGCCGTGTGTATAGTAGGCTTACACTGAGTGTCCAAAACGTTACCTTCTTAATATTCAGTTGCAACCTCTTTTGCCATCAGAACAGCCTCAATTCGTTGGGGCCTTTACAAGGTGTCGAAAGCGTTCCACAATGATGCTGGCGCATGTTCACTCCAATGCTTCCCACAGTTGTCGAGTTGGCCGGATGTCTTTTGGGTGGTGGACCATTCTTGATACACACAGGAGACTGTTGATCGTGAAAAACCCACCAGCGTTGCGGTTCTTGACACAAACCGGTGTGCCTGGCTCCTCCTACTATACCCCGTTCAAAGCCTCTTAAATATTTAGTCTTACCCATTCACCCTCTGAATGGCACACATACACAATCCTTGTCTCAAGGCTTAAAAATCATTCTTTAACCTGTCTCCTCCCCTTCATCTACACTGATTTTGAAGTGGATGTAACAAGTGACATCATAGTTTTCACCTGGATTCACCTGGCCAGTCTTTCATGGAAGGAGCATGTTTTGTTCACTCTGTGTATATTCGTTATGGAGGCATATCTTATTTATCACACGCCTACAGCATACAGATACAGAGCCTTTGAGTGGAAAATCTGTCAGAGCGCGAGAGCTGCTGCTACAGCATCTCCAACAGTGAATGCTTAGGCAACAGAAGGCAGGCTTCATCAGCGCGTCACACACCACTTTGCAATTAGCTAGAGGTAGTATGCATTTTTAAAATATATACTTAATTGTTTGAAACCTGAACATTTTAATACATACAGTGCCTTGCAAAAGTATTCATCCCCTAGGTTTTTCCTATTTTGTTGCATTACAACCTGTAAATTAAATTGATTTTTATTTGGATTGGTAAAGTGAAATTGGTGAAATGAAAAAAATAACTTGTTTCAAAAAATGTATAAAAAGAAAAATGGTGCATGCATATGTATTCACCCCCTTTCCTATGAAGCCCCTAAAATAAGATCTGATGCAACCAATTTACCTTTAGTCACATAATTAGATTTCACACAGGTGGACAAAATTTAACTCAGTGTCACATGATCGGTCACGTGATCTCAGTATATTTACACCTGGTCTAAAAGGCCCCAGAGTCTGCAACACCACTAAGCAAGGGGCACCCCCAAACAAGAGGCACTATGAAGACCAAGGAGCTCTCCAATCAGGTCAGGGACAAAGTTGTAGAGAAGTACAGATCAAGGTTGGGTTATAAAAAAATATCAGAAATTGAACATCTGAGTATCTGTCCATAGGACCACTTTAAACTATACGCTCCACAGAGCTGGGCTTTACGGAAGAGAGGCAAGAAAAAAGCCATTGCTTAAAGGAAATTAATGCGCAAACACGTTACCTGTTCGCCAAAAAGCATGTGGGAGACTCCCCAAACATATGGAAGAAGGTACTCTGGACAGATGAGACTAAAATATAGCTTTTTGGCCATCAAGGAAAGCGCTATGTCTGTCGCAAACTCAACACCTCATCACCCCGAGTATACTATTCCCACAGTGAAGCATGGTGGTGGCAGCATCATGCCGGGGGGGGATGTTTTTCATCAGCAGCTGACTTGGAAACTGGTCAGAATTGAAGGAATGATGGATGGCGCTAAATACAGGGAAATTCTTGAGGGAAACCTGTTTCAGGCTTCCAGAGATTTGACACTGGGACAGAGGTGCACCTTCCAGCAGGACAATGACCCTAAGAATACTGCTAAAGCAACAGTCGAGTGGTTTAAGGGGAAACATTTAAATGTCTTGGAATGGCCTAGTCAAAGCCCAGACCTCAATCCAACTGAGAATCTGTGGTATGACTTAAAGATTGCTGTACACCAGCGGAACCCATCCAACTTGAAGGAGCTGGAGCATTCTACATTTCTGCAATCACGTGCCCTTTTAACAAGTGTTTTCCCGCTAATTGGGTTTTGGAACAAAAATGTGATCGTAGCTAACTGCCTTGTGCGCTTTTCTGCGCAAATAATAGTTTATCAACATTTTAAGCTAAACGTTCAAATCTGTTGCATCAGACTCATTGCTTTGTATCGTTTGTTTTATGTAGCCACGGCATACTGGTTGTATGAATTTGGGATCTATCGTTCCTCAATTGTCCCAGAGTTTTTGGAATAGGCTATTTCTTCCTCGACAAGCTGACCAATAGAATAGGTCAATGTTCTACTATGGGGGATAGTAGATTGACATAGGCTTGTGAGTTTGCTGTTCTTTACTTGTCTTGTTAGCTGAGGAAAATGAAATGTGGACAGTTATTCTAACCTCTTTAAAGTGCACATCAGAGTTTGGTAAGAAGGACTGCACATCATTGCGTCCTTGACTTGCATGTTTAGTTTTTATGAATTACCATAATATACATCTGATTTCTGTCACTCTGAGCACTTTTGGGTGGATGCCCTAATAGGTTATGCATCCAATGCGTATGGGTACGGTAAATTAAAATGCTGCCAGTCAAATGTCCGGCACCACATTTTCCTGACGGAAACCCTGCTACACATACACAGATATGTGTGCTACATAATAAATTCCCACCTATTTACTCTGTTTACTTGTCTGTCTTCCCTACCTCAGATCTCTCTGTCGTGCCATCCACCTCTGACAGCATTCACCCTCAGACTGTCAGCTCCTCGTCTTCATCCTCCTCTCATCATACATCTACCTCAGAGCCCCACGATGCTCCGGGCCCCTCCACCAACTGCCCTGGTCAAGGCCCAACCCCAGACAGCACGCTGGCACAGGGGCCAAGGGGTACCGCAGGCACAGAGGGTAAGTCAGACCATAGACTCTCCAGAAAGCCATGATGTCAACCTTTATAAGTGTCCCTTTATAAGGATTAGGATGTGTGCCTTTATAAGTTTAGTAATCTTCCCTGTGGGTCATCTATGAATAATGATTTAAGCTTAAAGGTGTTTTCCATCTCTCTGTCAGATGAGAGTAGAAGAGCCTCATCTGGCGTGGCAGGAGAGAGTGGGGGCGCGGCCATGCCCAGGTTACCCTCCTGCTGCCCGCAGCACTCCCCCTGCGGAGGGCCCTCCCCTGGTCACATGACCCTGGGCCATTCCAGCTGCCTGCAGGCCCAGCCCTCCCAGCAGCCGGGCTCCCAGCAGCACAGCCACGCCCACCACTTCCACCACCACCATCACCACATGCCTCAGCACCAACCTCCACCCACTCTGCCCTTTCCTGAGCCCAGCTGCCCCCTAGAGAGGCCTACTGCCCTGCCTGCACCATGCAGAGGGGGAGGGATCAGCAGCAGCAGCTCCACCCAATACCACGACCAGGTAGGCCTGAGCATCAACACCCTGTTATGTTTTTAACAATGTAGCATTGTTGGAGGTTTGGCTGTTACTTCTGCTTCCTGTTTTGGTTTCCCCAACTTTAATATATCGACCAGAGAATATATGCATTTCTTATAGCAGTAACATTTTATAAATATAGTCCATATTAAAAATGTTGATTTCTTAAATCTTGAAAGTATTTTCTTTTTTGCCCCAAATCTATAAAAGTAGGCAAAAGGAATAGATTTTGAGGAGATAAAAGGCTGCCTTTTCCCCCCACAATAGCTGGAGATAAATTAGAAATAATTTAGTTTTAGTAAACTATGTAAGCCATGTTCTCCCTGGCAGATGGCACCATCGCATTCAAATGTATCTTTGACCAAGTCTTTGTGTATCTAAACAAAAGGCTCCGTCAATATCTGCACTAGTCAATGAATCAGATTCAAGGTGATTTTAAAAAGGATTAAGAAGGAAAAAACAGAATAGGAACTGAAACAGACAAATAACTGGTATCTTAACAAAAACGTTACAAAGGACCTAGCTGGCAACCTCTCTTGAAGCCAGATTCACCGCTGAATAGTTAAAATTCTGCTAATTGTTAGGAGCTGCTGAATTGTATTATTTACCATCTAAGTGGAGCAGTGTGTGGTTAAAGTGTAATGAGTTGGGTTGGGGTTGAGAGGGCTGTGTCTGCAGGTCAGGTTAGGGGCTCCCTCCATAGACCTCCGTCTCTCTATCTTGATACTCTCTGATTCCTACATAATTCATGCAGGGCTGGTGCAAGTATTCAAAACTGGGCCGTCAGGTCTCTACCATGAAAAGGAGGAAGTAGTTGCATGGGTGAGGCAAAATACTGTGCCCTTTGATGGGCTTGGCCTACATGTAGGTACCGCCCTCAGCTACAGCTCAGAGAAAGGAGACATACTGCCTGCATAAGGTGAATAAGTCATGTTTTATGCATCAGTCTAAATATGATTATTTATTTGAATAGTTCAACGAGGGATGGCAGCTACTATGATTTGAAACTCCATCACTTAGATTGCATTTTCTCAGCCGGTTTACTGCAGTCTAAACTGTGAAGCCCATTGTCTTGTACTTGTATCTTGTGCTTTGTGCTGGCTGGACCATGAAGCCCTGTGGTTTTAGTTTAGTGTTTTACTAGTTAGTTATATATTCTGTCACTACAGAGATCAAAGTCAGACAGTAGCACCATAACATCATCGTCTGGTTCTACTCTCTCCATGCCTCCCCTCCCTGTATCTCTCACTCATATTCTTACCTTTTCATTCCCCTCCTGTCTCTCTCTCCCCTCCCAAGCAGACTCTGCCGGTCGACCTGAGCAACAGTGGCTTGCGGAGCGGCGGGGGCAGCGGGGCCGGTAGTTTCCATGGCACCTCAGCCTTTGACCCGTGCTGCCCAGGCTCCACGTCGCGGCCCGCTTCCTACAACTCCCAGAATGCAACGGGGCCAGGGCCCAGCACAGTGGTGGACTCCTTCAGCTCAGCCATGGTGGCCCAGCCTCAGCCACAGCCACAGCTATCCACCTGCAGGCACTTCATGCACCCCTCCTGTGAGTAGAGCTACATCTGCACCAAAAGGGAAATGGCCGTTTATTTTGCGAGGTGATATTATTTTATGGTGTCTTTTGTTTAAGTGTTGATTTGCTAGGAAAATGAAATGCTGCAGTAGTAACGATAGTGTATTATTCCCATGCAGAACCTGCATACTACTGTACTAAACACGTGAGCCTTTAGGATTTATACACTAACTATTACCACCACACCTTGAAAGATTATGCCGACAACGGCACTCTTGAAACCCAGTGCTAATAGTAATTAAGAGAAACACCTGATGTTTAATGTGCTAAGTGCTGCGGGTGTGCTACCAAACATGCCTTGTTAATTGCTGGTTCTCCTCAGAATAGCTCTGTGTGGAATGAGAAGGAGTGTGGCAGGGCTCCAATAGGGAGGGTGGGAGTGGGTCTGTCTGGGGTCTCAGGTGGGAAACCTGCTCAGCACAGGGAACAGCCAGGCAGCATGTTTCAGTGAGGAGAGTCATAACTGATGATGATCAGGTGTCATCATTAGGAAGGGGACTTAAAGGCGATCTGGTAAGGTGTTACTAACTACTTCTCAACTTTTTCCCACCATTCTCACTCTGTCTCTCTGACACCCAGACGCTCCCCTGGCACGCTCCCTGCACCACCAGCCCTCTAACACCTGCCCCCATTCCCATGGTAACCCTCCTCCCCCTCCTCAGCCCACTCCACAGGGTGACTACGTCATCCCCCACCCCGTCCATCCCTTCCACACGCCCCTGCCTTCCCACCCCCCTGGCCACGCCGTGCCCCCACCCCCCGCTGCCCCTCTGCCCGCCCACCACCTCACCGGCTCCAGTGCACCCCAACACCTGCCCGCGGAGCACCAGGCCCTGCAGCACCACATGCCCGCGCTGGGGACCTCTGTGCAGAGGCTGCACCAGCACGAGATGCTACAGAGGATGGAGGTCCAGAGACGCAGGATGATGCAACACCCCACGTGAGTGTAGCCTCTGGCCCCGGTCCAACCTGTCTGATGGAAGCAACACAACTGCACGCACAGACAGTAGCATCCAATTGTCTGATTACAGTGACAATATTATGGTATTTTCCATCATGTTTCTGATACACCTCTCTTTCTTCTCCTTTCTCCAGACGAGCACATGAGCGCCCACCTCCACACCCCCACAGAATGCACCCCAACTACGGCCATGGCCACCACATCCACGTGCCCCAGACCATGTCATCCCACCCACGCCAACCTGAGCAGAGGACTGCGTGGTTAGTACCATTTAGAGCAGTGGAGGACCAGTGCCTTGCGTGGAGGGCCGAGAGTCTTGCGTGGAGGGCCAGTGCCTTGCGTGTGGGGCCGAGAGTCTTGCGTGGAGGGCCGAGAGCCTTGCGTGTAGGGCCGAGAGTCTTGCCTGGAGGGCCGAGAGCCTTGCGTGGAGGGCCGAGAGCCTTGCGTGGAGGGCCGAGAGCCTTGCGTGTAGGGCCGAGAGCCTTGCGTGGAGGGCCGAGGGCCGAGGGCCGAGAGCCTTGCGTGGAGGGCCGAGAGTCTTGCGTGGAGGGCCGAGAGTCTTGCGTGGAGGGCCGAGAGTCTTGCGCGGGGGGCCGAGAGTCTTGCGCGGGGGGCCGAGAGTCTTGCGCGGGGGGCCGAGAGTCTTGCGCGGGGGGCCGAGAGTCTTGCGCGGGGGGCCGAGAGTCTTGCGCGGAGGGCCGAGAGTCTTGCGCGGAGGGCCGAGAGTCTTTAAAACAAAATACCTACGTATGTGTGGCCTGCTGTTTGCAAAGGATATTGTCAGTCATGCATGCCCTCATCTTCACTGTTAAAATGGCCCCCGTGATGTCAATGTCTATGAGTTGATGAGGACTGTTGTTGGTCTGGTTTTCTTCTGTAGGGAGCTGGGTATCGAGGCTGGAGTGACCGTGGCACCATATCCTTCAGGACACCTGCACCCTCACCTGCCCCACTACCACCCTCCCCCAAGACTGCACCACTTCCCCATCCCCTTCATGGTGAGTGCACGACTGGCACCCTCACTCTAAGCACACGTGTCTACGTTAGAATACATGAGAAGTATGGCTTAGATGAATGATGCTAGCCCTCTATTTATAACATCTGTTATTTCAGGGATGGTTTGTTGGGCCACATGAATAATGCATTGGCAATTAATGGTGGCCCGTAAGGCATTTCAAGTGCATATTCAACATAACCAGCAGCCTGAAATCAATGGATGCCCCTTTGAAAGGATGTTAAAATTTAATGCACAATGTCAGAAGATATGAAATTGTGAGACTTCTGTGGTTATTAAAAATGCAGTTTTTGGCAATGCTAACCGGACTTCATACCCAAGTCAAGCAGTGTCAGCAGACTTAGTTGATAATGCTATATATCCCTATATGTGCTTCATGAACTGTAGCCCACAGAAACAAATGACTGTACTCCACTGAAGTGAACATATTTCCATGGAATTGTTTTGCCTCCTTCCTCACAGCACACTGGCATGTCTGAAGTAACCTACCCGCACATTCGCTACATCTCATCCAGAATGACTGGATTTGGACGAACTTATGAGGTAACACTCAATTAGTGAAGATCTAGTAACTAGGGCCTGGAGTTTTTCCTGCACATGTCAAGAGGTGAGGAAACTCCTGGCCCTGGTAATTAGTTATGAAGGAGCTGAGAGCGTGTTATGGCTGTGGCTTATGAGCTGTGTGGAACTGAGTTGGCACAGTCTCACGTTGGGTTGTTTTCCTGCCCTATTTCCTCAGGATCTGCTGCATTTAGAGGAGAGATTGGGGACTGTGAACCGAGGGGCCTCTCAGGGAACTATAGAGAGGTGCACTTACCCACACAAGTACAAAAAGGTGAGAGCACTCCTATAAAAGTGTGTGTCTGTGTGTGTGTTTCAGAACATATCCTGTTTAATGTAGTTTGCTGTGATGCATTTTGTGCATGTCTGCACAAGATTTTATTCTGGGACAGAGTGCACACTCACAGTGGTTATTTTGTGCTCCTTTCAAAATATGAATGTATTGCTATCGTTAAGTCAGATGCTGTAGAAACTAGGTGTCCCTTTCAACCAAAGTTGCAGCCTTAGAAAACATTGTAGGGAAAGATTCCATCTAGTTTTCCAAATGCATTGAAATAAGTAACCTAATAACCTGCTGCCCAATACAGAAGGTGTTGGAGACTGAGCGAGACATTGACCAACAGTTAACCCCTGAAGCATGGGCAACTATTGGGAAAAATATGCACGCAACCTCAGACTCGGTGAGAAAAAAATGAACAAATTCAATTTGGAAACATGTCTCTGCTCATTTATAGTTGTTAATGGTAGTAGGTTTGGGGGCAAGGGGATTCGGCAGTAGAAACATTTGATAGATTTAAAAAATATATATATATATTTATTTAAATATATATTTTTTAATCCATATTACCTTGATCCATAGGGATGACATGTTTTGTAGCCAGGACAAAATGACCATTCTCTCTGTCCTCATAGGGATATGTGTTCACCCTCATAATGCTGTATACAGTAAGCCCTCTATCAGTCATAAAGGATAGTTTATTCGCAAGTTGGTCTGTACCTGTAATGTTTACAGCCTGTGAACCCTGAATACATTTATTGTGTTTGACGGTAACCCTCATAGAATGGTCTCAGCCTTCCCTGTTTGTAATGCGTCTTTATAATGTGAATACAAGTTGTCTTTGTGGAAACAGTGATGCTGTGTATCTATAATGGTGTTTTCCAATGTTTCCATTAACAGAGAAAGCTGCATGGTAAGCAAGAAGAAGAAGATGAGGGGGCGGACGAAGACACAGAGGAGAAATGCACCATCTGTCTGTCAATACTGGAGGAAGGGGAGGACGTCAGGTACAGTTACACTGTAGCGTGTGTGTTTTAATGCGGGGCTGTTTTTGTGTGAGAACGAACACACCTTTTGCCACATTTTCTCTTGATATGCCGTGGAGATTTTCTCAACACCCAAAAGTATAGTAATCAGCAGAAAAGCCAATCCTTTGAGTGCCTGAAAATGACTGGTCTCAGAGGACATTTCTGGAGCTCAACATATGTGCTCATGTGATCAAGTTTAAGAGTTTCTGCCCTCTGTTGGTGTAATGTATGAATGATAATTTTCCATCTTTCAGCAAACCAAATGACTAAATGTATTCATTGTCATTTCCTTCCAACTTTACAGGATTTTTTCATTATGAAGATGGAATTCAAAGTCTGTCTAACAATATATTCTCTCTTCCACAGACGCCTACCTTGTATGCATCTCTTCCATCAACTGTGTGTGGACCAATGGCTCCTCACCAATAAGAAGTGCCCCATCTGCAGAGTGGACATCGAGGCGCAGTTGTCTGCCGTTGAGAGTTGATGCTGTTTTTCTAACAACTCTTTGTTGGAATTTTCTTTATTTGTTGTTTTGTTTTGAATTTTTCTTCAGTACTGCAGTCAACCAAAGAGGGCATGAATTACCTGCGCAGATCCACTATGAGAAAATAAAAAACTTCAGGCTAAAGAAGTGTTGAGCCTAGAGTGCCAGCTATCACACAGTACAATACTGCTCGAATTGACATCTCCATTAAGGATTTAAAATGTTATTGTATTTATAAAGCTTTTATGTAGCTTTTGATTGTTTCCTCGTGTCATATTATTTTTTTGTTTTTTTGCATGGCTCCTCGCAATGCATTTCTTTGCACATATATTGTGGGCTTCTCATGGCCTAACAACTTGCAGGTGAGGATAGCTGCTCTAGTAAAGAAGCATTTCTATATACCTAATGCCTTGCTTTACTGGAGTAGAACGTTAACCTCCATTTAAAAACATTGCAGGACTCATTTTACCGATCATTGTATTGATTAGTTTATGTTTAGACAATGTGGTTTGCTAGTGGAAGACATTTTATTTCTAAGAAGGTAAAACAAGACATTCCTTAATTAGGAAAATATCATGTTAAACTGATCAGCTGCTGTATTCATGTTCACCCAGTATTTCTAGAGTGGGAATAAACTCAAACTTCACCTCATCTCCCAGAAAATGCACATGCGTGTCTTACACCTCCCCTGCACCGCCTTGATTTGACTAAACACCATTCACACGTCATCTAATGTATTTTAGAGAAAAAGAAAATGAATGTCACATCTGTTCTTGACTGTTCTTTTTCAATGGAATGATTGTTGAGGTCTGCTGAGGATACAGTCTGTGTTCTGTTTGGATTTCTCCCTCAGACAGGGCCCAGATGGAAAACTGGGTTCTATAAGGGGATCTCAGGCCCACAGATGCAACCAGTTTCACATGAGCCTACAACCTGGGGATATCTGTTGTTTGGAAACTGGGAATGGCGTTGGTTTATCCTTGCTTTTCGTTTATCCTCCATTTCTTTTTTTTTCAGAGGGAAATACGCAGCGCTCAGCTCAGAATAATAAATAAGTAGCTGAATATTCTTACGTCCCAGATCATTGTTCTTACCCACACTTTTTCTCTCTCTCTCTGTAGCTGTGCAGCAGCAATCTCTCTTTGCTGCCATTGAAAAGATAACACTAATATTATTCTCGACTTGCTAACTTGCATATACTTGCACAGGAGAGAACAGACAGGAGTGTTGTAAAGAGAGTGCGCTGAGGCCATGTATTTCCACTCTGATTGCTGAGTTTTGGAAAAAATAAATAATTTTGAATGGAGTGTTGGAATGCAGTACTTATGGCAGGTATCCATGCATTCATAGACTTAATGGCACCAGTATGATATTCCATGGGATTTATATTAGTTTTAAAATAATATTAATAAAGTTAGAACTCTTCCCTGTGTCTGTTTATTTGTGCCTTACCATTCACCTATGCATGTTTGTCCATATTTCACAACTGCACATTGAGGGATCTACTACTGACAAAAATATTGTTAACACTTGGTATTCACACCCCTAGACTTTTTCCAAATGTGTTATAGCTTGAATTTAAAATGTATTACATTTAGATTTGCTTGTCATTGGCCTCCACACAATACCCCATAATGTTATGTTAAAGTGGAATGATTAAAGTTTTACTTGTTTTTTTTTAAACTTTTTTTTTACGAATGAATTAAAAATGAAAAGCTGAAGTGTCTTGTGTCAATAAGTATTCAACCATTTTGTTATGGAAAGCCTAAATTTCAAGAGTAAAAATGTGCTTAAGTGACAAGTTGCATGGACTCTGTGTGCAATTCTAATGTTAATGTGATTTTTGAATGACTACCTCATCTGTACTCCACACATACAATTATCTGTAAGGTCCCTTAATTGAGAGTGAATTTCAACCACAAAGACCAGGGAGGTTGACCGAGTGAAAAGAAGTCTGTACAGAATAAAAATATTCCAAAACATGCATCCTGTTTGCAACAAGGTACTAAATTAATACTGCAAAAGGTGTGACAAAGTAATGAACTGCTTGTCCTGAATACAAAGTGTTATGTTTGGGGCAAATCCAATACAACACATTACTGAATACCACTCTCCATATTTTCAAGAATAGTGGTGGCTGCATCATGTTAAGGGTATGCTTGTAATCATTAAGGACTGGGGGGAGTTCAGGATAAAAAAAAATGTAATGGAGCTAAGCACAGGCAAAATCCTACAGGAAAACCTGGCTCAGTCTGCTTTCCACCAGACACAGATTAATTCACCTTTCAGCAGGACAATAACCTAAAACACAGTTGCTTACAAAGAAGACAGTACATGTTTCTGAGTGGCTGAGTCACAGTTTTGACTTAATTCTGCTTGAAAATCTATGGCAATATTTGAAAATGGTTGTCTAGCATTGGTCAACAATGAATTTGACAGAGCTTGAAGAATTTAGAAAAAAAATAATGTGCAAATATTGAACAATCCAGTTGTGCAAAGCTTTTAAAGACTTACCAGAAATACTCTGTAATTGCTGCCTTAAAGGCTGCCAAAGGTGATTGTAACATGTATTGATAGATATTTATGTATTTTGTTTACAGTAAACTAGCAAAACATTATAAAACATGTTTTCAGATGGGTGAGAGAAAAATATATTTAATCCATTTGGAAATCAGGCTGTAACACAAAATGTGGAATAAGTCAAGCAGTATGAATACTTTCTGAAGGTACTGTGGATGTAATATAGCAGTACTAAAAATGCCTATTCAACTCACCCCCCCCCCCCCCAAAAAAAAAAAAAAATAATGGATTGTGCCATGACAGTAAAATGCATATAATCTGTTTATAATCCTCATCAAGTAAAGATTAACTGAAGTATCCATCCATGTATCCAAAGAGCCTGCAGCAAAAATAGAAATATATATTTTATGCATTGTATGTAGATTCCCCTTACTTTTTACTACTCATCGATCAGGGAAGACCATGTGTAGTGTTTCTTAATTAGAGTAGCCAAGATTTGCATTTTGGTCAATTCATAGAATGTTATTTTAGCCAAGTGGATTTATCAGCAATATTGAGATGTGGCCTCTGCTGAGCAATACATCCATGCTGCAGACATTTATTTTGTTTCCTTTATTTAACTAGGCAAGGCAGTTATGAACAAATTCTTATTTACAACGACAGCCTAGGAACAGTGGGTTACTGCCTTGTTCAGGGGCAGAAAACAGAATTTTACCTTGGGGCATTCGATCTGCAACCTTTCGGTTCCTGACCCAACGCTCTAGGATACCTGGGGCCTAAGGTTGTGCAAATGGTAAAACAAAGACAGAAATGGAGAGAAAAGAGAAAATAGTTGCATTAATGTTTGCAACGTTGCAAACATTAATGCAACTGTTTTCTCTCTTTTCTTCAAATGGCATTGCTTTTTGTAATTTAAAAGGAAAGTGTCGTTTTTGGATGAGTTGTGTCAATTTCTCTTTGATTGTGTCGTTACTAGCTAGCTACCCCAGCCAAGTCATAAACCCGCCTATTTCTACAATTGATCTTCTTAAAATGTAATTTGAAACATAACCTTAACCTGAACTTTAAACACACTGCTAACCGTATGCCTAAACCTAACCATTTGTATTCATGAATTTTGACTTGTATAGCCAATTGTGAACTTGTAGCTGTGGTAACTAGTGGAAACCCTTTTATAGGGGTGATCGTTGTCTAATCGGGTGGGGGTTCTTATCATAGATTTATTTTTATTTTTTATTCATAATACAGATCAACAACTTACATTGCTACATCACACAAAACAGAACGCATGTATTAACAATAAAATACTAAAACACAAAATATATCAGTGAAATAATAAAATAAAAAATACAATTCTAGTGCAATTGTAATCACTCTGAAAAAATATAATTATGATTCAGGAAATGTTATTCTTGTTGTTGTTCACTAGGGATAATGTTTTAATAAGATAGTTAAATTCAATCCAAAATATTTTTGTTCTTATCATAGATTTTTTTTCCTTTTTTAAAAAATATATATATTTTTTAATTCATAATATAAAAATCTACTTACATTGCTACATCAAACATGTCTAACAAAACAAACACAGGTATTTTAACATTAAAATACTCAAACATACAAAAAATATCAATAAAATAATACAAAAAAATAAACAATTTTAGTGCAATTGTATTGTTATTCACTAGGGCTAATGTTTTAATAAAATAGTTGAATTCAATCAGAAATATCTGTAGTTTTGGTATAGAATTTGGGAATTTTTGTTTGTGTATGAAGTATTTGGCAACAAGAATAAAAAATTAACAATCATTTCAGTGGTCTTGTTGTTAATATTAACATATTATATCTTTCATGTCAAAAACATAGGCAGTGTTCATAATGGTAAATAAGTATTTGGCAAGGTTTTCCCAAAATTCTGACAAATTTACATTCAAAGAACAAGTGAGACAGATTCTCACCTTATTTTTCACAGAAAACGCAGATATCATCAATAGCCACAAATTTGGATATCATATTGATATATTTTATGTAAAATTTTGAAGTGCACGTCCTTAACTTTGTTTGGTATACAGTATTTGTAAGGCCTTAACCATGCATTTTTCCAGACAATGTCAGGAATAAGCACGTGTTGGATTTTGTTGACATAACACTTTCAAGATAAACTGGTTGAAAAGATGTTTGATCAATACTGATTCAATATGGTATTTCATTCCAAATGATGTTTTTAGTAAGTTGGGAGGTCTTCAATTTCTACTGAAATGTAATTATATTCCTGAAAGATTACCTGCTAAATTGGCTAGGTTTCACCAACAAGCTTTAATGGCCTGGAAAATATGTTTCCTGCACAATTTTTCCCCACATAAAGCTCTTTGGGGGAATAATTCAGACATAACTATAAGGAATAAGTCATTGTTCTACACCAGCTGGCATGAGAGGAATATTGACTTTGTTCTTGATATTTTCGACAACAAGGGTAATATTCTCACATATGAACGATTTATAACATTGAAAGAGTTTCCAATACCTTTCAGAGACTTTATTTCTGTGATCAAAGCCGTTCCCAGTGGTCTATCTACACTAATGAAAACTCATCTTAGTTTTGGGAATGATCACAAGGTTTGGTTGGTTATTGACTTGTTAATTGTTTACTCCATGTGTAACTCTGTGTTGTCTGTTCACACTGCTATGCTTTATCTTGGCCAGGTCGCAGTTGCAAATGAGAACTTGTTCTCAACTAGCCTACCTGGTTAAATAAAGGTGAAATAAAAAAAATTAAAAAAAATAATCCATTACTTAGATTGGGAGGCGTCGGTTTACTTGAGAGATCTTGTTGTAATAAATATATAAGACAAATTCTTCATTCACAAAACCAATTTACACCGAGAGGAACGTTTTTCTGGTTCTTTATCGTAGATATCCATTCTGATTGTGACTGTGCGACGTCATTCTTGATTCCTCTTTGGCAACCAATGAAAGAGATGCATTCTATGATGCGGAATCAACATAGCGGTATTTGAATGACTGTGGATTGGTTCTTTGACACTTTTCACTTGGGCTTTTTGCCGATTATAGCTGGCTATCTAGCTGCGTTGGTTTTAACCAAGCGTGACGATGTCATTAGAAGTTCGTTCTGCGGTAACTTTTTACAATCTGGACTAGCTAATGTGTTTTTGTGTGCATGTAACTCACAGCTAACGTTACTGGCGATATGTAGTTGTCTTTTAGTTAGCTAGCCAATTTGCTATCTAGTAGGTAACGTTAAGCAACTAGGAAATAAATGCTGGAAAACGACCGTATGCTTTGCCTAAAATAAAGTTACGTAACCGGGCAAAACATTTAGCTAGGTAAACTAAGGTTACCTAGTGTAATTGCGCATGGCTAAATAATGTCATTAGCTGACGACGTTAGCCTTCGCTTGCTAACTAACATGACAAAACTGCAGAATTTTAATTAGATATGTTTTATGTTCACTTTTTTTGGGGGGGGGGGTCTTCAACAGTAGTTAAGGAACGCAGACAACCCAACACTAATGGGAAAAGCAAACGTAGCTGGACCAGGAAGGGCTGTGCTTGGAGAGCTGTCCAACTTTCCCAATGCTTGCAAAGCGGTGCCGTTCAAGGTATGTTGTCTTACCCGGCGTTGTTTGGTCCATTGTCTGTCTGATTTCACTAGTTACTCTTTTGCACACTAGTATTTCTACTTGCACATCTATCACTCCAGTGTTAATATGCTGAACTGTAATTACTTCGCTACTATGGCCTATTTATTGCCTTCTCTCCTTGCGCTATTTGCACACACAGTATATAGACTTTTTCTATTGTGGTGTTGACTGTACGTTTTGTTTGTTTCATGTGTAACTCTGTTTTGTCACATTGCTTTGCTTTATCTTGGCCAGGTCGCAGTTGTAAATGAGAACTTGTTCTGAACTGGCCTACCTGGTTACATAAAGGTGACATTTTAAAAAAAGTTCTCAAACATGCTTCTCTATACTCTACAGAAGACCGTTCCTGCCAAGACCTCAACCAAACAATCTATGAACCAACAAGACCAGCGAACAGCTGTTTGGCCTCAAGTTCCTCAGCCTGAAGTGTATGCTAACGTGTCCATGAAGGAAGAGGAATTGTGCCAGGCGTTCTCAGAAGCTCTACTTGCTGTAGAAGACATTGATGAAGGGGATTCAGACCTGCCACAACTGTGCTCTGAATATATAAAGGATATCTATGGATATCTGCAGCGCCTTGAGGTAACTTGTGTTTTCTCTAGGCTAACATGGTGATGACTTGTTAAATATTTTGTACTGGTCTCTAAGACAATCTTGAAATGTCTCTCAACAGACCCAGCAGTCTGTTCGGGCCAAGTACATGAGTGGCTATGAGATCAATGGGCGCATGCGTGCTCTCCTGATTGACTGGCTGATTCAGGTGCACTCCAGGTTCCAGCTATTGCAGGAGACTCTCTATCTGACGGTGGCCATCCTGGATCGCTTTCTTCAGGTAAACCTCGTAAAAAAATAAAATGGTGTATCTGTATGTGTCATATATATTACTTTTTTTTATTACCCCTTTTATCTAGGTGCATACTATTGGCCGCAAGAAGCTCCAGCTGGTTGGTGTGACTGCCATGTTGTTGGCGTCCAAGTATGAAGAGATGTATTCCCCGGAGATAGGCGATTTCGTTTACATCACAGACAATGCATTCACCAAGGCCCATATTCGGGAGATGGAGCAGCTGATTCTGCAGAGTCTGAACTTTGAGCTTGGACGGCCTCTACCCCTGCACTTCCTCAGGAGAGCCTCCAAGGCTGGCAATGTAGGCTACTCAATGACATGCATGTTCTCATACAGTCTTCTTTATGGGTGTGGTTATTCAAAACGCCCCATCAACATTAACTGCAATTATTTGTTAGAGGTGGAAAAGCCAACCACTGACCGGTTACCAGAAGGTTCCAGTAATACCAGTCGTTGTCTTTTCAGGCTGACATTGAGAAGCACACATTAGCCAAGTACCTCATGGAACTGACCCTCCTTGACTATGACATGGTGCACTACCATCCTTCTGAGATTGCTGCTGCTGCCTTGTGCCTCTCCCAGCTGCTGCTTGATGAGCTCAACTGGGTAAGGTTCTGTTTTGTGGCAATTATTGGGATGGTCCACTCAGTGTATCAAATCGAGTTCAACCTGGTTTGGTGCTAGCAACATATGGTCTGTTTTTACTATTGTGTGCAGACTCCAACACAGGAGCACTACTCTACCTATAATGAGAACCACCTCAAGCCAATCATGGAGCACATTGCCAAAAACATAGTTTCTGTCAATGAAGGGCGAACAAAGCTTCAGGTAAGTGGTCCTCTGATGGCTTGACCTTGTTGTGATCTAATCTTGTACAATTTGGGTAGATTGATACATGTCACCTCTTGGAAAAAAACATTGTGTTCCAGGCTGTCAAGAACAAGTATTCAAGCAGCCGACTTATGAGGATCAGCCTCATCCCTCAGCTGAAGTCTACCTTTGTAAATTACATGGCTGCTGCTCTGCTCCCATAACGTGAATGCCGACCAAGTCTGCTGCACTTTATTTTTAAGAAAATCCATTGTGAGATGGCCTTTTGAACTGCTGCTTTTAAGTACATGTAAATATTTAACTTTTTACAAATAAACCTTGTTTTGAACCCTTTTAAATATAATCTAGCTGTGTTATGGTTTTAAACATTGTGTTGCAATTAAGTTTTAGTCTCTGTTAAATGGACATTAAAAGCCACGCAGCCTGGTGGTTACAATTTTATTCTTACGGAGTATCAATGGGTAAAACACCACCTACAGAAGTATAACTTTATGGGCCTGCCATTTTTATTCAGACATTTAACTTTAGTACAGCTTGTTCCTACTGCAGGATTTATAGCCCAGTGTTCCTGAACACAGCTGCACCAGGATGTTGCAGCTTGTAATGTAGCATAGTCCCAGATCTGTTTGCATGTACAGTTGTCGACACTTAAGTTGCCAAAGCTACAAACATCTGGGACTAGGCTGATAATTAGGGAAAGGAGTTTCCTGACCAGCGAGGGCAGAACAGAGGCCAGTTAAAGCATTTATGCAAAAACCATTAACATTAATGCAGATTAACTACATTATAATTCTGCCACAGTTCAAGCCTGCTTTTTTTTAGGGCTCTCTTCAATCCATAGCGCTGAAGATTGGCAATTAGACAACATTCATGGTAAATGCGTCATGTCAGCTCAATTTACCATTATTTCAGAGCGTACGACGCTTTTATGGATTGAATCCAGACCTAAATGATTATGCACAGTGATAAACATTGGAAACCAGAAATAAAATATTGTTCAGTGCCAAAAGCATGTGAAGTCAGTGGAATTTTTACTTTCATTTGAAAGAACAAAACACCATTCACCCATACTGTGCACTTAAATCTACATGGAATACAATATCAAAAGCAGAGAACTTTGAATTAAATCCTGCAGTGAAACACTTACATTGTAAAGTATTGACTTAATTCCTAAATGTCAAGAGATGCACATACAGTATATCTATGTAAACAAATTATCCTCTAGTTTGGCAATCTTTCAAAACATCCATGGATTACTAGCTGTGGCAGGAGTTACCAGTCTGTCCAAGTTAGTACCTGTTGCTACTGATAAAGTGCTTATAAACCAGACAATGCACAGTGTGGCCCTAGAGTTCTGGGGATATCACTTGGATTTTGGATATAAGAGCAGGGGGATTCCTGAAGACATTTGTCACACTGCATTTCCTTTTCCCGAAAGTGATTGCATCTGTTTAGTTGACTAATAAGAATTGGTTATCAAACACATTCGATCATTGTTTTTCTAGGGAAATGCATTGCCGAAGTTAATAAAATCCCAGTGCAATGAACTATTAATGTCAATTTTATGTAAAAATTTGTCAACATATTTCTATAGCCAATACCATCTGTAAATTCATCTTAGCAGCACAAATCCCCATTGAAAACAATATCGAACAGAGACAGTGGCCTCTTGGAAACAACCCCGAACTCATGTTAAAACCATTCCATTTCCAAAATGTAATTACAACCTGGTTCCACATATCATGCATCCAAAATATCACCAGAAAACCATAGAAGTGAAAAAGGGGAAGGGAGACTGTAGAAAGGTATAAATACAATAAATAGTTTTGTTCAGTGCTCACAGGGATTGAGTAGAGATTTGCCCCTGGACAAAAGTACTGTCCTCAGATCCCCATAAAAATAGAACTTCATTGCAAGCCTGACGCTCCTCTTGCCTGTCCAGAATAACAGGAAGTTACATGCAGGAGTGGAGAAAATGTCAGTTTCTCTTCTCGGGTCTCACAAAATCTCTTGTTTGATAGCTCTATCTCCGGTCTGTAGAGGTGTGTACTTCGCTCCTGGTGATTGACATGCAGCTCCTAGATCTTGCTGACGTAGTTGTTGGGGAACAGGCCTTGCTTTGCCCGTAGCCTCCCCGTCCACCAGCCAGAAGCATCTGATCAAGAAAGAGGACTTAGTTTACAGTGGGACATTTTTTTTTTTTTAAATGTTGAGTTAAATTGCAAATGTTTTGTGCACCCCGCACCAAACCAAATTCAATAATTGTCCCTTTGTGCGATGATGTGATTTCTGCCTCCTGTGTATTACCTTCCTTGATGATGTCGATGACGTCGTCTGCATTGAAGCTGAGCTCATCTGTGTCCTGAGCATCATAGGCATAAAGGGCTTTGCACTGGGGCACCTGGGGCTTGGGTTTGGGGGCAGGTTTGGGTCGCCCCCCTCCTGGGGGTGGTCTACTGACCGACTGTCTTTGGACACTGAGGAATAAAGAGAAAGACAGCAGGAGCGAGCTTTAGTTATCAAAGAAAAGAAAGTCTTCTATCCTTCATTAGTGTGACACTATTCTACTGGCCGACTGGAACACTACAGTCAGTCATTAGGAAAGCTTCTGGTTATTGTGTGGCTTTAGCAAAGGATGTGAAGTTATCGATATTGGGATAAAAGAACATACCATTTGAGTTTGTGGTAGTTATTGGATTGGTGCTTACTCTATTGTTTCTTTCAAAGACACATAACTAAATAGAAGTTCATATGCTCAGTTCTACCACAAGATGGCGAGCCATCCCATAAATTCATCTCAGTACCAACACTATTAGTGCCATTCCAATTAGGATTTACTCCAGTGTTTTACCCAGAAGGCTCAGACTTTTCTGTTTCCATCTACGTGGGTCGGCACCCATGGCTCTGGCAGACCTGCTCTGCATGGGAGCCAAGGCAAGGCCCTGGGTACTTTTCAGCTGGTACTTACAGTACATAACAATGACTAACAGTGAACTTTAACACCTTCTCACAAAGCAATAGTTTTGAAAGATGCAGAGGTGGTTGATTATGCGCAACACAAGTCTGTAGTGCCATACTAAAGGCTAGTTATTGTGGAAACACAACAGAGCTCACATTAGCATAACACACTGGAAAGTTGTTTGTATATACAGTGAATTAACTTGAGAAAGCTGGAGATGAAAAATACACACACCTTCACAAAGTCAACCAACAAGCAAACTATCACACCAAATTAATCACCAATAAAAACATTATATCTTGCTTCCCCAAGATTTGTATCCAGGATATCTCAAAATCATTGAGACATACCCAATCAGCTTACACCAGAGCTAATTTTAGGAGAAAAAAGTAAGCCCAGTAATTTGCAAGCAGCGAGATCTAGCGATATTATATGAGAATAGATTCCATATCATGCCTTTGAAGGTATAATTCTGGAGCAAAATGACTCTTCAACAACAGAATGATTGATAGCATGTTATGGGGCTCAGACTTTTTTCTGTAGTTTCATCCAATCAGATGATAGGTTTTGCTTCTTCTGATTCAACATCAGCTGTTAGAGAGATGTCTACAAGCAAGAAGGAGAGCATCTAGCTACAGGAGAGCCAGGGAGAGATATACACATCATGCCAGTGAGCTGCGCCTGGCTTGGCTAAGGTCTGAACCATCACCCAACACCGCAAACACTCAGACTCACATTCCTCCATTCGAAGCTGTCCGGGCGCCTCCGTTACTATAAAGGAATACATCATCCAAGTTACAGCAGGACTGTGTGTGTGCGTTCTTGTGCGCTCACACTGAAAGAGCACTGCACAATACTGACACAAACCATGTTACGCACCATACTCATCCTCAGTAATTTACATGTTTATGTAAGAGCAAACGTATCTGTATAGTAAGTCATTATAGTTATCAGTTCTTAAGGCTCTGTATTGGGAGGTAATCAGGGCTGTTGGTGCCAGTACTCACCCTGCCGCCCCCTGGTCAGGGACCTTGAGACAGTCCAGGTTTGGCTGGTTGGGCTTAGGATGACTACTGCCTTTCTCCCTCAGAATGACGTTGTTGGGCAGGAAGGGGCAGGACCCATTGCCTGTTGACGGAGGCCTCTGATTGGAATGCTGTGAGGCGTTCCTCTGATTGGCTATGTGGTTGGTGTTTTTCAGACCACCATTCTGATGGGCAACTGTGACAAAGAGGAAGATGGTTGTCATCAAGTGGAAACAGCTAACTGTTGCTAACTGCTTTATTATGTACAGGGGTGAGGGCCTACATCAGCTAATGATTATTCTACCTGGAGGCCCAGGGGGAGCCCGTGTGGGAGTGTTCTGATGGGTTCTGGACACGCTGGAGCGACTCTGAGTGAAGCTCTTCTTGGTGGGACCTACAAAGGGGACTCTAAGTCAGTAAACAGCATGTTTCAGACAACACTAAGAAAACACCATGTCTATTGAATCCTGATGTGGAGGGATGGTACACTACTCCTGTAATACTCACGTGTGTTCTTGGGCAGACCGGCTCCAATGCTGACCTGCAGCGTCTTACTGGAGGGCTTTGTGACAGCCACGTCCCCCTGGCCCTGGACAAACATCACCTGTCTGGAGCCACCTCCACTAAGGAAACCCCAGTTCTCCTTCTTCAGCTTCAGCTCCAGTCTGAGAGACAGAGCAGAGAGCATCTCCTTTACAACCACTGACTCAAACCACCCACTGGAAACTGCCAGAGAAATGTAATCTGTTATCTCAGTACCAAATCAAAAGCAGTATTTCCAGAACTACCCCAGAGTATTGTAAATAATGTTGACCAAAGCTTTGTCTACTTCCACTCCACCCATATATCACACTGTTTAAAATGCATGTTTGTGTTTACAGCACGTACGTGGTGCCAAACTTGAGCGGCAGCTTCCTCTGGGTCCTCTCCTCGAACCTGCGGGCCAGCAGGCTGATGAACTCGGTCTTAAAGGTGCACTCCAGCAGGCTGTCATACTCCTGCTCATGCAGGATCAGCAGGTCGTCCTGCATCGTGCTGAGGGACAGGCACAGACCAATCAGTTGGGACTGGGGAGCAACTTTGTGACATGCACTGTAATGTGACAGATATGAATAAAGTTTGATTTGAACTGATATGTTGGAGGAGAGCGATTGTGAATTCGACATTCGATTCTATTGTCAGAACACAGATTCTCTCGTCAGGTAAATATAGTACATTTGCATGTAAACGGCCCAGATTAATTATTTTATTTTACCAGGCAAGTCAATTAAGAACAAATTATTATTTACAATGATGGCAATTTGTTTTGTTGAAGTCACCAGTAAAGACAAATAATACTGACAGCATCAGCCCAGAGGTCAGGTCTAAAATTATTACGACTCACATTACTTCATGACCCACGAAGCTTGACATTTGCATATAACCAGCGAGAGACAAAGCAGCATGTAAACTAAGGAGAGAGGGAAACCTGTTCCTGCAACTGACACAGCGATGCACTGTTTCCCCCAATGAACTAAAGTGTTCTCCAATGAGCTTTTTACAATGCCTGCTTTCCCTCCCAGCACCACCTGGTTCATATTACCCACAACCCCCCAATCACTCACAGACTCAAAAGCCTCTACAAAGTCTTCTATAATGTCCCCACCAAAAACAAAGCCCCATGCAAATCATGTGCAACATTCAACAAGCTATATGATCATACAAGTCCCACAGTTACACTCATAATCTAGTTGAGTGTTAAACACGGGTTTGTCCAGTCAAGTTTATTTATTTTTTCCCCCTCACTGGTTATATGCAAATGTCAAGCTTAGTGGGTCACAGAGTAATGTGGGTCGTAATAATTGACCTGACCTCTGGGCTGATGCTGTCAGTATAATTTGTCTTAACTGGTGACTTCAACAAAACAAATTGCCGTCATTGTAAATAAGAATTTGTTCTTAATGGACCGGCCTGGTAAAATAATGGTAGAATAAAATAATTACTCTGAAGTGTACTTTGTAGTTGTGTTCATATTCATATAGCCTTTACACACCCACAAGAGCAGACATATAAAAGAAAGGGGTTTGAATCTTTTCCATGTTTGTAATACCCCATGTGTGACATTTAAAGGAACATGGGGACTTGAGTGATCGTACATCCAGACATTGTAGCTTCTGCAGATAGCTGAAGCTTAACATGGTGGGTTTCTGTGAGCTGACAGAACAATCTCATGTGTAATGGGGGGCTGATTCCTGAGCTGTTGATCAACTTCCCTATTGAGACCCAGTGATTAGTATCTTTTGTACTTGAAAATACCGAAACCCAGATACCATGAATGTACAACCGTTTGGATGACATCACTGACAAGACCAATAGTCTCCATGTACAGTACATTGTGCATCTATTTGTGACCGCTGGTGAAAAGTGTTACACTTTAACTAGCTGGCTTTGCGAGGCCTGGAGTCTGCTGTTCCTGTGTGTTCTTACTGCCTAAGGGGAATAAACGCTAAACAGTCAGTATGGGGCTTGGCAGACCCTGCCAGCATATCCTGGTGCCTAGGACATAATACCTGAGAGACACAGCCAGGATCTTCTCCACATCAATCCGCCTCTTCAGCACCTCGGTCACCTGACCTTTCTCAGGGCCCTGCTTCACCTTTTCTCTCCCAATCAGGTATATACACTTCGGGGTCAGGATCAAGTCTCTCTTAATGCCCTGGAAACACATATGGACAAAGAGGAGACAAATGGTCATTGGACTAACAATATCGGAAACAAACAAACAGAGAATTCTGCTGTTCAAGACACCTACTTTGAAGCGACGGTCGTATTTTGTGACTTTGTCAGCGAAGTCTATCTTTTCCCTCTTGGCCAGGAACTGTCGTAGCTCAGGCCTGTCGTCCATACCGAGGTAGTCCCCCACAAAGTTCCTGTTGAGGCTGTGTCTCCTCCTCTCCTTCCTGTTCACCAGCAGGTCAGAGGCTGAGGATGGACACACAGGGACAGACAGTCAGACAAGAATGCATACATACAGTCTCAATTCAGTTCATTTTTAGAAGCATTAGACCAAACCCTTGACACTGTTTGACATCTAAGTTTGAATATTAGTCATGATAATTAGACTATTTAGTTTTTTCAAAAAGTGATTGTCACTCACCTTCCTCCCTCATCTGAACGTATTTCTTGCGGGCCACATACTTGCGCCAGGCTTTCTGGATGGCCCTGGCGTGGCTGTCAAACTTACGTTCCCTCGTTTCCTCCAACAGGAAGAGCTGTAGAGGCACAGATATTAAAACATTTATACCTGAACAACCTGTGACAGCAAAACATACTGTGCCTACCTCAGTGTACAGACCCACCCAAATACAATGACAGGGATGACTGAACAGACATACTGTTAATGATTGAAGAAATCTGAATAGACAAACACAATTCCAAGTTGTCAGGTTTTTTCAAATTCCCATCAGTATATAATAGCATAAAACTATAATGTATAATAACACTGACTAAATGGGTTATGGATAGATAAGCCATCCAGTGAAAGGAGCCTTGCCTAATACACTATTTTCTCCAATGTCCAGACCCATATACATTAGTAACAGTGCTATGGGTGGGTGGGCTATCAAGTCCTAAGCCCACCCTGGCTCTGCTCCCTCCTTCTCATTTCCTGATGGCCCCCAGACACCCAGCATCAAATCTCCCCCTGCCCTGTCCCAGACTAAACACCATGCCCACTCACACGTGCCCAATGCAGCCCTGGCACTGCCACACCCCTGGCACAGGCCCACACCGCTGGCACAGGCCAGACAGGCTCGGTCTTGTCCTATCACTTTACATCAAATTACCCTTTAGTTACTAAACACATTCAAACTAGATCCGAATGTCAAATCAAATGGAAGTTTATTGGTCACATGCACACGGAACAGTGAAATGCCTGCTTGTTAACGCTCCTCAACAATGCAGTAAAATAACAATCAAAAATGTAAACATTTAATAAAAAAAAGAGTAATAAAAACAAGTATGACTTCATAATAGAATATAAAGCATGATTGATTTATAAAAAGGAAGACTGCTTTATACATGTTAAAATAAAATGGGGAAAAAACAAAAGTGAGGATAAAAATGACTATGAAAGGAAGGAGGAGATGGAGATGACCGTTAAAGAGAATGTGGAGCCAGTGTTTAATCTGGGCTGGGAGTGTGTTTAAGCCACCCAGACCTTTAACTCTGAGCAGCACCTGACAGTGTGACACCTCTGACACTGTCTCACAGGGTTATCCATTAGCACCTTGTGAGATGGTCTACTCTGAAGAGAGAGTGATTCTACTCTTGGCCTGGACTCAAACTATGTCATCTAATTGTATGAAGAGAAGAAAAAAATGATTGAGCCATAAACTAATGACTTTGTGTCAGCGTCTTATCAGAGGGAGGTTTGTTTTGAGAAGCCTGGCAGCTGGGTAATCGCAGGGTCCGCCCCTGTGTGATATTTGTGTTTCATAAGCACACATCAGTCACATCGGCTCAGGAGGGCAATGAGGGGGAGGGGGGATGGGGAACTTGGCAGACTGCTGCTGAAATCACACAAGGCCTGATTCAGGACTATGTAATGTATCTTCATGCATGTGTGTACAGATGTCAATAAGTGATCTCACAGGCTCGCCACAAGCACAGCTTTCATTGGAGCAGTGGGAAAAAGTGCAGTTACGGTGGAAAAAACACCCTCCAATGTCCCACCACCTCCTTGACCACAGACTCGCACTTGTGTATGAGTTCCAGTGTAGTGTTGACTCAACAGCTCTGACGTGGGCACCAGAGCGCTGTCTAACCCGCTCCCCAATCACAGATATACTGACATGTTCCTGCATACTACATTGCTACCTTTTATGGTGTGCAGTCTAAAAGCTCTTGAGTCTTGGATTTCTCTCCCTGACAACAGACTTATTGCATGCCAACGCACATGTCAACAACACCATGGCAGCCTGCAGCCTATGAGGTCTATTTCTACGCCTGTTCTAACCTATTAGAAGAAAGTTAGGTAGGTGGTATTTTCATTGGACGAAGGCAGGTTGGTGGTACAGTTCCATGGAATGGGTTACTTACTGGAAGAGGCCAGTTTACAGTACATATTCACTGTACGTTGGCAGGTCAGAGAGGAGTAGTCTAACTGTATAAAAGGCCGGTCAGAGAGAGGAGTAGTCTAACTGTATGTAGGCAGGTCAGAGAGAGGAGTAGTCTAACTATGTCGGCAGGTCAGAGAGAGGAGTAGTCTAACTGTATGTTGGCAGGTCAGAGAGAGGAGTAGTCTAACTGTATGTAGGCAGGTCAGAGAGAGGAGTAGTCTAACTGTATAAAAGGCAGGTCAGAGAGAGGAGTAGTCTAACTGTATAAAAGGCAGGTCAGAGAGAGGAGTAGTCTAACTGTATAAAAGGCAGGTCAGAGAGAGGAGTAGTCTAACTTTATGTAGGCAGGTCAGAGACGGGCGGTGCAGGTCAGAGAGGGGTGGTCTAACTGTATGTAGGCAGGTCAGAGAGGGGTGGTCTAACTGTATGTAGGCAGGTCAGAGAGGGGTGGTCTAACTGTATGTAGGCAGGTCAGAGACGGGCGGTGCAGGTCAGAGAGGGGTGGTCTAACTGTATGTAGGCAGGTCAGAGGGGGGTGGTCTAACTGTATGTAGGCAGGTCAGAGAGGGGTGGTCTCACTGTATGTAGGCAGGTCAGAGAGGGGTGGTCTCACTGTATGTAGGCAGGTCAGAGAGGGGTGGTCTAAATGTATGTAGGCAGGTCAGAGAGGGGTGGTCTAAATGTATGTAGGCAGGTCAGAGAGGGGTGGTCTAACTGTATGTAGGCAGGTCAGAGAGGGGTGGTCTAAATGTATGTAGGCAGGTCAGAGAGGGGTGGTCTAACTGTATGTAGGCAGGTCAGAGAGGGGTGGTCTTACCGACTCAGGTGCTTTGATGAAGACCTTTGTGCGTCCAAGCTGGAACTGGTCCTGGTCCATGTGGACTGCACGTAGGAGATGAAGAACACCCTGCTTCTCATCTCCACGCCATGTAGGCCACGACTCCTTAGTCAGGATGGCATACCTGAGGAACATAATGAGGGAGAGAGAGATAATTAGATGAAGAGAAAAATTGAGAGAAAAATCCACAACTAAACCCTAATTTAAAAAATGTGGACATGTTGCAGCATTTGCGAGAGATTAAGCATATACTATTGCTATCCTTGTCCTAGATGATGCAAGGGAGAAGAAAGAGGCCTGGGGCATATTAAGAAAATACATTCACCACACCACAAGTCTAACAACTCGAAACTCAGCAGTGCTTTTTCACGATGACTCTTATAGAGTATGTGTATAAATCTGACAACAGAAGCCCTGAGCTCTCCCAGTATTCTATAGCAGTGGTTCTCATCAGCAGGCTCAGCACACCCCACAGCCTGTTCCTTTGAGCCTGCCAACACTAACATTAGCAAAGTGAACACTTCCCGACTGCCTGCAAATGCAGACCCTGTGTCCTTTTCCTGAGAGAGATGAGAGAGAGACCGCCCTACCCTATGCTGCTGACTGGGATAGGGGCATACAAAAACCAACCACTTTTCTTATTCTGGGAGGGCAGGGAAGATAGTGTCACACAAAAGAGACTCATACAGTTGATGTCAGAAGTTTACATACACCTTAGCCAAATACATTTAAACTCAGTTCTTCACAATCCCTGACATTTAATCCTAGTAAAAATCCTAGTAAAAATTCCCCGTCTTAGGTCAGTTAGGATCACCACAATATTTTAAGAATGTAAAAATGTCAGAATAATAGTAGAGAGAATGATTTATTTCAGCTTTATTTCTTTCATCACATTCCCAGTGGGTCAGACGATTCCTCCTGACAGAGCTGTAACGGAGTCAGGTTCGTAAGCCTTGCTCGCACATGCTTTTTCAGTTCTGCCCACAAATTTACTATAGGATTGAGGTCAGGGATTTGTGATAGCTACTCCAATATCTTGACTTTGTTCTCCTTAAGCCATTTTGTCACAAAGTATGCTTGGGGTCATTGTCCATTTGGAAGACCCATTTGCGACCAAGCTTTAACTTCCTGACTGATGTCTTGAGATGTTGCTTCAATATATCCACATCATTTTCCTTCCTCATGAGGCCATCTATTTTGTGAAGTGCACCAGTCCCTCCTGCAGCAAAAGCACCCCCACAACATGACACTGCCACCCCCGTGCTTCACGGTTGGGATGGTGTTCTTCGGCTTGCAAGCCTCCCCCTTTTTCCTCCAAACATAACGATGGTTATTATGGTCAAACAGTTCTAATTTTGTTTCATCAGACCAGAGGACAAAAAGTACGATCTTTGTCCCCATGTGCAGTTGAAAACCGTAGTCTGGCTTTTTTATGGCGGTTTTGGAGCAGTGGCTTCTTCGTTGCTGAGCGGCCTTTCAGGTTATGTTGATATAGGACTCGTTTTACTGTTGATATAGATACTTTTTTACCTGTTTCCTCCAGCATCTTCACAAGGTCCTTTGCTGTTGTTCTGGGATTGATTTGCACTTTTCAGTACGTTCATCACAAGGAGACAGAACGCGTCTTCTTCCTGAGGGGTATGACGGCTGCGTGGTCCCCTGGTGTTTATATTTGCGTACTATTGTTTGTACAGATGAACATGGTACCTTCAGGCATTTGGAAATGGCTCTCAAGGATGAACCAGACTTGTGGAGATCTACATTTTTTTTCTGAGGTCTTGGCTGATTTCTTTTGATTTCCCATGATGTCAAACAAAGAGGCACTGCGTTTGAAGGTAGACCTTGAAATACATCCACAGGTACACCTACAATTGACTCAAATGATGTCAATTAGCCTATTAGAAGCTTCGAAAGCCATGACATTTTCTGGACATTTTCTGGAAAAGGCACAGTCAACTTCGTGTATGTACACTTCTGACCCACTGGAATTGTGATACAGTGAATTATAAGTGAAATAATCCGTCTGTAAACAATTGTTGGAAAAATTACTTTCGTCATGCACAAAGTAGATGTCCTAACCGACTTGTCAAAACTATAGTTTGTTAACAAGAAATTTGTGGAGTGGTTGAAAAACTAGTTGTTTTAAATGACTCCAACCTAAGTGTATGTAAACTTCCGACTTCAACTGTACATATAAACTCAGCAGAAAAAGAAACGTCCTCTCACTGTCAACTGTGTTTATTTGTATTTGTATAATATTTGTATGAACATAAGATTCAACAACTGAGACAAACTAAACAAGTTCCACAGACATGTAAATATAGTATCTCGTGTTGCCACCAGCTGCATTAAGTACTGCAGTGCATCTCCTCCTCCGTAGCCTTCACCCTCTGATCCAACAGGTCCCAGACGTGAGATCCGGGCTCTTCGCTGGCCATGGCAGAACACTGACATTCCTGTCTTGCAGAAAATCACACACAGAACGAGCAGTGGCATTGTCAAGCAGGAAGGGTACCACATGAGGGAGGAGGATGTCTTCCCTGTAACGCACAGCGTTGAGATTGCCTGCAATGACAACAAGCTCAGTCCGATGATGCTGTGACACACCGCCCCAGACCATGACGGACCCTCCACCTCCAAATCAATCCCGCTCCAGAGTACAGGCCTCGGTGTAACGCTCATTCCTTCGACAATAAACGCGAATCCGACCATCACCCCTGGTGAGACAAAACTGCAACTCGTCAGTGAAGAGCACTTTTTGACAGTCCTGTCTGGTCCATCGACAGGGGGTTTGTGCCCATAGGCAACGTTGTTGCCAGTGATTTCTGGTGAGGACCTGCCTTACAACAGGTCAACAAGCCCTCAGTCCAGCCTCTCTCTGCCTATTGTAGCCTCTCTGAGCACTGATGGAGGGGATTGTGCGTTCCTGGTGTAACTCGGGCAGTTGTTGTTGCCATCCTGTACCTGTCTCGCAGGTGTGATGTTCAGATGTACCGATCCTGTGCAGGTGTTGTTACATGTGGTCTGCCACTGTGAGGACAATCAGCTGTCCATCCTGTCTCCCTGTAGTGCCGTCTGAGGTGTCTCACAGTACATCTGCAGTCCTAATGCCTCCTTGCAGCCTAAGGCACGTTCACGCAAATGAGCAGGGACCTTGGGCATCTTTCTTTTGGTTTTTTTCAGAGTCAGTAGAAAGCCCTCTTTAGTGTCCTAAGTTTTTACTACTGTGACCTTAATTGCCTACCATCTGTAAGCTGTTAGTGTCTTAATGACCGTTCCACAGGTGCATGTTCATTAATTGTTTATGGTTCATTGAACAAGCCTGGGAAACAGTGTTTAAACCCTTTACAATGAAGATCTGTGAAGTTATTTGGATTTTTTACAAATAATCTTTGAAAGACAGGGTCCTGAAAAAGGGACGTTCCTTTTTTTGTTGAGTTTATATATTCTTAGTTCCATTCCTTTTCTTAGATTTGTGTGTATTGGGTATATGTTATGAAATTGTTAGATATTACTTGCTAGATATTGCTGCACCGTCGAAACTAGAAGCACAAGCATTTCGCTACACTCGCAATAACATCTGCTAAACACGTGTATGTGACCAATAACATTTGATTTGATATACACTGAAAGTGTAGAATTCATTCATTCCGTTATGCCACTCTCCCCCAGAAGGAAGGGCCTTACCTGTTGAGGAACTTCCTGAAGACTCTGCGGTAGGCATAGCCAGCACGCCTCACCCTGATGTTCTCCTTCAGGCCCAGGTACTCCACTTGGTGCTTTACCCTGAAGAAAGAAGAGAGGGGAATACAGTGTCAGTCTGGCTGGGATGTATGAAGGAGGTTGGTCAGATGCTTCAACCAACTCTTCACCACAAATATATAGCAGTAAAGACGTTCATCTGTTAGCATCTACCTACCTCCATTTCTAAGATAAAATAGAATTGATCTATTTAGATTTATGTTGAACCTCATGGTGGGGCTATAACATAATTGATATGTTCCAACACTAAGGATATGTAAGGAACTAAAGAATGCACCCAGGCTTCCTGTGAAAACAGCAGTTCTGGTGCTAATTAGGCAGTTCGACCTGAACCTGAGCCCAGCTCACAACAGGAAGACCATTAGGCCCAAACACAGCACCCTGCATCAGTACATCTTGTACCCAGCCAGGGAAGGAAGAGCGGGAAGGAAAAACAGAGAGAGTTGGAGTGTCTCAGAGACTTCCTCCATCACCCAGCCTTTTAAAGAGGCCCGGACAGGGAAATACAATACCAGTGAGTGATTCAACAACATTGAGTTGAGTAATGTGATATCCTGCTCAATATCAATTGACAATCTCCAGAACGGACTGTAAATTATGTAATAAAAGCCGGTTTAGCTTGACACTTTCACACACATCTCAAAGACGCTGTGTTTTGCAGTTCCCTGACATTTCAGTGTTCAGACACTCACCGGCTCTCCTCCCAGTCCTTGGGCTTCTTGGTCTCATTGGGTTTGATGCAGCGGATGTAGTGAGGGGTGCACTTCATCAGCGTCTGGACCAGGTCATTCGCTTGTTTCTGAACGGAGAAGTAGGAGGAAGAAGAGGAGGAGGGAGAGGATGAAGAATAGTTTGTGTTTAAAACATATAAACTGTATCTACATGTTGTTGCTGAATCGCTGTTTGTACTCCAAGCTGTAGTGTTCAGGGACACAGCACTGACGCGACTGATTACAAGGTGGTATCTTTGTGCTTAAGAGATACTGATGGGTGTTAGAGAGAGAACATGGCACCACGTCCCTGATTAAAACTGTCATCACTGGAACACAGAGACGACACTAAAACAACACTGGAGTGAATTTGCTTTTCATCTGCAGGCTCTGGATTTGCACCTGACAGAGAGTGATAAGGTCAGGTAGGGGCGTGGCCCACAGATACACCCATGTCACTGATGTACGGCGTACAAGCACACGTCTCACAGCAGCTCAACACACCTTGATTTTACTGCCCGCTGTTGTTGGCCTGCCTTTCTTTTCGGCGTTGAGGTTATCTGGAAACAGGGCCCTGATGAAAGCTCTGTAGAGGAGAACCAGGCTGTAATAAGGACTGACAGACAACATTGGCAGCGTATATAGAAGACCAGGCTAAGACTTTTTTCCACTTGAGTTTTCTTAGAAGCAGCAAACTCAGGTCTGTGGAATATCTGCACTGGCTGCCAGTGGCTCAGCTCACATTGTTGTTTAGCTTCGGGGAACTGAGCTGAAGTTTGAATAACTGTGGTTTTTAGCTGTTCTCCTGCCAAACTGTGACTTTCACTTCCTCGAAATGTGCATTTTTATTGCACTGTGACTGGAAAGTTATACCAGCAAATATGGTATTTTCTTCATACTCATTCCTTGTAATCATACTACAGTCAGAATGTCCTCACTCACAACATGGTCTCTAAACCCATGATGGATGTGTGCTGGTCAGAATGTAGCACATAGCTGCTGGGATTCCAGAACCTTTCAATAGTTCTGATCTCAACCTTTCTGTTTATCACTTGAAGTGCTCAAAATGCTCATTTTGCAGTCCTCAAATAAACCTGTTGTAAATAATAACTAACAAGGTTCAAGTTCAAGAAATCTACTGCTTAAGGAATTATTTATTTGTTGTTGACAAACATATTAGTCACGTAAAACAAATACAAGGACTGTCAGGACACAAAATGTGCAAACGTTTACGCATGAGAGCTACCATCTTTCCCTGCATGAGTATTTGTCTGGTCTTAAACTTTTTAATCAAGGCCATGTGGACATAAGGGAGGATCAGTGGGCTTTGTGTGTGCAGATGGACCAGCAGCACACTAACAATGTCCAGCTGACTATAATGATATTTTCTTTCTTCTCTGAGCAGACCTGCTGCGCTAAGGAATGAGGCTCCTTTCCCTCCACACATTTGTGTCTGTGTGTCTATAAGTGTGTGTGTGTGTGGGGGGGGGGTTGGAGTTTTGGGGTCTGAATGGGGTTTGGGGGTCTTGGCATGGCCCACCCTGCAGGCCCCCCTGCAGGCTACACACAAAAGGGCTTTAGAGGCTGTGGGGGCTGTTTGCACAGATGGCCACTGGCGGCACAAAGGAGGCCCAGGAACGCACAAGACGGGCAGGGGAGTCTACTCCTCAATGTAGCTCCCTTGGGAGACAGTGAGACACTCGCCAGACCTTAGAAGTCCTGAGCAAACCCCCAAGAGAGGGGAGAGCACCTCCAGCCCTGCACACGCCTATTGATCTGCCTTTTCCAGCTGCACTGGTCATCTGCAAGTCTCTGTTAGATGCATCCATTCATATAGATCATAATAGAAGATGTCTCTTTGTGGACTTAAACAAAATGCTCGTCCCGGTCTCAGAAAGAACAGCTAGCTGCATATACTCTCTAATGCTCGCATAAGTGATGAGTGACTTACATTTCGCTGCTTTGCATCAACTCGATGAGGTCACTGAAGAGGACGTCACGGTTCCTCTCACAGAAGCCCTCTGCATCGTAGGACACCTGGAGGAGAGATGTTAGAGGGTTAGTGACGATCACAGCACACAGTTAACCCATTCAGACAGCAGTTAGGGCACCTGGACTGAGCTGACAGTACTATCAAAATTAACAGAGAATGTTAAGAGCAACAACAACAAAAATTCATTGACAAAAGAGAATCGATTGATGACAGGTTCTCTGCAAGACCACCAATGTTACATTTTTAAGCTTGCTTCCCAACTCCAGCTTCATATACATAGAGTGTGTATACCGTAATTGCTGGATGATTAAGCGCACCTGAATATAAACCGCACCCACTGAATTATTAAAAAAATATGTATTTTGTACATAAATAACCCGCATGTCTATAAGCCGCAGGTGCCTACCGGTACATTGAAACAAATTAACTTTACACAGCCTTTAAACGAAACACGGCTTGTAACAAAAATTAAAACAGTAGCCTACCAAGAAAGTCATTGGTCACCATCTTCCTCCTCTTGTGCACTGAAACCACTGAAATCATCTCCTTCGGTGTCAGAGTTGAATAGCCTCAGAATTGCTTCATCCGATGTTGGATCGTTTTCATTGTCGCTCTCGTCACTTTCATCCGGAGGCAAATACCCCGCGGAGCTCATGCTGCCCCTTCAACACGCAGCAGTCCAGCCTTTCGAAACCCATTGATGATAGTGGATTTTTTTACATTGCTCCACGCTGTCAGGACCCACTGGCAGACTTGACCATAAGATGCTATTCGCCTGCGGCCCGTTTTAGTGAAGGATTTCTCCCCACTTGTCATCCAAGCCTCCCACTGAACAAGGAGCGCCACCTTAAATGCACGATTTACACTGATGTCAAGTGGCTGCAAATGCTTTGGGCCATCTGCTTTTCTTCCCTCTGAAAGCTTTTGTTGTCTTTTTGCACCGAGTCAGTTCCTCACGCTGCTGTTTCCAACGTCTTATCATCGTCTCATTAAGGCCAAGCTCCCATGCAGCAGCTCTATTTCCTTTTCCAACAGCCAGATCGATCGCCTTCAACTTGAAAGCTGCATCATATCCATTTCTCCGTGTCTTTGCCATGATGAGGGTGACAAAATTACTACCGTAATCAGAATGATGGGAAGTTTGAGCGCGCTCGATTTACGTCTCACTATGTGACGGTGCTCAGTTTTTTGGCGGCATGAATCTTGTGAAAGCGGGAAAAATCCATAAATTAGCCGCGTCATTGTATAAACCGCGAGGTTCAAAGCGTGGGAATAAAGTAGCGGCTTATAGTCCGGAAATTACGGTAGATCATTGGTATAGCCACTATAGTCTGGGGTGGTACTGTAGGAATTTTCTAAGCCATGATGACTTAGGACCAGGACCCCTCCAAGCCATTATGACATGGTTCATTATGACTTGTGGCATGTGTACCAGACTGAGACCCAAACACATTTGAAGCAAACAGCACAGACCAAGAGAATGAAAGGGTGAGAGAAATTGAGAAAGAGTGAGAAAAGGACTGGAAGAAGAGAAAGAGAAGACGTGAGAAGAAGAAAGAGCACAACAATATGAAAGACAGAATGAAAGAAAGATAGGGGGAGAGACGAGAGGAGAGGGGAATAAGGAGAGGAGAGGAGAATAAGGAGACGAGAGGAGAGGGGAATAAGGAGACGAGACGAGAGGGGAATAAGGAGAGGAGAGGAGAAACGGCATACTGCAGTGTTGCAGACCTTGCCAGCGTAGTGGTGGATGATGAAGCCTTGGTTCCAGCTGTTGAAGTGTTCATGGGAGTTGATGGCCACCCTCAGCTTCTGCAGCATGGTCTGGTCTGCCCCCTCGCCCACCGCGTGCATGGTGGCACACACGTCATCCAGGATACTCATGATGCCAGGGGGGTTCTGGGAGGAGAACCAAAGAGATGAGCAGAGAATAACCTTAGCCACCACATCAGATCTAAAACATTAACATATCCCCCATGACCATCTTGATTAGAACTGACAATGCCAACTTTCTTTACACACTAGACACTCTTTTTGAATTCCACATAAATGCATCAATGTCAGGAATAGACTAAAGTGATAAACATGGGTTACAGTATTCATTGTGTACTCCACCAGCTCAAAGCATAACAGCAGAGCCAATTCACAATTAGCTACCGCGTTGCATCCCAGAACATCACACACCCACACTGAATGATGTCATCACAATACTGCTGCCCTATCTGGCTCCACACGGTGTCCATGGACACGGCGGCCAGTGGCCTTCACTGGTAACAGTCATTGCAGTGTCTCTGGCTCTTAAGTTGTGGCAAAGTCACAAACAGAGGACACAGGTTTTTTGTCACTAGTGGAAATGCAGCTGTGGTAAAGTTACCACAGTCACAGATGTAGCCAACTGGGCTCGGTCTAAAACAGAGTAGTCAGAGACTGGACACAGACTCCCTGCTTGGCTGCCTCAGATCTCAGCTTGTTTAAGGGTCGCCCTTGTTGTGGATTTCATGGATTAAGCCTCTCAGCGGGACGGATAAATCAAATTAAGAGGCATGTCGGCACGTTTGAGGATGTTAGACTGCCGGTCATGGGAAGAGTGGGGAGGCTTCAGTGGCCCTACTGTAACTCAATTGGCAGAGTGTTTGCTCTTATGTGGAGCATTTTGACGGCAGGCATAACAAACTACAGATCTATCTAAAGCAGTTTCACAACGGTTTCCTGTTATCCCATTGATATGTGACTTCAAGGTATGCATTAAATGAATAGGGGGCACTGGGGACTCTGCTTACCAGTTTGCTCTCAATGAGATCGCAGACAATCTTGTTGTTAAAGTATTCGATAGGAGTCCACCGGATGCCTTCTTGTACATACTCCTCCTAGAGAGAGAGGAGGGAGGAGAGTGATTGGTCTGATGATGATTCTCTACTTAAACATGAGACAAGTAACTTCTGCTGCTGTAAGAACAATGAGTGAAAAGCAAAACATTACCTGCTCAGCTTTAAGCGTGAGCTCAATGAAGATCTGTTGCAGTTTCTCATTCACAAAGTTGATGCAGAACTGCTCAAAGCCATTTTTCTACACAGAAAGAGATGATGCATTAGTGATAAACCAGAGAGGCTGTGAGAGTGAGGTCATCCGTACGGACACAGAGAGCTGAGGAACTCCTCTGGGCTTCCTGAATGGGCCCCGTTTATGAGATGAGGTTATCTACCAGTCAGCCTGGAGTGGCTGGAGGAAAACATCTACACAGTACTTTACACCACAATAGACCTGGGACCTGAGACTAATGTTTTATCTAAAGAAACCCGATATTTCCCTTCTCAGGCCCTCTGAGCACTGAGGTTTATTTTCTCTGTGCTTTGTTAGTAATAGGCCTGTGTATTAACATAAGGACTGTGGACGGACCCAACCACTGTTTAGATAACAGCTTTATGCTATCTAAACATACAGCTTAACTTTAGCTCATGTTAGTTATCATAGGACAGGTACATCATGGTTTGCGGCTGTCGCCACGCTACAACACTGAAGCTGTCCCGTTTCATTATTTAATCAAGGCCAGTCCTTTTCAGGGGACATCTGTGAGACCCCCAATAATGCAACCTAAACAAACAGCTAATCAGATTAGAAAAGTCCATTAAAGAATGCTGTCCCAATCAAGAGATGGGACATAATCCGGACACTTTACAAAATCGGTCTGATCCTGTGTCTTTAAGCTGTTTAACTACCCAAACTTTACTATGATTATTGAGCTGTAGTGACCATGTATCACCTTATGCTAAGATTTTCATATGTAAATCATAACATAAAAGGGCAAATCTACAGAAAACTTACTTGGAATATTTCAAATCCATAGATATCCAACACACCAATATTAAACTCTTGATGAACCTTCACAATGGCTTTGTTGATGGACTGAAACAGAAAAAGAATGCTTTGTTACATTTGGCCATTTAAGATGGGAGAGGATCGGGTATTATTCTAAAGGTCAACAGGTCATGGAGAAGGAGTGTCCATTCATACCTCTACTAGGAAGTCAAAAACACGTGAGTGCAGGGCCTTGGACAGGGCGTCCCGTGTGTAACACGCCTGCTCCACATTCAGTGTCACATCGATGGACTCCATAGAACTGCCCCACTTGCTGTCCATCTTCCTGCTGGTCAACTTCTCCTTCAGCCGCTTCTGGTCAATCCCCAGCAGAAACGCAGGGAAGGCCAGGACTGTAGAGAGAGAGACGAGAGAGAATGAAGAAAGAGACATTCTACAGATGTGTGGCACACACCCTCATGAGACAAAACACCAGTACATTCTTAATATGTTGGATACAATGAAACAAAGGGTTCAACAACAAAACGGAATGCAATCAAGTCTGGTGATGACTCATTGCTCACTCCTCCCTGCCATAGCCACAACAACTGGATTCTCCTAGCAGAGGCCTGAGCATGTGGAGGGCCATTAGGACTCTCCTGAGAGCCCCTCCCTGCCTCATTACACTGAGTCACTTCCCCCAGAAGGAAACTGCTCTCAGTCTCTGGGTCTGACGGTGTCTGAGAATGCATCAGATGGATCAAATGGCCCCCGTTTGGGAAATGAGGGTGTGACCGACTGTACTCCATACCACAGGCCAAGTCTATCCTCAGGACCATGCTGCATCTCCTTCTGTAGCCCTCTCCCTCAAAGAGGATATAGAAACCCAAAAGAATGATCTATACCCAAAAGAATGACCCATACCAGTCTGATGGATGGTTATAGGTTTATATGTACAGTACAAGGGAGTGTTTTTTCTAGTGGATCTGAGGCAGGGATTTGTTTGGCTGAGCGTGAGCAGATGTTTATGCCGACTTGTGTTGGTGTGGTTTTATTTGGAGCACCAGGGTTCTTGATATGTGAAACACATTGCAGTCAGACAGGAAGTGAGATAGGGGGGAGAGGAAATGCAGAGACTCTACACAACGCCGCTTTGTACCCTGGCTAACCAGAGGTGCTATATTGCATAATTCAGCCTGGATTGGTGGCTGTGAGGCGGGCAAAGAAGTAGAGAAGAAGGGAAGGAAGGAGGGAGGGAGGGGAAGAGAGGGGCGGGGGGAGAGTAGGAGTGGGGCAGGAAAAGGCTGCATTTCTCTGAGTAATTTTAGTCTGTGATGTTATGTGCTCAGACATTGAAAATGTTTTTTTTTATTTTCTCTGGTAATTCAGCGTGGCCTGGATCTTGGCTGCAGCCCTGCATTAACACAATGAAGCTTTGGGGAGTGAAAACAGTCAATGCAGCATGCTGAGAAATGTGCTTCCTAACCCGTCCTATAAAAGGGCAGCCCAGGACACTGGAGAGGAACGCCAGGGGGACATGCCAGTCTGCAGGTTGGAGATAGAGAGACAGTCTTGACCCCTTTCTCCCATCCCACACCCTGTTGACTCCCCTCAGATGTGAAAGGACTGGATTGGTGCAAGTAACAAACTCAACCTAGCCCTCTACATAAACAAAGTTACAAGGGTTGGTACGTACACTCCTCGCTCTCAACAGCGGCGTAGTTCCCTGCTTCCCTGAAGTTGATGTTCCCAAGGTGCAGGACTCCGGCGACGATCTGCAGCACCAGGGCACGGTCCTCCCCTGAGATGCCAATCACCTCCATGGCATGCTGGTAGAGGACAGAGACAGAACAGGAGGCATGAACCCAGGGTTGGAAAACAGGTTTACAGTGGCTTGCAAAAGTATTCACCCCCTTGGCATTTCTCCTATTTTGTTACCTTACAACCTGGAATTAAAATAGATTTTTTTTTTTTTTTGGGGGGGGGGGGGTTGTATCATTTGATTTACACAACATGCCTACCACTTTGAAGATACATAACTATTCACCCCCCAAAGTCAATACTTTGTAGAGCCACCTTTTGCAGCAATTACAGCTGAAAGTATCTTGGGGTATGTCTCTATTAGCTTGGCACATCTAGCCACTGGGATTTTTGCCCATTCTTCAAGGCAAAACTGCTCCAGCTCCAACAAGCTGGATGGGTTCCGCTGGTATACAGCCATCTTTAAGTCATATCAGAGATTCTCAATTGGATTGAGGTCTGGGCTTTGACTAGGCCATTACAATACATTTAAATGTTTCCCCTTAAACCACTCGAGTGTTGCTTTAGCAGTATGCTTAGGGTCATTGTCCTGCTGGAAGGTGAACCTCCGTCCCAGTCTCAAATCTCTGGAAGACTGAAACAGGTTTCCCTCAAGAATTTCCCTGTATTTAGCGCCATCCATCATTCCTTCAATTCTGACCAGTTTCCAAGTCAGCTGCCGATGAAAAACATCCCCCCCCCGGCATGATGCTGCCACCACCATGCTTCACTGTGGGAATAGTATTCTCGGGGTGATGAGAGGTGTTGGGTTTGCACCAGACATAGCGGTTTCCCATGATGGCCAAAAAGCTACATTTTAGTTTCATCTGACCAGAGTACCTTCTTCCATATGTTTGGGGAATCTCCCACGTGCTTTTTAGCGAACACAAAACATGTTGTGGTTCCATATTCTTTACATTTTTTAATAATGGATTTAAAATGGTGCTCTGTGGGATGTTCAAAGTTTTGGATATTTTTTATAACCCAACCTTGATCTGTACTTCTCCACAACTTTGTCCCTGACCTGTTTGGAGAGCTCCTTGGTCTTCATAGTGCCGCTTGTTTGGGAGTGCACCTTGCTTAGTGGTGTTGCAGACTCTGGTGTCTTTCAGACCAGGTGTAAATATACTGAGATCATGTGACCGATCATGTGACAGATTGTGTGACAGTTAAATAAAGTCGACCTGTGTGCAATCTAACTAATTTTGTGACTTCTGAAGGCAATTGGTTGCACCAGATCCTATTTAGGGGCTTCATAGCAAAGTAGGTGAATACATATGCACGCACAACTTTTGAGGGTTTTTTTTTTTAATTTAGAAACAAGCTATTTTTTTCATTTCACTTCACCAATTTGGACTATTTTGTGTATGTCCATTACATGAAATCCAAATAAAAATCCATTTAAAGGAAGGAAAAACACCAAGGGGGTGAATACTTTTGCAAGACACTGTACTTACTGCTGTGGTACCTAAACTATGTCCTCTAATTACTCCTGTTGTGGTTTCACTGGTAAAATAAAAACAGGTGCAGTACAGGGTGGAGAATGGAAGAGGCCGTGAAGAAGAGAAAGGCAGAGAGAGAGAGAAAGAGAAAGGCAGAGAGAGAGAGAAAGAGAGAGAGAGAGAAAGGCAGAGAGAAAGAGAGAGAGAAAGAGAACAATAACAATGGAAAGATACCAAGTAAAACGTACCACAGTTTCCTGAAAATCACTTTTGTCGTTGATGTCATCCACTTTGTAGGATCCAGACTGATTGAGGTAATTGTAGTAATCCAGGCTTGTGATTCCGAGACTGCTCTTCTGTTCTCCAGTGGCTCCCTCTATCAACTGCACAAACAGAAGACAGTGTTAGATGATTACACCTCTGTCAAGTAAGAACCTGTATACAGTAATTCTAGACTCAAAAGGTCAACAGGAGCTTTCAACCTGTGAACTCACATAGTCTTTCCTCACATTTCTACATGACAGAAGTATTTTAGAAAGGCAGCACCATACGCACATGCTCATTAAGTGATCAGAACCACACGTTTTACACCCAATTTAGAGTTGTATGCTTTATTCTCCTTTCACGTGTCAAAAGGGTGCATAATGGGAGTTTGACTGCCACCTCTCTTCCAGAGACCTCAAGTGGTACACAGTGAGAACAACTTGACCAGCTTTCAGGAGCCAAATAGCACATCAAATCAAATTTATTTGACACGTGCGCTGAATACAACAGGTGTAGAACTTACAGTGAAATGCTTACTTACAGGCTCTAACCAAGAGTGCAAAAAAGGTATTAGGTGAACAATAGGTAAGTAAAGAAATAAAACAACAGTAAAAAGACAGGCTACATACAGTAGCGAGGCTGTAGAAGTAGCGAGGCTACATACAGACACCGGTTAGTCAGGCTGATTGAGGTAGTATGTACATGTAGATATGGTTGAAGTGACTATGCATACACGATGAACAGAGTAGCAGTAGCGTAAAAGAGTGGTTGGCGGGTGGGACACAATGCAGATAGCCCGGTTAGCCAATGTGCGGGAGCACTGGTTGGTAGGCCCAATTGAGGTAGTGTGACTATAAAGTGACTATACATATGATAAACAGAGAGTAGCAGTAGCGTAAAAAAGAGGGGTTGGGGGGGTACACAATGCAAATAGTCCGGGTAGCAATTTGATTACCTGTTCAGGAGTCTTATGGCTTGGGGGTAAAAACTGTTGAGAATCCTTTTTGTCCTAGACTTGGCACTCCGATACCGCTTGCCATGCGGTAGTAGAGAGTCTATGACTGGGGTGGCTGGGGTCTTTGACAATTTTTAGGGCCTTCCTCTGACACCGTCTGGTGTATAGGTCCTGGATGGCAGGCAGCTTCGCCCCAGTGATGTAATGGGCCGTACGCACTACCCTTGGTAGTGCCTTGCGGTCAGAGGCCGAGCAATTGCCGTACCAGGCAGTGATGCAACAATCACTCTCGATGTTGCAGCTGTAGAACCATTTGAGGATCTCAGGACCCATGCCAAATCTTTTAAGTTTCCTGAGGGAGAATAGGCTTTGTCGTGCCCTCTTCACAATTGTTTGGACCATTCTAGTTTGTTGTTGATGCGGACACCAAGGAACTTGAAGCTCTCAACCTGCTCCACTACAGCCCCGTTGATGAGAATGGGGGCGTGCTTGGTCCTCCTTTCCCTGTAGTCACCAATAATCTCCTTACTCTTGGTCACGTTGAGGGATAGGTTGTTATTCTGGCACCTCCCGGCCAGGTCTCTGACTTCCTCCCAATAGGCTGTCTGGTCGTTGTCGGTGATCATGCCTTCCACTGTTGTGTCGTCTGCAAACTTAATGATGCTGTTGGAGTCATCCCTGGCCATGCAGTCGTGGGTGAACAGGGAGTACAGGAGGGGACTGAGCACGCACCCCTGGGGAGCTCCAGTGTTGAGGATCAGCGTGACAGATGTGTTGCTACCTACCCTCACCACCTGGGGGCGGCCCGCCAGGAAGTCCAGGATCCAGTTGCAGAGGGAGGTGTTTAGTCCCAGGATCCTTAGCTTAGTGATGATCTTTGAGGGTACTATGGTGTTGAACGCTGAGCTGTAGTCAATGAATAGCATTCTCACATAAGTGTTCCTTTTGTCCAGGTGAGAAAGGGCAGTGTGGAGTGCAATAGAGATTGCGTAATCTGTGGATCTGTTTGGGCGGTATGCAAATTGGAGTGGGTCTAGGCTTTCTGGGATAATGGTGTTGATGTGAGCCATTACCAACCTTTCAAAGCACTTCATGGCTACGGACGTGAGTGCTACGGGTCTGTAGTCATTTAGGCAGGTTGCCTTTGTGTTCTTGGGCACAGGGACTATGGTGGTCTGCTTGAAACATGCTGGTATTACAGACTCAAAACAGGGACATGTTGAAAATGTGAAGACACCTGCCAGTTGGTCAGCACATGCCTGGAGCACACATCCTGGTAATCCGACTGGCCCCGCAGCCTTGTGTATGTTGATCTGTTTAAAAGGTCTTACTCACGTGGGCTACGGAGAGCGTGATCACACAGTCGTCCAGAACAGCTGATGCTCTCATGCATGCCTCAGTGTTGCTTGCTTCGAAGCTAGCATAGAAGTGATTTAGCTCGTCTGGTAGGTTCGTGTCACTGGGCAGCTCATGGCTGCGCTTCCCTTTGTAGTCTGTAATAGTTTGCAAGCCCTGCCACATAAGACGAGCGTCGGAGCTGGTGTAGTATGATTCAATCTTAGTCCTGTATTGACGCTTTGCCTGTTTGATGGTTCGTCGCAGGGCATAGCAGGATTTCTTGTAAGCTTCCGGGTTAGAGTCCAGCACCTTGAAAGTGGAAGCTCTACCCTTTAGCTCAGTGCGAATGTTGCCTGTAATCCATGGCTTCTAGTTGGGGTATGTACGTACAGTCACTGTGGAGACGACGTCCTCGATGCAATTATTGAGAAAGCTAGTGACTGATGTGGTGTATTCCTCAATGCCATCGGAAGAATCCCGGAACATGTTCCAGTCTGTGATAGCAAAACAGTCCTGTAGTTTAGCATCTGCTTCATTATAGATCGTGTCACTGGTGCTTCCTGCTTTAATTTTTGGTTGTAAGTAGGAATCAGGAGAATAGAGTTGTCGTCGGATTTACCAAAATGGAGGGCGAGGGAGAGCTTTGTACGCGTCTCTGTGTGTGGAGTAAAGGTGATCGAGAATGTTTTACCCTCTGGTTGCACATTTAACATGTTGATGGAAATTTGGTAGAACTGATTTATGTTTCCCTGTATTAAAGTCTCTGGCCAGTAAGAGCGCTGCCTCTGGTTCAGGGGTTTCCTGTTTGCTTATTTCCTTATACAGCTGACTGACTGTGGTCTTAATGCCAGCATCTGTCTGTGGTGGTAAATAAACAGCCACAAAAAGTATAGCTGAAAACTCTCTAGGCAAGTAGTGTGGCCTGCAATTTATCACAATATACTCTACTTCAGGCGAGCAACATCTAGAGACTTCCTTATATTTCGTGCACCAGTTTTAACGGAGTGTACTTGTTACTGTCAGTGTCCTGAAAGCTGAGGCAATTCCTGTACACATTTCCCCAGTTCTAAAATGTGCATAAACACTATTATTAAACAGGAAAATGATAAAAACATCATGTTACTGGAGTCCCTCACCTGATAGAATATATGGAAGCTCCTCTCTCCAGGATTCCTCATGACGACGCGTGATTTCTCCAACAGGAAGTTGGAGATTTTCCCTCCATCTGGCTCGCCACCGGAGCTGAACTGGATCTCAAAGTATTTCCCCTGAAGGAGGAGAGTGTGGCGCTTCAGTATCAGCAAAGGCCTTGCTAAAGCTAAAACCCAGACCTCTCCGAGCAGGAAATAACAACCATCACATGAGTTGTACTTCAGGTGCACACCTGCAGCCCAGTGGTGTGTGTGTACTAAGGCTTGAACCCTTTCTCACTCTCCCTTTCCTTCTTTCCTCCAGACAGGTCTGTCCTCTGTAATGTCTATCCCATTACCAACCAGTCTGAAGCCCCAGAGTGCACTGAGACACTATTCATACAGGGAGACTTGCTCAAACCATTTCTCAGACCATGAGTTAAAAAAGAATTTACTTTCACCAAACTAAACCAGGAAAACTAAGAACAGAGACAATACTGCCTTGTCTGTCAACCTGAATACAATACTTACCACTAAGCTCTGTTGTGAATGCTATAGGTGGGTAAACTGGCGTTAGAGGACACTAAAGTCTGCCTTTAAAACCTCTCTCCAAGCGAACTGTCTTTAAAGTATAGTATGTTTTTTTATGTGCATCTTTACTGGCAGTGGAGTGCCCACTCTTTCTGGACAGTGTGTCCCCACAGCCCTGGTAAACCAGGCCACACGAGGCTAGCAGCCCCAGCCAAGACGAGACTGGAGAAGGCATTAACACAGCTTATAAAAAGAGGAGCACTAATTCACTATCTCCTTTTTTTCTCTTCTCTATTTGCACTGGACGTCCTTGTGTTTGCTTTGGTTCCAGAAACAACCGTGAAGCAGCTTCAAATCATTCCAGGGCAAAATACAGTGCCAACCATATGATGTTAGGCGCCCCCATTCCGGTAATAATAATATATATATATATATTTTTTAAAGAGAGATTTGGAAAGACGTGGGACCCTTACAAATCTGCTGGAGTTGTTGTTCCTCACTGTCTTGGCGTTCCCGAAGGCCTCCAGGAGGGGGTTGGACTGGAGGATGATGTCTTTGACGTGCTGTGAGGGAGCAGACAGACAGTAGGCTTGTTTTAATGACTGACAGGTAGGGTATAGAGACAAATGGGTAGGGAGACACTACTACACTCTGCAGTGATGCACATCCCTGCTGGCAGATCAACATGCACCGTCTCTGGAAGTTTCCACCATCACACCGCTCTCATAGCGTCTGGAGCACATTATCTTTCCCATGAGCCATCTGCATATCAGGAGCCCATGAGTTTTAAATCAGCACAGCGTCGTGGAGGCCGAACTATTATCCCCTCTATTATTCAATGTGGAATGGTAGCATTTCTTTGAATCCTTTTGCGTCCCTGAGCTATTGTCCTCTATGAAGAACAAAACTTTAGTGGCATGGCTGTTCGGGTGTAACAGATTTTTGAACTTGACCCAGGGATCAGTTAAATCTTTACATACAGTTGAAGTCGGCGGTTTACATAAGAGTTTTAATGACCCCAACCAAAGTGTATTTCACCACTCCACACATTTCAAGTTGGTTAGGACATCTACTTTGTGCATGACACAAGCAATTTTTCCAACAATTGTTAACAGACAGATTATTTCACTGTATCACTATTCCAGTGGGTCAGAAGTTCACATACACTAAGTTGACTGTGCCTTCAAACAGCTTGGAAAATTCCAGAAAATGATGTCATGGCTTTAGAAGCTTCTGACAGGCTAATTGACATCATTTGAGTCAATTGGGGGTGTACCTGTGGATGTATTTCAAGGCCTACCTTCAAAATCAGTGTCTCTTTGCTTGACATCATGGAAAAATCAAAAGAAAATCAGCCAGGTCCTCAGAAAAAAAATTGGAGACCTCCACAAGTCTGCTTGATCCTTGGGAGCAATTTCCAAATGCCTGAAGGTACCATGTTCTTCTGTACAAACAATAGTACGCAAGTATAAACACCATGGGACCATGCAGCCGTCATACAGCTCAGGAAGGAGACACGTTCTGTCTCCTAGAAATTAATGTATTTTGGTGCGAAAAGTGCAAATCAATCCTAGAACAACAGCAAAGGACATTGTGAAGATGCTGGAGGAAACAGGTACAAACATATCTATATCCACAGTAAAATGAGTCCTATATTGACATAACAAGAAAGGCCGCTCAGCAAGGAAGAAGGCACTGCTCCAAAACCGCCATAAAAACAGCCAGACTACGGTTTGCAGCTGCACACGGGGACAAAGAACGTACTTTTTGGAGAAATATCCTCTGGTCTGATGAAACAAAAATAGAACTGCTTGGCCATAATGACCATCTTTATGTTTGGAGGAAAAAGGGGGATGCTTGCAAGCCGAAGAACACCATCCCAACCGTGAAGTACAGGGGTGGCAGCATCATGTTGTGGGGGTGCTTTGCTGCAGGAGGGACTGGTGCAGGAAGGAACATTATGTGGATATATTGAAGCAATATCTCAAGACATCAGTCAGGAAGTTAAAGCTTGGTCGCAAATGGGTCTTCCAAATGGACAATAACCCCAAGCATACTTCCAAAGTTGTGGCAAAATGGCTTAAGGACTACAAAGTCAAGGTATTGGAGTGGCCATCACAAAGCCCTGACCTCAATCCCATAGTAAATTTGTGGGCAGAACTGAAAAAGCATGTGCGAGCAAGGAGACCTACGAACCTGACTCAGTTACACCAGCTCTGTCAGGAGGAATGGGACAAAATTCACCCAACTTAGTGTTGGAAGGTTGTGGAAGGCTACCTGAAACGTTTGACCCGAGTTAAACAATTTAAAGGCAATGCTACCAAATACTAATTGAGTGTATGTAAACTTCTGACCCACTGGGAATGTGATGAAAGAAATAAAAACTGAAATGAATCATTCTCCTACTATTATTCTGACATTTCATATTCTTAAAGTAAAGTGGTGATCCTAACTGACCTAAGACAGGGACATTTTACTAGGATTAAATGTCAGTATTTGTGAAAAACTGCGTTTAAATGTATTTGACTAAGGTGTGTTAAATTCCGACTTCAACTGTATGGAACTAATCAAACTGCTCTGTGAGAGCCACCTGAGACTTCAAAACACATACAATTCCCAGGTTAAAAACACATGCTGTATCTGACACTGACATCGATTTGCATGCATTTGATTCAGGGGCATGGTAATCTGATATGCATCCTTCAGTCAGACACCGATACAGGATGAGGATAATCAGATACAACAACTGTTCAGTCTGTCTGTTTGAGTAGACAGGGGGAGTGAAGTGACAGTCACTCACAAACCCTTACACCCCCCCCCCACATACACAAAGCACGCCTTCCACAAGCACATGCACACAGGAGTTGGGGAGACCATGTGAATGAGACATGTGGACAGAGGGATTGACAAAGCTAAATTAGGCAGGAAGGGTATTGAGAGAGTTAGGGGGTTTCCAACACAATGGAGACCTTATTCAATAAAACAATAGAAATTCCAAGGGCAATGTCTGTAATATACTACAAAGACCACACAAATTTATTTTAAATACATTCTTCAACAAAAGTTACAAGCACACTTTTTAATACATCTTGAAATTATTTAAAAGATGCAAGGTACATAAGACTCATAGCCAGTAACAATGCAGAACCATGTACGGTAAATTCAAAAAGTATTCAGAACCCTTACTTTTTCCCCATTTTGTTACATTATTCTAAAATGGATTAAATCATTTCACCCCCCCCCTCATCAATCTACACACAATACCCCATAATGACAAAGAGAAAACACGTTTTTAGAAATATTTACAAAATAAAATAAATGTTTTTTTAAGTATTCAGACCCATTGCTATGAGACTCCAAATTGAGTTCAGGTGCATCATGTTTCCATTGATCATCCTTGAGATGTTTCTACAACTTGTTTGGAGTCCACCTGTGGTAAATTCAAATGATTGGACATGATTTAGAAAGGCACACACCTGTCTATATAAGGTCCCACAGTTGACAGTGCATGTCAGAGAAAAAAACAAGCAATGATGTCACAAAGGAATTGCCCGTAGAGCCCCGAGACACGATTTTGTTGAGGCACAGATCTGGGGAAGGTTACCTAAAAAAATTCTGCAGCATTGAAGCTCCAAGAACACCGTGGCCTCCATCATTCTTAAATGAAAGAAGTTTGGAACCACCAAGACTCTTCCTAGAGCTGGCCACCTGGCCAAACAGAGCAATCAGGGGAGAAGGGCCTTGGTCAAGGAGGTGACCAAGAGCCCAATGGTCACTCTGACAGAGCTCCAGAGTTCCTCTGTGGAGATGGGAGAACCTTACAGAAGGACAACCATCTCTGCAGCCCTCCACCAATCAGGCTTTTATGGTAGTGGCCAGATGGAAGCCACTCCTCAGTAAAAAGCACATGACAGTCTGCTTGGAGTTTGCTAAAAGGCACCAAAAGGACTCCCAGACCATGAGAAACAAGATTCTCTGGTCCGATGAAACCAAGATGGAACTCTTTGGCTTGAATGCCAAGCCTCACCTTCTGGAGGAAACCATGCATCGCTCATCACCTGGCCACTACGATCCCTACGGTGAAGCACGGTGGTGGCAACATCATGCGGTGGGGATGTTTTTCAGCAGCTAGGACTGGGAGTCTAGTCAGGGTCGAGGGAAAGATTAACGGAGCAAAGTACTGAGAAAACCTTGATGAAAACCTGCTCCAGAGCGCTCAGGACCTCAGACTGAAGGCGAAGGTTCACCTTCCAATAGGACAACGACACTAAGCACACAGCCAAGATAATGCAGGAGTGGCTTTGGGACAAGCCTCAATGTCCTTGAGTGGCTCAGCCAGAGACCGATCGAACATCTCTGGAGAGACCTGAAAATAGCCATGCAGCGACGCTTCCCTTCCAACTTGACAGAGCTTTAGAGGATCTGCAGAGAAGAATGGGAGAAACTCCCAAGGGATAACAGGTGTACCAAGCTTGTAGCGTCATACTCGCTGTCAAAGGTTTTTCAACAAAGTACTGAGTAAAGGTTCTGAATACTTATGCAAATGTAATACGTTTTTTTACTTGTAATACATTTGCAAAAAAATCAAGAAACCTGTTTTTGCTTCGTCATTATGTGGTATTATGTAGATTGATGAGAAAAACAAACAATTTATCCACTTCAGAAAAAGGCTGTAATGTAACAAAATGTCTGAATATTTTCTGAATGCACTGTACATTGAAAATGTACAGTAATTAATCATACACCCTTTCCCACATGACTCAGAGCGTGATAGCTAACATTAGCTTTGAACTTGAAACCTTGACTAAAGTACAATAATTCCAGGGTGGAAAAAACACTATACTAATCAGACTGAAAAAATGACTACCATCACAATTGCGTCTGAGTGGAAGCATCTTGTGATCCAGTTTATATTCCTACAGACTGGAAATTCCAAGCCCTTTTGAGTGGGCCAATAATACCAGGGAGGCTGGTGGAGAGGGGTGGCTTGTGGACAGGACATCTGCTGAGTAGTGTAGGGGCCAGATGGCTGCTGGGGGGTTGGGAACGAGGGTATTTGGGGGTTGGATGGGCTGCTGATGGACTGATAATGATAAATGGGAGATTGGAGGGAGGGATGGCAGGAGATGGTTTGGGTGGTGCGGAAAATGGAGGTTTAGACAGGAAACAGCAACCGGTCATTAGGATGGACTGGCGTCATAAGGTACATTGTAAATGACAGTGGATGTGTGTGTGATCATTGAGATGAATCACATTTTCACAACTGTAGTTGACCTGTGTTTCACGGTGTAAAATGAAAGTAGCTTCTCTGGGCTCACCTGCACTTTGGGTCCTCCTCCAGATACTCTGGAGATGTAGCCCATGATGTATTTGGCTGCTACCGTCTTCCCTGCACCACTCTCTCCACTGAAACACAGAGTAGAGAGGTCAGAACGGTCCATATAACATGGCAGTCCTCTGAAACACAAGGTACAATTCAAGGATGCCCACGTTGTTAGTTAAAGGCTGTCTGTAACCAGATGCTGTAATTACTCTGCTTGCCTTGCTATTCAAGAGGACGTCCCTCTTAGCAACACACAGTTCTGGAAATAACAAGTAAATGAGAGTATACACTTTCTCTGTGGAAATTCAACTGAACCCCGAAGCTGAAAAAGCAGTTGTAGATGTATGGTACCAGACAGTTGCATGTTAAATAACACTCCATGAAAATCTCCTCTAAGCCTGGTTTTAAGAGGGTCAGTAGGGGTTCACCCAAATGCTCCTTTATTGTCTCTTCTTATCCCCAATTAGCATGAAGGTGGCCTACTATTGAAGGAGGGGATTTCTCAATTTGACCTATGGCTCTTTTCTCTTCTCTTCAATGTGCAATGTAGGAACAGAAGTTGAGCCAGTCAAAATGCTCTTCCTCCAATTCTCCCAGCTGAGCCAAACCCTTCACTTCAAATAAAAAAAATTCAAACATCCAGAATTACCAGGTGAAACGCCATCTCTGGACTTCCTGTCCACAGAGACTCCACTTCCTATGTTCACTCAGCTCTCCTTCTCTGTGGTTGATGCCAACCAAAATCAGACTCATCTCAGCAGTATACCTCCCACTCTAGAAGGGGCTATTAACACGAATCCTGTTTTGTCACATTTGCCCAGTTTCTTTTCTTCCTTCTCTTTCCTCAACCTCTCCTTGTATTTTTCCTCCTGTCCTTTCACTTCACCAGGGTCATACTTATTTAGACATATGTGGTTTGGCAGTGGATGACAGAGGAGTCTGTTTTTTTATTTCATTTTTGAAGGGGAGTCATGTCGGTAATGCCCTTCTGAGACGACCCAGCTGCAGACCGTGAGAGGAAGCCATAAGAAGTCATCAAAGCAACTCTATATGCTTATTCATCTCACTAAGGCCGATACTGGACTCTGCTCCTCTATAGTATTCAGTCTAGCTTGTTACACAGCTTTTCAAAACAACTATAACAGTTCTAGATATAGTGGTCACTACAATGCACTCAAAAACAGTCAGTACACTGACAAGTGACCAAATGTGATTCAATGTTCCCTCTAATCTTTGCCAATAAGCATTTGTAGGACCTTCACCCTTAAGAGAACCCGTCTGCACACGTGGACTTATGGGCATGTTCTTTTCAGCTGGAGCAGGCTAGGGGCTGGAGTTAGAATCACATCCTATTTTTACCCCCCTGAGGGGTGCGCCCATTGTTGGAATTACACAGCACGTAGATGCTTAACACATTGTTGACTGCCTCTCCCATTTATTGGCCAAACAAGGACAGAAGGAGAGTCATGTCGTTATAGACGGCTTACTGTAAAGTACTACATTCAGCACTGAATCACTGGGCTCACTGATGTCACTCACAGCTCAGCTTGACAAAGAAAGGACCTAAAGTGATCATTACAGATGTCAGCTATGAGTGAAACGGAATGCATGCTGAGTATAATGTGGAACGATGGATACCAGTTACGGCAGATTTGTATGATTAGGCACACACACACACACGCACCTGGCTTCATTTCAACTTATTGGATAGCATAATTTCCTGCAACTGAAGGATCCTTCCATTAACAGTGACAAAAAAACTTAGATGGATTCTCCATTTCCCATGTCATTGTTTTATGGAAAGCCTTTCATATCAATGGGGGAGAAAAGAACCTTCCCTACAGAACTAATAAGCAGAAGAAAACTGTTTTATGAACAGAGGGTAGAATATAGTGTGTCATCAGACACTACATTTCAGGCCACCCTTTCCCGGGATAGAGCTGTAAACTCATTGGCCAGAGTCTTGGTAAAGAAGGACGGCAAAAACTGTGCACAACACAAATGGTGCCATGTGATTTGAAATATTGCAGCATCAGTGTTTGTAGAAGCGCAAGCAATTCTATATTTCATATGGCATCATGTGTTTTAACCACTCAGGGAGATATCATAAAAAATTGATTAACTATTTTATGATAATACAAAGAGCAATAAAGATGTAGAGTAACTTAGCTTTCCTCTCCCAAGAATTTGAGTGCAGAAAAATCAGTGAAGTCAGACATTGACAAATAGCCCAGTCAACACCACTTGACCACGTCAGATGACTCATGTCATGTTGAATGACTTCTTTAATAAGTGGGAAAGAAAAAAGGTCCACACATTACAGTGCTGACCACACTGCCTGGACAGCATTTCATGGAGGGCTTTGTTTGCTGACCTGGTGCATCACAAATCCACTTCCATTCCTTTTATGTGGGTATCTGTACTGGCAGCTGTCTAAACAACGGGAGGAAAGTGCTGAACCAGGGGACATTCGCCATGAGGTAAGCACTACAGTAACCGTCCGGGCCCCGGGCCTCAGGTGACTGGCCCACAACATAAAGCCTCAACTATGAGACAACACTTTTCTCTTGGGAGGCCCCCTCCCATGGGAACCCATTGTACAGTCATGTTATCCACTATAGGCTTCACAACACTAGGGAAGGATCTCTGGACTACCACTGTGACCAAACACATTTTAATGGCCAGTTAGGCCATTTTACATTTCCTTCTTGACCACTGCTTGGTAAGACCGACTTTGGTTTGGTTCAATCATATTGCTTTCAAATGTCAAGTATTTTCAGCTGAGCCGGTCTAAAGAGGAAAGGAAGCTGTATTTGGGGCATGGCCAAAGAGTCCAGAACATTTTCTCTGTGATCATCTGTCTGTCTCAGGCGAATAATCCGTATCCGAGTGTAATATACAGCATACTCCCAAATGTGTTAATTGTCACTACTCATCCGCTCTCAATCCATAACAGGAGAGGAACAGTCCCTTCCTGTGCCGTGAGAGAAGACTCATGCATGAGCAACAAAGTACTATGCAGGTGCAATTCTTGTTTTATAAAAGCAGGAAGCTAATGCATAAATAGACACTGTGTTTTGTTTTCATTCTACATCCTGAGAAATGTTTTTAAAATCAACCATTTGCCACAAGAAAAGAGCCTTGAGGCCATATATTTAGACTTGAAGGTGTATTTTCCTAGTGTGCCTTTCCCAGCAGGCTGTGATATGTGGAGGGTGGATTAAGACTGGTTGAAGAACCCAGACTGAGCAGGGCACTGTCAGTCACCAGCACTCCTTCCAGTCAGGTGGTGGATCCTGTCGGGTCTGTTGGTTCCCTTCCCATCGATTATCATCACATGCAACAGTAGCACTCTTCCACCCGTGTCACCATGCAGTCTCCTCCTACCCCTCCCTTCCTCTCGACACCTGCCTCATTCACAGGCATTTCCCACATACCAGCTCTGTTGTTATGGTTGTCAGTTGTCACCCTTTCTCCCCACACAAACACTGAAAGGGAGGGGAGGTGCCGGAGACATAATAACGAGAAAAGCAGGCAGGCAGACTCACCTGATGATGACACACTGGTTCTCCCTGTCGATCATCATGTTTCTGTACATGTTGTCTGCCAGGGCGTAGATGTGAGGAGGGTTCTCATACTGGGCCTGGGGGTTCAACAGAGATTATGATCTAAGAATATCTCGTAAACTGGGTGGGTCCAATTTCTTGGTCCTAAGTGGAAAACTGACTGTAAAGGCAAGACTGTAAAGAATTAGGAGTAATTTGTGTAATGAAGTAATAACGTCAGAGGGCTAACTGTTTTTATCAAGCATAGTTAACGTCTGATTTGGCAGCCAAGGCCACTTCCAGCACGCTGGCCAAGAACACTTTAAACAATACACAGACTTGAACAGGCTGTACTGAAGGTATTGCCAGGCCTTTTCAATGGGCACGTTTCTAAATCCGCTCCAACTGAGGTGTGCTGCTGGAAAAGGTATTCGAAGCACACCTAACCCAGTTCATTTACAACTTTGTTCTTTCAACTGAGCACATCATCTTAAAAACATGACTTATCTTAACTTTTCCAAGTATGAGGTGACGTTGTGTGAACAATTAGGATACAAGTTGAATACATTGATAGCAGAGTTTTATTTTTACCCAAATAGAAAAACCTATTGGTACCCTGTCTCATACTCCCGTCTAAAGAGAAAAGGCTGCTCACCGCGCCCTGATACATCTCCACTTCCTTGTCCCCAAAATATGGCATCTGCTTGAATGGGTTGACAGAGATGAGCACAGGGCCAATGTAAGTCTGTAGAGGTTAAGGATCATACTAACATGTGTACCAGTAATAATCAACCGTTCAGGTCCCTGTGACTCACATGGTCAAAGGTAAAAAAACAACACTAAAAATTCCAAGAGCTCACTAGTCATCTGCATCGAGCACCAATGATAACCCTCCCCTCATTTTACTCTTTAAGACAATGCGGTTTCAGAACATATTTATACATCTTGACGTAGTCCCTCTTGGAGAAAAATGACCTAACTGTGAGTAATTGGGCCCATGATGTCATTGCAATGTGCATCTGTGTGGTAGCACTGGAGTGTGTGGTGATTGGACACAAGCCTTGTAAAGACAGTGTTCACACATCAGAGTGAACAGTCCAGCAGTGTAGTGATGTGAGGTTTAGGCCCTGTAGCCCAAAGCAGCTCCCGGCACATAAAGCTGGTATTGAGGTTGCCCTGCAGTGACCCCAGCCCCAGTACGCCACTGGCTGGAACACTCTGTGTTGATTCTATTTTCTGACCACAATCAGAGGATTGAGTTTTCAATCTAAAATGGCCAGTATCCGCTCAACTCTATAATCCTAAAGACTGCCAGGACACAGATGAGGTTTTAATTAATGAGCTCCTTCGAGAACTTTCAACATCTTCCATCAAAAGGGTCATTCAGAGACCCAAACATTTCAACACTACTTGGATACATTATATGGGCACAAGAACAAAACTTTAAACCTCAATATATTCTTGAGGTCTGTAAGAGTGAAGCTGAATACTCTTCTTATGGATTGTATAGGCCTATAGGCCTGGGGCATTTACAGATCTGGCCCGGAATGCTCTCAGCACAGCCAAACAAAACCATTACTGTTGTAGGAAAGTAGCTGCACTGCTCACATTCACCATGCATTTCTCAGCAACCCTTCCCCCAACCTCTTTCCATATTGCTGCATGGTGAGATTAAACCAGAGTAAACCTGATTAAGATCCATTCCAGCCTGGAGGTGAAGGAAGCTGAAGTCAGGGGTCCAGATAGGGGCGCAAAGAGGCCCGTCTCCCCCTCGCCACTGGCGATACATGGTGGGGGTAGCCCAGTGTCTGGAGCCTCAAACACTAGATCATTAATCTGAGTTATTACAGCACTGGGAATGGTCACTCAGCTATTCTGGGAACGGTGGGAGTGTGTCTACTGCAGGGCTTAGCCATTCTTCATCGAGGTGTGAACGGTGTGTGAATGTGAAGGATACAAAGATGTAGTCGTCCATGTATCTCTTCTTGAGGTTGTCCACAATGGCGTCCTCATTGATCTTGGAGAGGAGCACCATGTCGTCCACTCCACTCTGCTTGACATTGTGGCTCTGCCAGTGGTACCGGTAGTGGCCCCGGCTCCCCTGGAACACACAGAATACAATACACATCTGTTAGTGCCGTCAGATTGCTTGCAGCCACATCAAACTATAAAGGACAGAATAATATCTAGGCTAGGAGTTTTTCCTGACCGCGTGACCTGACCAGGAAAAAAAAGGATGGCCCTATAGTCTCATAGAAACTTCATTATCAGAAGCTTACCTTTACCTAGGACTGAAATCATCACATTTGGTGAGAGTACTGGAGTAGGCAGCCAAAACTATTAGCAGAAAACTGTCCAACAACTGAAAAGAACTTGGGCTTCCCCCTGAGTAACTCATTTTCACACATGCAAAGTTTTGATATATATATATTTTATTTTAACTTCTAATAGGTGCAAGGTCAAGATTCCCAAAAGTGCTTTCAGTGTGTTTTTGGCTCTTTGATGTTGTGTTCTGACTGCTGTCAGACCTTTCCCTTTACTTCCCTCCCCCCTCTCTTCCTCTTCTACCTCCGTTCCAGTTGGATTTTTTTTCTGAGAGCAGGTCTCCAGAAAGCTTAGGGCATTCATCATGTGCTGTGAGTCAATGTCATCTGGCTACTGAGGAAAGGATTACAATGTGCTGTGAGGAGTGAGTCTTATTCTCCTGGATGGAGAACCAATCAAAGCCACAGACCAGATCCAGAACATTAGTCAACACTGGACACATCTCAATGCCATTTAACACATTGTTTGCCTCCTGATTCCACTGAGAAAGAGCATTTTAAATCCTTCCTATTCTATTTTAGTTTACCTTTGAACTGGAGGGCAGCTTTACATACGGCTGAACGATTTGTATTTCTACGCCTGTTTTTTCTTCCTGGTTCTGGAATGCTTTGTTTCAACTTTTGAAGTGATTCAGATTGGAAAGGGCTGGTGCATAGATTAGATGGCAGCAACACTTCCATATTTCAGATTCCACAGGCTACAACAGACTGAATGGTGCAATGTGACAATCACTTGTTAAATGTCAATTTGAGGTTAAAGACAAAAAGTACAGTCGCACTAAGATGTACTTTCTCTACCAAATCAACACAGAGCAAAACCATGGTGACATTACAGTAAAATAAAGTAACACCACAGTAGATTTAATACACCAATGGAAAGCCATGGTAACTTTCAATAATTGACTTGTACAAAGTCAAGCAGAGAGACTGCTCAAATGAACCCTTAACGTTGGCTCATTTTTTTTTACACCAACAAAATAAATACCACAACCTCTCTTTACAGACTCACTCTTAGCATGGAACATAGTGAGTAATGTTAATAGCTTCTCAGACTATTTCTATGTGCATTTTCACTCAGGAGCCAAGACATAAATTACTGCTCCATTAATTTCCCAGACGGTTCCCATTATCATGTTTTACTACTTTTTTTTAAACAGAAGAAGAAAAGGCTGATTTCTCCTCTCATTGGCGCGCTAAGCAGGGTGCATTACATGTGATTCCATACCCTGGGAGCTCATAAACACCTCGCTGGAGATGATGTGTGAATGAAGAGAATATTGATGGGACACTGGGAAATTGGAGTCTCAGGAATTTGAAGATAAACAGTGCATTCGGAAAGTATCCAGACCTCTTCCCCTTTTCCACATTTTGTTATGTTACAGCCTTATTCTAAAATAGATTAAATAATTTTTTAATAATTGGTGAAATAGACATCTTGCCAATGCCTAAATCTACCTGCCTTTGGCACGTGGCAGGTGTTAATTTTAGTCCCTGCTTCCAAGTCAAGGTAAACTTTTGGTTTTATTAATTTATTACCACGAGGCCCACCGGTGTAACTGCTTGCTGACTGTACTGCATGATTATTAACATGTTAGTTCTAGTAGCTATGTTGACTATGACGTTAGCTAATATGGTGACAATGATGTAGGCTGTGTGTAGCGATTATGATATAAAGGTTGGGCTTAGAAATATTTTTTTCACCTAGTCACAGACAGCTGATTTGTTTTACTGCATTTCCATGTTTGAGTACATCACAATCAAAGTATGTGAGTCCGTCTGAGTAAGGGTGAGTCAGACTCTTGATAAAGCATGAGCCAAGTCAGAGGATCACAGAGCCGTTTACACAGGAGAAACAGTCCAGTCTTCCAGGCAGCGATCCTAAACATTCAGAAAAAAAAGGACTAGTTGATCAATAACAATGAATAATGTCATATTATACTGAGCTTCTCTGTTATATTTCCATACTCATCTGAAATCCAACACATCAGCTTCATCTCATTGTCATGCTCTAATGCAGTAGCAATGACATTAACTGCATTGAGCTTGGAATCTACTACAGATGTCGCAGTTGAGCCCACCACAAATACACATAAAAACAGCCCAGATCTATAGCACAACCCCAGGCAAATCCTACACCATGTATGCTGTAGGACACAACCCTACATCCACAAATGAAAATGAAGTACCACCCTAAGTTATTTAGAGTTCTATATTTATCCTGTTGCTACTTTGTTGGGAATGATAATGTTCTACTTGAAGAGGGAGAGGACATTAGCCGGAAACACAGGAGCCAAAAGTTCAGGGTATTTTCCATGGGGGTTAGAGGAGAACATTGGGTACTTTGAGATGTTTTCAATAATTTGCTAACACACCAATAAAATGGTTTATAAACATTGATAAGAATGTATAATGGCTTATTGATGACAGTGGTTATAAAGCCAAATCACTGACTGCTTGTTGGATGCTGTGCTATAAACTGCTAATGTATGGCTCTGGTTGAAACCTACCGATGTGTTTTGACTGAGATCTAGCCTAGAGCAGGATGCTGTTCTCTCTGGTAAGTGATTCCCCAGGTTAGTGGAAAAGTTGAGGTGAGTCAGTCAGTGCTGGAGGTCGGAGAGCATACAGTCCCTTAGGGGGACAGATGGAACTGGGAGCTACCAATAATATCTGACTTCACTTTGAGCACACCACCACCTTCTACACACAGACCGCCCTTAGTAACAGCATAATACAGAGCATCAGTCATAACTAATGAGCTTTGCTTCTGTACAATTCCAGTCACATATTATGTGTTTCACAGATGTCAAAACAACCTTGATCCCAGGAAGTATGATTGGAACCTCTGTCCAAAGCGATCTAGGATTAACCTGATTCATGACTTGATCTCCTTCACTCTCTGAAATAACAATCAACTCCTTATAGTCTCCCAGGTTTGGGACCAGACCTTTTCCTTAAAAAGTTACCCCGACAGCAGTTGTGGAATTTCTGCACCAGCCCCAGATTCATAATGTCAGTTTTTTTCCATGCAAATACCATTACCATATATGGATAGTGCTGAGCAGAGCGGAGTTCGAGAAATGGCTGGGTTTGATTCAGTACAACAGGCGGCGGCGGCACCCCCCCCCGTTACTCTGTTCTCCTTTTCCAACCTTGGATTTGACACAGAGCCCACCATGTGTTAAGAAGACCACTTTCTGGTGCTGCACTCTACTACAGAACTGGATCTCTTTCCAGTAACAATCTTGGTGGATATTGCTTGGGATGTGGCCAGGATCAGGCTACAAATGTATTTTGTTCATGCAAGGGTTTTACTCAGTGTTGGATGAGTGCATACATGTGCTACCATGTAGTAGTTCAGTTGACCTGATTTCTGAAAGCAGCTCCATTCTGAGTCAGGTTTCCCTTCCCAGAGAAGGATTAGGATTTTATAAATTATATTTTTGATTTAATTTAAACAGATTTGAGAAGCTTTGGACAGATGCACATATACTAAGTCTTACAGTACGAAATGCCATCATGCATTTTGTTGATTAAAAAAATCCCAACCCCCCCACCACCCCAAACCTTGAAGAAAATACTCTGTGATCCTCCACACCACCCACACTATATCTAGCATTGGAAGGCATGATGTCAGTTAGTACTTCCTGTCTCCATGATCCCGGGTCACAGCCAGGTCAGCCATACATCAGCTATATCCTTTGCAGTTGTAACATCCATCTTTGGTGTGTACTAATTGATTCTTGAAGACTGTAACTTATAAATGCCTCATGAGCTTTTAGTTAAACTGTCGTACCCTTTCAGAACCCAGGATATCAGCTTGTTTACTTCAATGTTTGGAAACAAAGTAAATGTAAACAAACACTGTATAGCCTCAAAACATGGTTAAAACTATAATGTTGAGATCATGGATATCAACACTATATTTGAGTGGTTTCTCCAGCCATCTCAAATATTTACTGAAAAAGGGGCACATTGTTATTATTTCAACTCCGGATTGCCCCTTTAACAGACCAACTAAATAGGACTAAATCAAGGCCAACACTAAGCAGTGCCTCCACCTGGACTCCATCACTGCTCTGGATCAACTGCTGAATCTGCACTTTTAAAAACCACTCATTTCAGAGCAGTGCCAGGAACTGAGTGCTGACAAGAGAGTAAACCTTCCACAAATCAAGAAGAGAAAACAAAGCAATCAAAGAGAGAGGTTGAAAAACCCTGGATGATGATTGAAAATACTGTGGTGTCTCTAATATTCGAGACAGTAGACTGAACAGTCTGAATCATCATCCAGGGTATTTGAAGATGGGAAAAGAGAAGTAACAATAAAGCAGCAGTGTGGGGCTGTTGCCATGCACAGCAACTCCATGGGATGGGATATTCATTAGGGTCACAGAGCACCCTAGACAGCAGCCTCTTCCTCAGCTGGATCTGGACCCAGACTGGACCATGGTCACCATGGCAGCAACACCCAGGGTACAGCCAACTTCACCACTGCTCAGCACCATACCAGTAGAGGAGACATCCATGCCAAGCCGAAAAACACTACCCAGACTTGGACTAATAGTTGTCTCTCGACAATAAGTAAAAACATTTCTGACCCTGTCTGAGTCTCTTAGCCTGGCAGCCATAATGCCCCATTAATACAAATACCCAGAGCCCAATGCCAGTGGAAACAGTCCCCGCTACCAAAGCTCATGGGCATGAAAATATGACTTACACCGATTAGTCAATTCAGTGTTGGTCTGAGAGACATTAACACCTGTAAACATGCAGTTTGGTCTATATCTATTAGGTGTTGGTGGTAGACATGAGAATCCAGGCTGCAGTGCTTCTCTCATTCTGCTGTGCAACTTACCCTGAAGTCACCTGCTTAGAAAAGATATATCAACATCAATAATGCAGAGAAAACCACCACTGCTCCTTAACTGTCTAAGTTCTTATACTGTTTATCTGGGCCAGGGCTGACATACATGTTGAATAAGCTGTTACGTAAGACAAGTGAAAAGAGGCCCTATTTTTCAAAGAGTTTGTTACACAATTGTACTAAATCAACTCTAGATAGTAGCTGAGGGTAGTGTGAACTGGAGAGAGCTGTAGCCTACAGGGCAGGGCTAGGTAGGGCTGGGTAGCTGGGTGCCTGTGTCCTCCCCAGGGAGAACAAACAGACAGGTAAGGAGAGGTGTAAGCTGAGACCGGAGGAGAGGTTTCAAAAGAGAGAATCCTCCAATGTACTGAATCCATGGAAACTCGTGTGAAATGTCATATTTCACGACAATACATCTACGGTTTATAAGTCCCCCTTAAATACATGACAATGTTTATGATAAGATTCACTTCTAGCCACACAAAAATAATAATTAAATGTAATATCACATGCTATGGTATAGGGTGGCGAGACGTCACTGTGGGTTGGCCTACTCTTTTAAGAACAGCCACACTATTTTTCATGCAGCTTGAAAGTAAACAAACCATTTGCAGCAGGCTCTCATTCGTACCAATGATTTTCTGTGCCACACAGTGGCTGCTATTTGTCCAGACCAGTCTCAGGTTTCAGTTACACAGCTTCCAGCGAGGAGCCCTCCTATAGGAAGGGAATTTTTTGCAAATGTTCAGCGCCTATAATAGAAATTATACATTTTTGCAAAGACAATATCTCCCTGGCCTCAGTTTTTGTATGGCGGTTTGCTCTCTCTGTCAAAGAGAACCTTCCATCCTTCTTTTTCAGCTTTCCATACATTACCGGGTAGATGAGTGCCACACATAGGAGATCTAGTTCAGGGAAATTCTAAGTGGGTCCCATGGCACTGCCTAACATTGCCGTGGCAACAACCTTCACTCTCTCTAAAATCAGGTAGACCTCAATTATCTCCTGTAAACATGGCTGATAGGAAAATGCCATTGTGTGAGGTGTGACACCCCCAAAAAACATTTGTTGTTGGACATAAGACATAAGACTGTAAAAATAAAAAATAAATAAAATCACCAGGAAATCAGCTCGAAGTCATTTTAAATGTAGGATATCTGTTCCCAGGTTTCCTACGCATAAATAGAGAGGCATATGTGGTTTTATCCCAATGTAATCAAGGTTTGAAATCTTTTTGTTATTGTCAAATACTATCTGTTTGGGATTCTTGCGGTGTTCCGGCCCCCCGATCATCCACTCAAGGATAAATTGGCCCACAGCTGAATGTAATTGGGGACCCCTGCTATACGGTCATTCAATATCCCTTTACTGTGGAACACATCTGGGTGGTCTGACATTCATACTCATTCATAAGGGATATGGGTAAAACTCTCTAGGAGTCAGTATTGGAATAAAATGTCAAGCTACAACACTGCCAGTTAGCAAAGTGTTTTTATAGTATAAATTACCACTCTAAATTATGTTTTTTCAAAAGAAAACCCCTATGACTGAAGGATTATACCAAATACTGTTTCTCAGCTGTGAAATCACCTGCTAGTCAGGAGCCAACCACTTCTCAAATGCAAAACACCCTTCAATATCCACTGGGTAGCTTGAAGATAGACCTTAGAAATCTTTCATGACATGGTAAAGCCTCCATCCTCAGGGTCTGAGACACCTCCTGTATCAGTAAGAAGTTTGGTATCTCCTCTTGTGATAAGACTGTTGACAATTGCCATAAACAGAAAAACCATCCTCTGAATTAGTGAGGCTTTAGCCCAGAAGCAGTCATGGGTTATGGCCTGGACTAATTGGCCCATTGAAACAGATATGACAAAGTACCTCCCAGGTCTAGACAGGACAACTCCTGAATAGGAGAAGAAGGAGGGCCACTCACTGGAAAACACATCAATGCAGCAGGAGTTGTTTTTACAATGTGTACCAAAACTGTCTGGGTCCTGGGCCCAGTACTGCTGTGGCATAACATGGCTGAAATGAGCCCAGATGCCTCAAGTTACTGTGGGATAGGTCTGTGAAGGTCAGACACTGTTCAATGGTGTGGCTGGAGCAAAGAGAGGTGGATGTATATTCTCGAAGACACGTTGAGTGCTTTCAGCGTCTGGATTTTTATCACCGCAACAGAGAGTGAGAGAGATATCTTCGACAGTGACAGAACAGGAGGGATACAGGCGGTGGTGATGTGACGCGTCAGAAAGAAATGTGAAAGAGAACCTCGTCATAAGGGGTGTGGCTGGCTGGGTGTGTAGAAAAGCATGCCTTGTGCTTGTTCATGGTATAAATAGAATAAGGGCCCAGTTTATACATTGGATGTATGGTTCATTTTCCTCGTTTGGCTCCACCAAGTTCATTCCTCCGCTTATGAACCAGTCCTTTCAGGGGGAAAATAGATGTCTGGCAATAGAGGTCGACCGATTATGATTTTTCAACGGCGATCCAGATTATTGGAGGACCAAAAAAAGCCGATACCATTTTTTTTTTTTTTTTTTAAATCGGCCCATTTAGAAATGAACAATTAACACTTTAATTTTCACTTAATATAAATACATAAATAAAATCTATTTTGTATCAAATAAATAATGAAACATGCTCAATTTGGTTTAAATAATGCAAAAACATAGTGTTGGAGAAGAAAGTAAAAGTGCAATATGTGCCATGTAAAACAGTTTAAGTTCCTTGCTCAGAACATATGAAAACTGGGAATATTGAACCACCAGTTAAGAAGTTTTAGGTTGTAGTTATTATAGGAATTATGACACGTAGACTATTTCTCTCTATACAATTTGCATTTCATATACCTTTGACTATTTTGTTCTAATAGACACTTTAGTATTGCCAGCCTAAACTCAGGAGTTGATAGGCTTGAAGTCATAAACAGCGCTGTGCTTCAAGCATTGCTAAGAGCTGCTGGCAAACGCAGTAAAGTTCGAATGAATGCGTACGAGCCTGCTGCTGACTACCACTGCTCAGTCAGACTACTCTATCAAATCATAGACAATTATAATAAACACACAGAAATAAGAGACTTAGGCCATTAATATGGTCAAATACGGAAACTATCATTTTCAAAAACAAAACGTTTATTCTATCAGTGAAATACGGAACCATTCCGTATTTATCGAACAGGTGGCATCCCCAAGTCTAAATATTGCTGTTACATTGCACAACCTTCAATGTTATGTCATAATTATGTAAAATTCTGGCAAATTACTTCACAATGAGCCAGGCGGCCCAAACTGTTGCATATACCCTGACGTTCAGCTTGCACTGAATGTAAGAGAAGTGACACAATTTCCCTAGTTAAAAGAAATTCCTTTTAGCAGGCAATATTAACTAAATATGCAGGCTTAAAAATATATACTTCTGTGTATTGATTTTAAGAAAGGCATTGATGTTTATGGTTAGGTACATTCGTGTAAAGATTGTGCTTTTTTTGCAAATGCCCTTTTGTTAAATCATCCCCCGTTTGGCGAAGTAGGCTGTGATTCGATGATAAATTAACAGGCACAGCATTGATTATATGCAACACAGGACAAGCTAGTTAACCTAGTAATATCATCAACCACGTGTAGTTAACTAGTGATTATGTGAAGATTGTTTGTTTTTTATAAGATAAGTTTAATGCTAGCTAGCTACTTACCTTGGCTCCTTGCTGCACTCGCGCAACAGGTGGTCTGCCTGCCACGCAGTTTCCTCGTGGATTGCAATGTAATCGGCCATAATCAGCGTCCAAAAAAATGATTACCGATTGTTATGAAAACTTATCGACAATGCAGATTAATTCGGTCGACCTCTACCTGACGTAGTGAGCACTCCAACAGGGCAACAGCAGAGAACGCATTAATTTCACTAAGAGGACACAAAGACACATAAACATAATAATCAGCTGTGTGATAAGCTGTCCGACAGAGGTGAACTAACACAAAGCGACTTCTATACAAATCAATATTTGTTTTTTGGGCCCTGCTGCTGCTGTGTACGTATACAGAGAGGAAGCCACACTAGGTGCAAAATCTGTATAGTAAGTCCACTACTAGAGTGCACAAATTACAGCCTGCCATAAAACTGCTCTGCCTAAACCAAGTTTGACAAATTCATATAGAAGCACAACGGCTTTTAAGAGATAGCAGCCCACAAAAAGGAAGCATAACTGAGAAGTTAATCAAAGCCAGACATGTGGGAGCTTTATTAAATATTCTGCCATCAATTTTTGGCATGAATAAAATAAAATGTGATTATTCACCATAGTCAAACTCAAAATCAACTGGGTGCATGAAAAAAAACAGATGTCCTGAGAACCGTAGAGCCAGATTGGGTGATAATTTATCCTAAATGCTAACATCTAGCATGGCTCCCAGGACGGTAGCATCAGAGAGATGAAAGGCCATGTGTACACCTGATGGTATAGAAAACAGGCAGACTAACGATGCTGGCTAGAGCATCTTACTCCCAGCCACTCAGGGAAATGGGTGCTGGCTGACAACCAAGAGCAACACAACTCCCATCTGAGCTGACGTTAAACACTCAGGAAGTCATCAACAACGGCCTCTCCCCAGAAAGCATTCCACCCTCCCCAAGTATGGCCTAATAACGTGGCTCACCCAACAGAACACTGGTAATAACGTGGCTCACCCAACAGAACACTGGTAATAACGTGGCTCACCCAACAGAACACTGGTAATAACGTGGCTCACCCAACAGAACACTGGCTCACCCAACAGAACACTGGTAATAACGTGGCTCACCCAACAGAACACTGGTAATAACGTGGCTCACCCAACAGAACACTGGTAATAACGTGGCTCACCCAACAGAACACTGGTAATAACCTGGCTCACCCAACAGAACACTGGTAATAACCTGGCTCACCCAACAGAACACTGGTAATAACCTGGCTCACCCAACAGAACACTGGTAATAACCTGGCTCACCCAACAGAACACTGGTAATAACCTGGCTCACCCAACAGAACGCTGGCACAGACCTTTACTTTACACACCCATCCATTTACAGTCTGTCTGGGACTGGGTATGAGGCTGATGTCTATCACTGTGTTTCCACACCACATGCCCAGAGAGAACTAATATAAAATACTTATTTTTGGAATACTTTGTTTTGTCACTGACTTACTTTGTGTCTGAACAGCCCAAGCAGCTGACCAGGTCTAAAAAAAAGAAATGGAAGAGAGCTCAAACTCAGTCACTGCTACAGACACACACACACACACACACACACACACACACACACACACACACACACACACACACTGAAAAGTGATCCCAAATACAGCTTCATGACTTACTGTTCTGAATATACACAATGAATCCAATGACAAACATTTACATTCCACAAAGACAACCTTAATGAATCACAATCAGCTTCACTGTCACAAAATCACATACCAGATTTCACTGCAATCCTTTAGACATATCTCATAAAATGTTCTTTCAAAGGGGTTTTGTGCAGTAAAAATGTGAAAATAATAAAACATGATAGATGTTGCAGTAGGCTGTTTGTAGTCCTCTCCAGCTTTGAAGGGAATAATATAACACAGTTCCAATGATTTCCAGCTGACGATCTCTTGATTCTCTGATATTAATCTTATATTGTGTTGATCACTATAGTATTGCAGAGCGACATCACACCATTTAGATATTTTCATTGAGGGTTACAGTTGATGTTTGTGTGTCTTAACTGTCCATATCACTGAACCACACACACACAAACACACCACCAGTCAAAAGTTTGGACACACCTGCTCATTCAAGGGTTTTTCTTTATTTGTACTATTTTCTACATTGTAAAATAATAGTGAAGACATTAAAAATATGGAATAACACATATGGAATCATGTAGTAACCAAAAAGAGAGTTAAACAAATCAAAATATATTTTATATTCTTCAAAGTAGCCCCCCTTTGCCTTGATGACAGCTTTGCACACTTTTGGCATTCTCTCAACCAGCTTCATGAGGATTGCTTTTCCAACGGAGTTCCCAAATATGATGAGCACTTGTTGGCTGCTTTTCCTTCACTCTGTGGTCCAACTCATCCCAAACTGAGGTCAGGTGATTGTGGAGGCCAGGTCATCTGATGCAGCATTCCATCACTCTCCTTAGTTAAATAGCCCTTACACAGCCTGGAGGTGTGTTTTGGGTCATTGTCCTGTTGAAGAACAAATGATAGTGGGACTAATCGCAAACCAGATGGGATGGCGTATCGCTGCAGAATGCTGTGGTAGCCATGCTGGTTAAGTGTGCCTAGTATTGTAAATAGATCACAGACAGTGTCACCGGCAAAGCACCCCCACACCATCACAACTCCCCATGCTTCACGGTTGGGAACCACACATGCCGAGATCATCCGTTCACCTATTCTGCGTCTCACAAAGACATGGCGGTTGGAACCAAAATTATCACATTTGAACTCATCAGACCAACAGATTTCCACCGGTCCAATGTCCATTGCTCGTGTTTCTTGGCCTAAGCAAGTCTCTTATTATTTGTGTCTTTTAGTAGTGGTTTCTTTGCAGCAATTCAACCATGTATCCTCTAAACAGTTGATGTTGAGATGTGCCTGTTACTTGAACTGTGTGAAGCATTTATTTGGTCTACAATTTCTGAGGCTGGTAACACTAATGAACTCTACAGCAGAGGTAACTCTGGGTCTTCCTTTACTGTGGCGGTCCTCATGAGAGCCAGTTATCATAGCGCTTGATGGGTTTTGCAACTGCACTTGAAGAAACTTTCAAAGTTTTTGAAATTTCCCGGATTGACTGACCTTCATGTCTTAAAGTAATGATGCACTGTCGTTTCTCTTTGATTATTTGAGCTGTTCTTGCCATAATATGGACTTGGTATTTTACCAAATAGGGCTATCTTCTGTCACAACACAACTGATTAAAAACGCATTAAGGAAAGAAATTGCACAAATTAACAAGGCACCTGTTAATTTAAATGCATTCCAGGTGATTACCTCATGAAGCTGGTTGAGAGAATGCCAAAGCTGTCATCAAGGCCAAAAGGGTGGCTATTTTGAATAATCTCAAATATAAAATATTTTGAATTGTTTAACACTTTTTTGGTTACTACATGATTCCATGTGTTATTTCATAGTTTTTGATGTCTTCACAATGTCTTATTCTACAATGTAGACAATAGCAACAAATAAAGAAAAACCCTGGAATGAGTAGGTGCCCCCAAACTTTTGACTAGTACTGTAGCTAATGAGATTATGGGTATTACTGGCACAATACAGTGGGAAACTGTGTGGCACAATAGTATACAATTTATGATTATAGGAAAGCCATAATGAGCCATTAGACTTAATCTAAGAAGTGATGCAGGGTGAAAACAATGGTGACCTAGGGCACGGTAACAGACGGGGGAGATGGGTTGATAAAGTCTCCATGGGGCAGTGCTGGAGCCCAAACACTGAATCAGAGGCCTATGATCTTTTGACATAATGCAACAGTGGATAGGAAACAAGCTGAACAGATAAATGGAACTCAGCTCTGACAGAGCATGACATTTTTCCATTTCCACAGCTGTCCTAACGGGTGAGAAAACACATGCAAATAGAAGTTTCAGATAGGACTTTGTTTACTTTTTTGTTAGGTCAGAGCTTGCTGAACAGAGTTCCACCTCCTTAGTGTGGGAGACTGTAGACAGTGGATATCTGTTAAAAATTACAAAAGTAAAGCAACCAACCACAAAATAAGGAAAAACAGATCATGCAAATGAGGACATCTAGAGCATGTACTTGTCTCTCACTATGGTGTTACTTGTTTATAATTAAGCAATAAGGCCCGAGGGGGTGTGGTATATAGCCAATATACCATGGCTAAGGGCTGTTCTTACCAACTAAAGAATTCGGAGTGCCTGGATACAGCCCTTAGCCTTGGTTAGTTGGCCAAATACCACAACCCCCCCAAGGTGCCTTACTGCTAATAGAAACTGGCTGTTCCACTGGATGTCAGAAGGTGAATTCACCAATTTGTAAGTCGCTCTGGATAAGAGCGTCTGCTAAATGACTTAAATGTAATGTAAATGTTACCAATGCAGTAAATCATTTTTTTGTAATACCTGTAGTATACGGCCTAATATACCACATCTGTCAGCCAATAAGCATTCAAGGCTCAAACCACCCATTTAATAATAATAATTATTAGTTATGCACCTGTAACACTAAAGTGACATTAACATGCGACTGATGATTAATAATGTGTACCCAGGAAAGAGATGGATAGACCTGGGAGATGAGCTATCCTTTTACTGGAATGCAGGCATCTCCCATGGAATTCAGGGCATGTTTGTCTGTATGCAAACAGAACCCTCTCAGAACCCTGCTCAGATCCACAGACAAGACAGAAAAGATCCAGAGGCAGACAAAAGACTCCAGCTGTGCTCAATGGGGCTGATATCATGGTAACTACTTTTGGAAAATATGAAAGTTATAGTGACAAATGTTGTGAAATTTTTGTCTCACAGCATGAAATTGCCTAAAATATATGTCAAACCTACATACTTCCATTTACTACACATAACACCTATAAAACTTAGCAGCTGTTTAATTGTGGCCCAGACTAGAACAGGTGGGTATTGTCTGAGCGAGAGAAGATATCACATCAGCCTAGAAGTCTGATCAAAAGTGGCCTCCTCTGCATGGGACCAAAGAGCTGCCTGGTACAGTTCTCCCCATCCCTCACTGGGGTAATGGGAGACATTTGCTGTGAGAACAGACTGTGCTCTCCATTGGGGGTAGCCTGCAGGCTACCCTCACCCCAGTGGGCACCCAGTCCTGTGGGTAGTGGTGCGAGAGCAAGGCTCACAAATGGTGTGCTGTACCAAGAGCTGGGCATCAGTAAACCTGGGCAAGCCAAAAGAGAAGACGGGAGCTGACAGTGAGCTGGCCGGGACACACCGACCCAGATCACTTTACAGAGGGGAAAATGCAGCTGGCTGTTCCTCACCTGACCACCACATTCACAGCTGGCCCAGGTTGCTGAGGGATGTGTTTCAAATTTCAAAGACATTAAAAGGCCTGCATTAGGGAAAGGGGGATACCTAGTCAGTTGTCCAACAATGTATTCAACTGAAATGTGTATTCCACATTTAACCCAACCCCTGTGAATCAGAGAAGTGTGGGGGGCTGCCATAATCGACATCCACGTCTTCGGCGCCCGGTAAAAAGTGGGTTATCTGCCTTGCTCAGGGGCAGAACGACATATTTATTACCTTGCTAGCTTGGGGATTCGATCCAGCAACCTTCCAGTTACTGGCCCACTGTGCCATCACTGAACCGACTGAGGAAAGCAGAAAATAAAATAATGATTTATGGGAATGTTCACTACACAAAGGTGAGGCAGAAAATGGGTATACAATTGGATCTAAAAGGAGAATCCTCTATATTTTTGCTTGCTCCAAAACACAAATGACACATTTTATAATGTAGGGTTACCTGTGAATGGCCACAGTTAGCAGGTGGTATTAGTTTGCAAAAAGGTAACATTTACTTGTCAGTGAAGAACAATGGGGTTTTGGTTTGGAGAACAAACTGCCACCATGATCAACTACTGAGGAATACTAAGTAAGTGCCAAACAGAGGAAGTTGCTGTGTTAATGGCATCATGAATGGTCACCATGAAGCGGTATCCTCTAATCTGATGCACTTTAAAAGACATGGCAGGATGTGGCATCATATCAGACAGCATATCTGTTTGAAGACAAAGGTCAACAGCAGCTCTTTATAAAACTAATAAAAATGTTAAACTTTCAATAAAAAGCTCAATTAAAGAAATGCTCATTTTAACCAGTTTTATGTTTAATTCATCCTTTTAACTTTTCATTTTGCACAAACAAACCACAAGGGGTTACAACCAATGAGTAAATATCATTCAGAGGAGCTTCAGTGAGAACATTGTCAGAATAGTAAGGCTAAGAAAAGCGTTTAACATCCATTAATAAATCTGATTCTTGATCCAGTCGGATTCTGCCATCTGTTCTGGAAGTCAGTGAGTCGGAACTTAGAACCTGTGTGATGGCTTATGGAACGCCACGAACATGAAGATGGAGCTTTGTAACAAAGACTAATATGCGTGGGATTGATAAAGAGGAGAGTGTAGGTTTACTGGACCTCTGTGAACAAATTGAACAAGTTCCCCAGAAGGGGTGTTTGCCCTGTTCTAGAGAAGGGCTCAAATTCCTGCAAAACTCTTTTCAGCATTGCAGGGTGGAAAAAAAATGGAGCACAGGCTTTGAAATGGGGGGATATTACTGAGCATTCACCTCCCTGCAGAAAAAGCTGATAAAAACCATATGCTGTCATACTGACCTAGTATTCAGCATCTGGCAGAGTGGGGACTGTGAGTGATGCTACCGCCTGGTGCTCCAGACAGTCAGAGTGACAGACTGCTTCTCTCCACACAAGCCAAATATTAGAGTTCCCTCAATGTGACCCCAAAAAGCCATTCTTTTTTTTAAAGGAAGAGTTGTGCACTGAGTAACTGCGGTGTGTTTCATTCTTTATCTCTGACATCAGACTAAAGAGAGGAGAATATCTGGGGAAGGTTTATTATTTGACAGAAAGTCTGTTTATGACGAGCCAGGTTCTGACACATCCAGATGACGTGCTATGATATTGCACACAAAACAGCTACCTACTTTTGGAGCAAACCTGGAAAAACAATTGCTCCTTTCATGTCCAATTATTCCAGTGCTGCAAAATGTTAAGATGCAAGACGTATTAAATGTTTTCCACCTGGCTCATTGAAAGGATACATTCAGTTGTGTCCAACAGTTTCATATTGTTTTGAATTCAACCTTTCCATTCTCTGCTTACTGAATATTATGCTCAATAAACCTGTCACTGATGAAAAGATCTGTATATACAGCACATATGTTCTACTGTCATTAAAGCTACCTCACCAGAAGGAAACCAGTCCATTTCCTTCTGGTCATTCAGCATGAAATTCAGCACCCATGCCAGGGAACCGCCCACAAGCGCTAGTCTAAATAAGAATATCTCTAACTTCAGCAGATCTAGGGGACTTGGGTTCACCGCAGCATATTACCTCTGAAGTGAGTCAGAATGTGCCTCAAGGCTAAAAGTTGTCTAATGTTGGCTCATCTAGATGTGTGCACAGCATGCTAAATCTATCTCCATATATCCTCATATCTGGGTTTATTCGTTGGAATCTACTACAGAAGGATGAAGATAATGTTTTTAAAACCATCATGAGCCTACAGTTAGGGGGTCGTCCAGTCATCAAACAATGTATATGCATGCATTTTATGGTACCCTCATACAGGAGGACAATGGGTTTACCATTTGAATTCAATCAATTTTGACAGCACCTCTTGATTTGAACTTAACCTTCCATACGTATTTGCCAATTGTAGAAATGGTCAGAAAGAGTGCTTCAAAAGATAAAGGTGTTCAAAGTTGACCTTTTTTTGCATACCCCAACATACTATTAGCTATCCATGTCTTCATCACTGGAAATTATACAGTTGAAATGTATAGAATTTAAAATCTTGCAAACAGGGTTTTTTGTGTTGTGCCATCGGTTGAGACACACAACATGCTCTTGAATACAGGGTGTCATGTTGTGGTTAAAACGTACTAAAATGGGAATACAATTTTTTTAAATGCGACTTTCAAATGGTATCACAAAGATGGTTGGAGGTCCACAAATCAGACAACGTTGACTTAAAATGGTAATATATTAAAATGGTAATATAAAATGGTGCATGGACCGGCGGTCCTCTTTGTGGTAGTAATTGGAAGTAAAAATTTCAATTAAAATTTCAACGGTGTACCAGTTAAATTGCAGTTATCTGAAGGGATAAGATTGATATTTCCATGATCGAGCACAACACAAAAAAATATCCGATGATGTAGGGTCTAAGAAATTATCAAATAGTTTGACAACCTTGTTCGTACGTTTTTAAATGATATCAAACTAAACCGTTTTATCTTTTCCAGTGATGAAGACATGGACGTCACATGGTGGGGTATGGAAAATGGGTCAAATCTGAGCACCTCTATCACCCAAATGTTTTGTCATTCAGGTCCAAAAAGTAACTTTCTGACCACTTCTTCCATGGGCAAACATGTTTAGAAAGTTTTGTTTAAATCAGAAGGGAGACTGTCAAAAACTGATTGAATTCATATGGATTTACCCCAACGGAAGGTCACATAAAATAGTTGTATTGGAACTCCTGTAATTGTAACATTGTTCTAATACAGTGCATTAGGAAAGTATTCAGACCCCTTGACTTTTTCCACTTTGTTACATTACAGATTTATTCTAAAATGGATTCAATTTTTTTCTCATCAATCTATACACAATACCCCATAAAGACAAAGTGAAAACAGGTTTAGACATTTTTGCAAATTTATTAAAAAACAGAAATACCTCATTTACATAAGTATTCAGACCATTTTCTATAAGACTCAAAGTTGACCTCAGGTGCATCCTGTTTCCATTGATCATCCTTGAGATGTTTCTACAACTTGATTGGAGTCCACCTGTGGTAAATTCAATTGATTGGACATGATTTAGAAAGGCACACACCTGTCTATACAAGGTCCCACAGTTGATAGTGCATGTCAGAGCAAAAACCAAGCCCTGAGGTCAAATTAATTGTCCTTAGAGCTCCAAAATAGGATTGTGTTGAGGCACACCAAAAAATGTCTGCAGCTTAAATGGAAGATTTATTCTTAAATGGAAGATGTTTGGAACCACCAAGTCTCTTCCTAGAGCTGACCGCCCGGCCAAACTGAGCAATCGGGGGAGAAGGGCCTTGGTCAGGGAGGTGACAAAAAACTTGATGGTCAATCTGACAGAGCTCCAGAGTTCCTCTGTGGAGATGGGAGAACCTTCCAGAAGGACAACCATCTCTGCAGCACTCCACCAATCAGGCCTTTATGGTAGAGTGGCCAGTCCTCAGTAAAAAGCACATGACAGCCCGCTTGGAGTTTGCCAAAAGGCAACTAAAGACTCTCAGACCATGAGAAATAAGACTCTCTGGTCTGATGAAACCAAGATTGAACTCTTTGGCCAAGCGTCACATCTGGAGGAAACCTGGCACCATCCCAATGGTGAAGCATGGTGGTGGCAGCATCATGCTGTGGGGATGTTTCTCAGTGACAGGGCCTGGAAGACTAGTCAGGATCGAGGGAAAGATGAACGGAGCAAAGTACAGAGAGTTCCTTGATGAAAACCTGCTCCAGAGCGCTTCGGACCTCAGACTGGGGAGAAGGTTCACCTTCCAACAGAACAACAACCCTAAGCACACAGCCAAAACAACACAGGAATGGCTAAAGGTCTCAACGTCCTTGAGTGGCCCAGCCAGAGCTCGGACTTGAACATCTCTGGAGAGACCTGATAAAGGATGTGCAGCGACACTCCCCATCCAACCTGACAGAGCTTGAGAGGATCTGCAGAGAAGAATGTGAGGAACTCCCCAAATACAGGTGTGCCAAGCTTGTAGCGTTATACCCAAGAAGACTCAAGGCTGTAATCACTGCCAAAGGTGCTTTAACAAAGTCGTGAGTAAAGGGTCTGAATACTTATGTAAATGTGATTGGTTAAAAAATAATAATAATAACTTTTCTAAATGTTCTAAAAAAACTGTTTTTGCTTTGTCATTATGGGGTATTGTGTGTAGATGGTTGAGGGAAAGAAAACAATTTAATCAATTTTAGAATAAGCCTGTAACGTAACAAAACATGGAAAAAGTCAATGGGTCTGAATACTTTCCTGAATGCACTGTATAACTTTACGTTTTCAGCTCGACTGCTAGCCAAGGTACAGAGCTCAGTTACGTGGTACTGAGGGTTTGTTCCTTGGATTCCTTTGTGGGAAACCAGATCTACAGGCTCCATACACTGAGCACTGGGAGCAGAGCAGACTGCATAACAGGGTTAACCTGTTCTAGAGAGACAACACGTGGGATATGGACCTTCCTAACACCTTCCTAATGTTTTGTACACAGTGTATATACTGTCATTACAAACCTCGCCCTATGTCCATATCCCACGTGTTGTCTCTCTAGAACAGGTCAACCCTGTTATGCAGTCTGTGCACTGGGAGCAGAGCAGTGTATGGAGCCTATAGATCTGGTCTCCCACAAAGGAATCCAAGGAACAAACCCTCAGCACCATGTAACTGAGCTCTGTACCTTGGCTAGCAGTCGAGCTGAAAACGTAAAGTTATACAGTGCATTCAGGAAAGTATTCAGACCCATTGACAATATTTCCCACAGTTGTGTCAAGTTGGCTGGATGTCCTTTTGGTGGTGGACCATTCTTGGTGCACACGGGAAACTGTTGATTTTGAAGAACCCAGCAGTGTTGTAGTTCTTGACACACTCAAACCGGTGCGCCTGGCACCTACTGACATACTCCGTTCAAAGGCACTTAAATATTTTGTCTTTCCCATTCACTCTCTGAATGGCACACAACCTGTCTTCTCCCCTTCATATACACTGATTTAAGTGGATCAATAAGGGATCATAGCTTTCACCTGGATTTGACTGGTCAGTCTGTCATGGAAAGAGCAGGTGTTCATAATATTTTGTACACTCAGTGTACAGTACATGACATTAAAAGTCAAGCAAAGTCATTCAGTGGATTTGGGCAATTCAAGCAGAACAAATTATTTAAAAAATGATTTCTCCTTAATTAAATCAAAATACGGCAGTTGACTTGTTGGATTCAATAAACAATACTTTAGCTGATACCCACAGTGGGATATCTGCCACAATGGCAATGGCCGCACGATCTGTGATCTAAACACAAAGGAAGAGGCCACGCAACAGGGACAACTTTCTCCATAACTCTCTCCGGTATGCTTAAGCTGTTGGGATGACAATCAGTAAGCAGGAGAAACCGATCTCCATGTGGATATCACACAGGCTGCTCCCTGTCTCCTCTTCCATGACCAACCTGTTTTATTCAAAGTAGGGCTGTGCCAACACTGTACCTAGGAAGTGGGAGCTGCATGTGACTGTCCGTCAGTATAGGTGGTTGCTATAGGGACTGTATCTGCAGGCCACCTTTCTTTTACAACACCCCCCCCCAGATGTATACTTTTATGGTAAGTGAGATGAAAGTTGTTGTTGAGTAGACAACCATTAAAAATGTGACGTTTTTTTCCATTATGCAATATTAGCTTAGTTGTGAGCAGTATGAACCACCTGTATCGCAGAGAGTAAACAAACAAGTTTAACAACAAACTGGGCAGACTGTTTCCACTGGGCCCTCTAGATCTCAAGAGATCCAATATCCAGTTTTCATCTTTAGCATGTCTCACTAAGGCTTTGATATCAGATACACACTGTTGTCAAAAACATTTTGGTTTAATGTTTTACCATATCTCTGTCCACATACAAAATCCTGCTCATTTAGAGCGGGAGGACGAGAGAGAGTGTGAGAGAGCACTTTTATCATAAACATATGGTAGGTAGGTTACTCCTCAAATAGGAGAGGGAAAATAGTGGATTTGATTGTTGTTGCATTCTTATCAACATTCCATACAACCTGTTAGATCAGATTGAGACTAGAAGAGGCATTTAGTTGTTCTTTGAATTTAACTTTACACTGTAGCAAAACAAAATTTAATGATTTCAATTCCGGTCTACTTAAATATATAATTCTGTGAAATAGGCACTCATACATCTCATTATGTTATTATTCTCTATGACAATTAATACCATAAAGGCCATTGGTTGCAAAAATAGGCAACTTCACATCAGCCTGTAAAAATGACTCTTGCAGCACCTCAGTAGGCTATGACTCATGACGACATTACCTTGTTGAATGACTAGCTAAACATTTCTTAAAATATTCTGGTGACAATTTACAGGATACAATTTCAACCTTATTTGACCATTTAGAAAATGATATGGTCATTAGACTAAAACCTAAGAATATATTTAATAAAAGTACATTGTCCCCTTGCATTGACCATTTAATCTGTGCAATAGGAATATGCTGATCTTGCGATTTATAAGAATGTTGACATGATATTTAACGTCATCGTGTCACGAATCCATCAGACCTCCATATATTTAACAATCTATAAGGAACTTTCACGTCCCTTTCAAGAAGAGACATTATCGTGTTCCTTCATATCCATATGAATACGTTACCCTGAAAAACATGGTCTGTAAAAGCTAAAATATCTTACCATTCTTTCTCCTTCCCCAGACAATTACAATGTATCCTTGTATTCCGTATTGAACAGGGGCTGGCTGTCTCAGTAGTCGTATATTACTAAAAAAAAAGTAAAACGTTGTTGTTTTGCAGTTGGCCAGCTAAGAAAAAAAACAAGAAAAAGTCTAAATAAAAACTAGGATCGCAGACGCCTTCCAAGCAGGAACACACAGATTCTCCTCAGGACCAGCTTCCTCTGTCCATTCTGTAGCTATAGTCTAAACATGAATAGACATAGGAACTGAACTCAGGCTCCCGAATGCTGCTGTTGTATGTTTGAGAGGTAAAGTTCAACTTCGAGGCTGGTAGCTGACTGAACAGCCTGACCAAACAATCCATAAATGGAAAATTCGTCTTTAGCCCTCAGCCAATAGGAGAGGGGTCTGGAAGCGTCACTCCAGAGGGAATCACACCAGATGATTTTGGGTACGTTGGAGAACGCATTTGCTGTGGCTAAAAATAGTAGCGATATCAAATCAGACAAAGAGTTTTGAATTGGAAAAGAATTTATTCTAAAAGAGGACCATATTGTACAAGCATTATACAGGGTATAATACTTTTAGGTCACTTATGGGAAAGCTTTTACAAGTTTATCTTTCCTTCTAAATTGAGCAGAAAAAAATGTCATGTTCCTTTGATATTGCCATTCTGTTTATTTTTAATCCTGAAAAACTCCCTATTCTTTAACGATTAAAAGCATACTAACATCATGCAGCCACCACTATGCTTGAAAATGTGGAGAGTGGTACTCAATAATGTGTTGTATTGAGGACAAAAAGTTAATTGCTTGGCCAAATATTTTGCAGTATTACTTTAGAGCCTTGTTGCAAACAGGATGCATGTTTTGGAATATAACAAGCTTCCTTCTTTTCACTCTGTCTATTAGGTTAGTATTGTGAAGTAACTACAATGTTGTGGAGCCATCCTCAGTTTTCTCCTATCATAGCCATTAAACTCTGAAACTGTTTTAAAGTCACCATTGGCCTCATGGTGAAATCCCTGAGCGGCTTCCTTTCTCTCCAGAAACTGAGTTAGGAAGGATGCTTGTATCTTTGTAGTGACTGGTGTATTGATACACCATCCAAAGTGTAATTAATAATTTCACCATGCTCAAAGGGATATTCAATTACTTTTTTTGTACCCATCTACCAATAGGTTCCCTTCTTTGTGAAGGAATTGAAAAACCCCTGGTCTTTGTGTTTGAATCTGGGTTTGAAATTCACTCCATGACTGAGGGACCTTACAGGTAAGAAATGAGGTAGTCGTAAAAAATAATGTTAAACACTATTATTGCACACAGAGTGAGTCCATGCAAATTATTGTGTGACTTGTTAAGCACATTTCTACTCCTGAACTTCTTTAGGCTTGCCATAACAAAGGGGTTGAATACTTGACTCAAGATTTGTAATTTATTTGTAAAAATGTCAAAAAACATAATTCCACTTTGACATTATGGGGTATTGAGTGTAGGTCAGTGACAAAAAAAAATCAAAATTGTATCCATTTTAAATCCAGGCCGTAACACAACAAAATGTGGAAAAAGTAAAGGGGTGTGAACTTTCTGAAGACACTGTAAGTAACATAACAAAATAATAATCATGTGAATGAATGTTAGAATGACATTTAATGAGTTCTCATGTGACAGATAAGACAACTGTGTGAACACAAATAACTGGAGCAGCGGGATGAAGACAAAGCACTAATTTTTCACTGTGTCAAATGTAGAAAGAGTTCACCCAATTAATTTATTCCAAGTATTGAATATAAACCATTATATATGGTGCAATTACAAAGGCATCTCAATTCTGATATTTGTCCACTAATTGTTCTTTTAACCAATCACATCATACCTTTTCATATCAGTGCCAGTTCAGAGCAAATCTAACTGGTCAAAATATCAGAATTGGGCTTCCTGGGGAAATGCAGTCGAACATGGTGGACCTGTTGAGTGGTTAAACACAGCCTTGTGCCTTGTCAGTGCCAGGTGTGGGAGATTAATTGTAATTAAGGGTATGCCTTCAGTATATAACCTGGATGTTTTCTGTGGCAGATTCCAATTACCACGAGATGGTTGGAGTGCATAGGGAAGATGAGATTGTCCAAATTCAGAAGGGGTGCTGCTCAGGTCATCGCTCGGTAAAGCCCCACCTTATCTCAGCTCACTGGTCACCATTGCAGCACCACCCATAGCACGTGCTCCAGAAGGTATATTTCACTGTTCACCCCTAAAGCCAATTCCTACTTTGGCCGCCTTTCCTTCCAGTTCTCTGCCGCTAATGACTGGAACGAACTGCAAAAATCACTGAAGCTGGAGACTCATCTCCCTCACTAACTTTAAGCATCAGCTGTCAGTGCAGCTTACAAATCATTGCACCTGTACATAGCTCATCTGTAAATAGCCCACCCAACTACCTCATCCCCATATTATTATTATTATGTTTTGCCCCTTTGCACCCCAGTATCTCTACTTGCACATTTATCTTCTGCACATCTATCACTCCAGTGTTAAATTTCTAAATTCTAATTATTTTGCCACTACGGCCTATTTATTGACTTACCTCCCGAATCTTACTTCATTTGCACACACTGTATATAGATTTTCTATTGTGTTATTGACTGTACGTTTGTTTATTCCATGTGTAACTCTGTGTTGTTTGTGTCGCACTGCTTTGCTTTATCTTGGCCAGGTTGCAGTTGTAAATTAGAACTTGTTCTCAGCTGGCCTACCTGGTGAAATAAAATACATAAATACGTGTGGTTATGGCAAGGTTGCCTGCATGCAAGTTGGACCTGCTCTCCTTCTCCCTGGGCATGCCCCTCTGAGGTGTTGTGCAAAGTATTTCATTTTTCACTTATTTAACTCTTATTTTACCAGGTAAGTTGACTGAGAACACATTCTCATTTACAGCAACAACCTGGGGAACAGTTACGGGGAGAGGAGGGGGGATGAAGGAACCAATTGTAAGCTGGGGATGACTAGGTGACCGGGATGGTATGAGAGCCAGATTGAGAATTTAGCCAGGACACCGGGGTTAACACCCCTACTCTTACGATAAGTGCCATGGGACTTTTAGTTACCACAGAATCAGGACACCCGTTTAACCTTTAACGTCCCATCCGAAAGACGGCACCCTACACAGGGCATTGTCCCAAATCACTGCCCTGGGGCATTGGGATATTTATTAATAAAACCATTTAGACCAGAGGAAAGGGTCTTTCCTACTGGTCCTCCAACATCACTTCCAGCAGCATCTGGTCTCCCATCCAGGACCAACTCTGCTTAGCTTCAGAAGCAAGCCAGCAGTGGGATGCAGGATGGTATTCTGCTGGTGTAATATTGATCAGATCTGTGGGTGTCATGGCTCAGGCCTTTATTGAATTGTGGATATAAAATCTTGTCTTGATGTTCTTGTCCCTGATCATATGATTGCACGCAGTTTCTCACAGCCACATTTCTAATGTAATTTGGTTGATGGATATTTGTAAAGCTTTTGCAAGTCCACTCCGTGTCTGCTCATCTACGGTCGGAAATGTGGGAAGTGAGGTGAGGCGACAGGTAGCCTAGCAATTAAAAGCATCAGATTTGACTCCCTGAGCCGACTGTGAACAATCTGTTGATGTGCCCTTATTCGTCCTGTAAGTCGCTCTGGATAAGGGTGTCTGCTAAATTTCTAAAATGTAAATGAGGGTGCAGGGAGGGGTGTGGTCAGACTGCTCGCTCTGTAACCTGTCTGGCAGGCTTAACAATGGAATGCAGGCTGCCTGTGACATTGGCTGTTTTTGAGAGGATCAAAACTGCAATGTATCATGGGTAAATTGTAACTGACTGATATATAAATAAGTAGTTATTTATAATGCAAGTTGATTTATAGATCAGGCAGTTGCCTGCAGTCATTTTGATTATCTTAAACATGGCCAATCTGTAACAGGTCATGCTGCATTTCTAACATCCTTGTCAGACACGTGTGCGTGTCAAAAACCTGTAGAACCTCATTGATGAAAGACAACAATCGCTTATGAAGAGCAAAGATTATACACTGCTCAAAAAAATAAAGGGAACACTAAAATAACACATCCTAGAACTGCATGAATGAAATATTCTTATTAAATACTTTTTTCTTTACATAGTTGAATGTGCTGACTACAAAATCACACAAAAATTATCAATGGAAATCAAATTTATCAACCCACGGAGGTCTGGATTTGGAGTGACACTCAAAATTAAAGTGGAAAACCACACTACAGGCTGATCCAACTGTAATGTCCTTAAACCAAGTCAAAATGAGGCTCAGTAGTGTGTGTGGCCTCCACGTGCCTGTAAGACCTCCCTACAACGCCTGGGCATGCTCCTGATAAGGTGGCGGATGGTCTTCTGAGGGATCTCCTCCCAGACCTGGACTAAACAAGGGGTCTGAGGATCTCATCTCGGTACCTAATGGCAGTCAGGCTACCTCTGGCGAGCACATGGAGGGCTGTGCGGCCCCCCAAAGAAATGCCACCCCACACCATGACTGACCCACTGCCAAACCGGTCATGCTGGAGGATGTTGCAGACAGCAGAACGTTCTCCACGGTGTCTCCAGACTCTGTCACATGTACTCAGTGTGAACCTGCTTTCATCTGTGAAGAGCACAGGGCGCCAGTGGCGAATTTGCCAATCTTGGTGTTCTCTGGCAAATGAAAAACGTCCTGCACGGTGTTGGGCTGTCAGCACAACCCCCACCTGTGGACATCGAGCCCTCATATTACCCTCATGGAGTCTGTTTCTGACCGTTTGAGCAGACACATGCACATTTGTGGCCTACTGGAGGTCATTTTGCAGGGCTCTGGCAGTGCTCCTCCTGCTCCTCCTTGCACAAAGGCGGAGGTAGCGGTCCTGCTGCTGGGTTGGTGCCCTCCTACGGCCTCCTTCACGTCTCCTGATGTACTGGACTGTCTCCTGGTAGCGCCTCCATGCTCTGGACACTATGCTGACAGACACAGCAAACCTTCTTGCCACAGCTCGCATTGATGTGCCATCATGGATGAGCTGCACTACCTGAGCCACTTGTGTGGGTTGTAGACCCCGTCTCATGAAAGCAACGCCAGCATTCAAAAGTGACCAAAACATCAGCCAGGAAGCATAGGAACTGAGAAGTGGTCTGTGGTCACCACCTGCAGAACCACTCCTTTATTGGGGGTGTCTTGCTAATTGCCTATAATTTCCACCGGTTGTCTATTCCATTTGCACAACAGCATGTGACATTTATTGTGAATCAGTGTTGCTTCCTAAGTGGACAGTTTGATTTCACAGAAGTGTGATTTACTTGGAGTTACATTGTGTAGTTTAAGTGTTCCCTTTATTTTTTTGAGCAGTGTATATATACTGAGAAGATGCATATCTCTTTGCCCCAAATATGGGAGTCAATGTCCACAAAGCAGCACGGTGGGCTGTTTAGCTCCTGCCTATCCTTTCTTTGGATAGGTGGATACATCTCATTATGTATTTTTATTTTTTTATATTCGATGAGTGTTGTTGACATCACCACCTGTATTTCAATAGGGACACTACTAACCTCATACCACTTCTGTGGGACATCAAAGATATTGTTGTTAAAAACAAGTCTGTTCTTTCCTAAGTATTTTGAAAGAAATAGTATATTTGTGTTTGATTTATTTGATAAAGAAGGAAACTCTTTTATATAACGTTCTTAAACATATAACTGCCCAATACATTATAAAGAATGTAATTATATATGTAAAGCAATACCTTTAGCAATACCTTTAGATTAATGAAATCTAATTTGTGTTTTGGAGAACGTGTCAAGATAGAGGCACAATTTATGTTAGGAGGTTGCCCCCTGTTGGAAAATAAATGTAATAATACATTCATAAGAACTTTTTAACTCAAAGAACAAGATCTCTCAGAGGGCAATTCTTCTGGAATTCATACATTACTGAAATTAAATGGGGGAAAGCTTTGTTGCTCCGTCACAAATGTTGTATATCAAATAAAGTAAAATAAATTCCCTTTAAAATCTTGCACAAAATATACCCTTGCAATAACTTGTCTAAATTCATGGACTTAGGTCATTAGCCTTTTCTGTGATAAAGAAGGGGAATCTATATTACACATGTTTTATGAGTGTGACTCTGAAGTTATTTTGGCACGAGTTAATTTTAATTTAATCAATAAGTCCAATGTATTTACAACGAAAGATGTAATATGTTATTATTTAAATGAAAACAAACAAAACTACTGAATTAGTCAGTAATTTCCTCAGTCTCTGTTAAATTTTATATACACAAAAACAAATATTTGAAATTTGTCCGAAAATGCTAAATATTTTTACTTGAAATCCAATATTTAATAACATTTTATTTTAGGTACCTTAACTTTCCAAAGTCAATTCTTGTAATATTCATTTTTTACTGTTAATGTTATTTTATGTTTCTTCAGAGAAAATATACGTGTAGGGATGTCCTATGTTTGTATTATATTGTAATTTAAAATGTAATAATAATAAATATTTATAAATTACACAACAAAAAAACATACCAGCCTCATACCGATAACTGATATTGTTTTTTCTCAAAGTTGCCGGGATGTCACGTCCTACTTACCAGTACACTCGTAACAACTTAAACATTACGAAACTTCTCTTCGATCAAATAAACCTCACGTAGCAAATAAGCTATACATTTTTTGTTGTAAATTCGACACATTGACCTCCACAAAAACTCATTGCTTGGTTGGACGAAACAACAAAAAACGTCACCGTTGGTGGGAGATTTTCCGCAGTTGGGCCCTTCTGAAGAGCTGGGTGCATGGCAATTACAGGAAAAAAGGTAAGTAGCGCCATCTGCAGGGAAAAAGTTTTAAGCACAAACTTTGCCCAGAGAAATTTGAAGCTGCAAAATGATATGGGAACAGGGGATTTAGAGATGTTTTTATTGTTACATATTTACTTTGAGAATATTTGGAATCACAACTCTGTCGTATCCAAAAGGTTTTTGTCTTATCTACAGTACATTGCATGGAATAGTATATATTTACATAATGGTAATTGTCCTATGCTGATCATTAATGGACATGATTTCGAGACTTTCATGATTAACTCTTAAAATAAGATTACATTTTTTACTAAATGTATAAGTACAACTAATCAGCGAAATAGTGTACTTCTTTTAACTATACCAGTCACATTACCTACTCACACCACAACACGTCTGTTCATTCTGTCTTCCTGTCACAGGCAGCTTTATTTCCTCATTCTGTAAATCAAGAACAAGTTATTATTGTAAGTGCAACAGCCATGGATGTGTTCAGTATCATCATGCTGATTATCTTGGGGAAATGTCAATCGGCAATTATTTTCACAAGCTAGTCAAACTTGATTGGGTTTGTGGATACAATCAAGGAGCCTGATTCTTCTGTAACTTTGGAAAAATTATTTTCTCAAAGGGAAAACATCTAATGTATCAAGAAGACAAAGAAGTAGAGATACCACTGCAATGTGAAGAGAGTCTTGGACAAATTGACCTGAGTCAAGACAACACAGTCGATTAACTGCACTTCTGATGTCAATGAGAAGGAATGTGATGGTTTTAAGGGCAAAACACCAAGTACCAAATCATATATCACATTTAAAAATGTGCATTATTTGCATATGTTCACAATTTTACCTCAACATTTCTATTTCCTTTTAATTTCTGAAAAGATCCTTTATTGTTGCATTTTCTAAATCAATGAGTGAGTTCACATTTCCATTTCCACAAATTCACATTTCCTAAATGATCCTGTATGAGGAAACCAACTCATGTAAAATCTGATAAATATACAAATGTATTCAATACAACTTATTTGCTTGATATTATATTCAGATTAATTGTTTAATCATTCTCTATTTCTGTTTAGGAAGATATGGTTAAAATGAAAATGTGTTCTTTCTCCATAGTATGAAAGATCTGATCTGGAAACTCAGGTCACCAAACAGGAACGAGAATCAATCAACCATACATGCCATTTCACAGCTGCAAAATATTATTCCGACAAGCCATTCTCCGTGTACTGGATCAAGACCATCAGCGAAGAAAGCACTTGTCTTTATTCCTTTTCTTATGAAAGCCATGACGCACAAACCTATATCCATCACTGTCTCACTGATAAGGACTTGCTTAAAAGAGTGACACATACTTCATATCCCTCCCAAAATGGACGCAACTATCATCACCTTAAGATGAACAATGTCACACATTCGGACAGTGGACAGTATGTGTGTGCCTTAAAAGTACAAGTACAAGGTGAAAAATGGTAGTCAGGTAAATCACTAATATGACAGTCACTGTGAAAAGAATGAAGAATTCAACAACCACACCTCCAATAATGAAATAGCTCTGTAAAATAGTGAGTTACAGTACATTGTTAACACTAAACAATCTTATGCTCATGAGTGAATAATACCTCATTGATCTTCATTCTATATGCTTTGTGTTTTAGATCCTTTCATACCACTGTATGTGGTGGGAGCCCTTTACTTCTGCTTATTTGTTACTACCATTGTTATTGTCATGAGGGAAAATACCAAGATTTCCCAACGTGTGTAAAAAAACAACCTACTGTATGTACTATCATGAAGTATGTATTTTTTCAATCATAGTCATTGTTATTGGCCTTCTCTTTTTCTCTTTTTCCTCTGCAGCAAAATCTCACACTCTGAGGATGAAAAGGTATGTTTTAGTTAAAAAAAAAACATTTTCTATAAACCTCTTATCATTACATGACACAAGACCCAAACTGTTACAGACCTATATCCATCCTGCCCTGCTTTTCTGAAGTCTTCGAAAGCCAAGTTAACTAACATATCACCGACCATTTCGAATCCCACCACACCTTCTCCAAAATGCAATCTGGTTTCCGAGCTGGTCATGGGTGCACCTCAGCCACGCTCAAGGTCCTATACGACATCATAACCACCATAGATAAAAGACAGCACTGTGCAGCCGTTTTCATCGATCTGGCCAAGGCTTTCGACTCTCAATCACCGCATTCTTATCATCAGACTCAACCGCTTTGGTTTCTCAAATGACTTCCTTGCCTGGTTCACCAACTACTTCTCAGATAGAGTTCAGTATGTCAAATTGGAGGGCCTATTGTTCGGACCTCTGGCAGTCTCTATGGGGGTGCCACAGGGTTCAGTTCTCGGGCCGACTCTTTTCTCTGTATATATCAATGATGTCGCTCTTGCTGCTGGTGATTCTCTGATCCACCTCTACGCAGACGACACCATTCTGTATACATCTGGCCCGTCCTTGGACACTGTTTTAACAAACATATACAAGTTGTTGATTCTTCAGAAAAAAATACAGTTTTATATCTTTGTTTGAAGCCTGAAATGTGGCAAAAGGTCGCAAAGTTCAAGGGGGCCGAATACTTTCGCAAGGCACTGTAAATGAGCTTCAATGCCATACAACACTCCTTCCGTGGCCTCCAACTGCTCTTGAATGCAAGTAAAACTAAATGCATGCTCTTCAACCGATTGCTGCCCACCCCTGTCTGCCCGACCTAGCATCACTACTCTGGACGGTTCTGACTTAGAATATGTGGACAACTACAAATACATAGGTGTTTGGTTAGACTGTAAACTCCCCTTCCAGACTCACATTAAGCATCTCCAATCCAAAGTTAAATCTAGAATTGGCTTCCTATTTCATAACAAAGTCTCCTTCACTCATGCTGCCGAACATACCCTCGTAAAACTGACTATTCTACCGATCCTTGACTTCGGCGATGTTATTTACAAAATAGCCTCCAACACTCTACTCAGCAAATTGGATGTAGTCTATGACTGTGCCATCCGTTTTGTCATCAAAGCCCCATATACTACCCACCACTGCGACCTGTATGATCTCGTTTGCTGGCCCTCGCTACATATTCGTCACCAAACCCACTGGCTCCAGGTCATCTACATTTCAAGTCAGTTTTTCACAATTCCTGACATTTAATCAGAGTAAAAATGCCCTGTCTTAGGTCAGTTAGGATCAACACCTTATTTTAAGAATGTGAAATGTCAGAATAATAGTAGAGAGAATGATTTATTTCAGCTTTTATTTCTTTCATCATATTCCCAGTGGGTCAGAAGTTTACATACACTCAATTAGTTTTTGGTAGCATTGCCTTTAAATTGTGGGTCAAATGTTTCGGATAGCCTTCCACAAGCTTCCCTCAATAAGTTGGGTGAATTTTGGCCCATCCCTCTTGACAGAGTTGGTATAACTGAGTCAGGTTTGTAAGCCTCCTTGCTCACACACGCTTTTTCAGTTCTGCTCAAAAATGTTCTATAGGATTGAGGTCAGGGCTTTGTGATGGCCACTCCAATACCTTGACTTTGTTGTCCTTAAGCCATTTTGTCACAACTTTGGAAGTATTCTTGTGGTCATTGTACATTTGCAAGACCCATTTGCGACCAAGCTTTAACTCCCTGACTGATGTCTTGAGATGTTGCTTCAATAAATCCAGATCATTTTCCATCCTCATAATGCCATCTATTTTGTGAAGTGACCATTCCCCCCTCCAGCAAAGCACCCCCACAACATGATGCTGCCACCCCTGTGCTTCATGGTTGGGATGGTGTTCTTCGGCTTGCAAGCCTCCCATTTTCTTCCAAACATAAAGATGGTCATTATGGCCAAGCAGTTCTATTTTTGTTTCATCAGACCAGAGGACATTTCTCCAAAAAGTACGATCTTTGTCCCCATGTGCAGTTGCAAACCGTAGTCTGGCTGTTTTATGGCGGTTTTGGAGCAGTGGTTTCTTCCTTGCTGAGAGGCCTTTCTTGTTATGTCGATATCGGACTCGTTTTACTGTGGATATAGATACTTTTGTACCTGTTTCCTCCAGCATCCTCACAAGGTCCTTTGCTGTTGTTGTGGGATTGATTTGCACTTTTTGCATCAAAGTACGTTCATCTCTGGTTCATCTTTGGGAAATTGCTCCCAAGGATGAACCAGACTTGTGTATGTCTCCAATTTTTTTTCTGAGGTATTGGCTGATTTCTTTTGATTTTCCCATGATGTCAGGCAAAGAGGCACTGAGTTTGAAGGTAGGCCTTGAAATACATCCACAGGTACACCTCCAATTGACTCAAATGATGTCAATTAGCCTATCAGAAGCTTCTAAAGCTTTTCTGGAATTTACCAAGCTGTTTAAAGGCACAGTCAATTTAGTGTATGTAAACTTCTGACCCACTGGAATTGTGATACAGTGAATTATAAGTGAAATAATCTGTTTGTAAACAATTTTTGGAAAAATGACTTGTGTCATGCACAAAGTAGATCCTAACCGACTTGCCCAAACTATAGTTTGCTAACATAAAATTTGTGGAGCGGTGGAAAAAACTAGTTTTAATGACTCCAACCTAAGTGTATATAAACTTCTGACTTCAACTGTAGATGGAAACAGAAAAGTCTGAGACTTCTGAGTAAAACACTGGGGTAAAACCTGTATGGAAATGCACCACTTGTTAGGTCAGGGAGTCTGGAAAAACTCCTGGTCGTCCCCAATGCCAATTCCTCCTTTGACCGCCTTTCCTTCCAGTTCTCTGCTGCCAATGACTGGAACGAACAAAAATCACTGAAGCTGGAGACTCATATCTCCCTCACTAACTTTCAGAATCAGCTGTCAGAGCAGCTTAACGATCACTGTACCTGCATATAGCCCATCTTTAAATAGCACACCCAACTACCTCATCCCCATAAATTTGTTTGTTTTTGTTTGCTCTTTTGCACCCCAGTATCTCTACTTGCACATCATCCTCTGCACATCTATCACTCCAGTGTTAATGCTAAATTGTAATTATTTTTCAGCTATGACCTATTTATTACCTTACCTCCCTAACCTTACGACATTTGCACACCCTGTACATAGATTTTCTATTGTGTTATTGACTACATTCATTTATCCTATGTATAACTCTGTGTTGTTGTTTTTGTCACACTGCTTTTCTTTATCTTGGCCAGGTCACAGTTGTAAATGAGACCGCGTTCTCAACTGGCCTACCTGTGTCAAGCCCTGACCTTAGTTCCTTTTTATGTCTCTATTTTGGTTTGGTCGAGGCGTGAGTTGGCGTGGGCATTCTATGTTGTTTTTCTATGTTTTCTATGTGTTTGGCCTGGTATGGTTCCCAATCAGAGGCAGCTGTCTTTCGTTGTCTCTGATTGAGAACCATACTTAGGTAGCCTGTTCCCACCTAGTGTTTGTGGGTAGTTGTTTCCTGTTTTGTGTTGTCACCTTTCAGGACTGTTTCGATTTTCGTTGTGTAACTTAGTTATTTTGTATTTCGTGTTCAGTTATATTACATTAAAATGGACACTTACCACGCTGTGTTTTGGTCCGATCTTTCCTGTTCCTCAGACGAAGAAGATCGTTACAACCTGGTTAAATAAAGGTGAAATAAACATTTAAAAAACCTGCTACTAATGATTTAATGCAATTCATATTTATTCTAGAATGATAATACTTATTATTGATCTATTACAGAGATCAAGATGGAGAGGAGACACATGACTCAGACTGTGAGTGTGCATTGTGCATGTTTATTCCATAATAGGAATGTGTGAATTTGTTCATAGAAATACAGTGCTGCTGACTGCAGCTCAAACCCATCTAGTCCCACTACTTCCTCTTTCTGGGTGTAGGCTCCTCATATGCTGTGAGCAGAAGAGAGGAGGAGGGTCCCTAATCACTTCTGAAGATGACTGAAGTGAGAGATCCTATTACTGCACAGAACAGGGCCGAGGAACACTGCACAGAACAGGGCTGAGGAACATGCTGATGTTGCTGCCAAGCCCTATTCTGTGGTCATGCTCAATACTGAATATGAGGCCTTTGACCCCCAGGCCACACATGCACCTGACCACCAGGATTACTAACAACCAATAGTTACTCATATCATATAGATATTGTGTTTAGACTGGGTTGGGGTGGGGCCAACAAGGGTTTGTTTGGGATGGGGTTCAAATCAAATCAATGTTATTTGTCACATGCACCGAATACAACAGGTGGATTGTATTGGATTGTATGGATTGTATTTGACTACTTGACAGGTAGACCTTACAGTGAAATGCTTACTTACAAGCCCTTAACCAACAATGCAGTTTTAAGAAAAAATACCTAAAAAAAATAAAGAAATAAAAGTAACATAATTAAAGAGCAGCAGTAAAATTACAATTGCGAGGCTATATACAGGGGGTACTGGTAAAGAGTCAATATGTGGGGGCACCGGTTAGTCTTAAGTAATTGAGGTAATATGTACATTTCGGTAGAGTTATTAAAGTGACTATGCATAGATAATATGCTGCAATTGTTTATGTGTCGGGGGGCTAGGATCAGTCTGCTATATCTGGAGTATGTATCCTGTCTTATCCGGTGTCCTGTGTGAATTTAAGTATGCTCCCTTTAACTCTCTCTTTCTCTCTTTTCTCTCGGAGGACCTGAGCCCTAGGACCATGCCTCAGGATTACCTGGCCTTCTGACTCCTTGCTGTCCCCAGTCCACCTTGTCGTGCTGCTGCTCCAGTTTCAACTGTTCTGCCTGCAGCTATGGAACCCTGACCTGTTCACCGGACGTGCTACCTTGTCCCGGACTTGCTGTTTTCGACTCTCTCTACCGCACCTGCTGTCTCTAACTCTGAAGGATTGGTTATGAAAACCAACTGACATCTACTCCTGAGGTTCTGACCTGTTGCACCCTCTACAACCTCTGTGATTATTATTATTTGACTGTCGATGAGAATGGGAGGTGTGATCGGTACTCTTTTTCCTGTAGTCCTTTTCCGTCGTTGTCGGTGTTCAGGCCTACCACTGTTGCGTCATCGGTAAATTTAATGATGATGTTGGATCCACTCATGCTGGATTGAACATTTTCATTAAATGGTGGTAGTGCTCAGTCCTACAGTTGTTCTTATTGTTTATCTGATATTGTGTGATACTGAATGTTTGATTGCTTAATTATTATGTAGCATTGAATAAACATTGCATAAATAAAATTAATGGGATTTTTTATTTTGATATGCAATCTTTGCAATATCAATTTGATTATCAATTGGGGATAGTGTATAATGAGCCCTAAGTCGACATATGAATGGATCAGACGATACTTGAGGAATCAAGAGCTTGAGAGAAATCACTTTATGGGGCTCTCCCAAGCCTCCAGTCGTAGGTCAAAAGGCCCCTACGTTTTATATAGTCTGGATAGCAGTCAGTTAAAACTGGTCCCAGGTCTGTACTTGGGGGTGCAACATAGCCCGCCCCGAAACTCCTCCCCTGTCTGTCTCTGTCTCCTCCCGAAGGTAAACATGGCCGCTGTGTCTATAAAGCGAAACGATAGCAAAGCTTTGGATATAATGCTGCTAGCTAGCTAAATACCAAAGTTATCACTGTTGTATGCCATCTGGGTTTACGTTGTGGAGTTCTTCTCCAGCAAGCTAATGAATGGACCAACGTTCTGCAGCAAGGCGTTCGCAAAGTTCTGCAAATGGAATGCTTGCTAAAATAGCTTTCTCTACCAAGTTGTTTCACGAACTAAAACTTGCTTGCTAGCAGCGAACTGCAATGTTAGCTTACTAGCTTGCTAGGACACCCATAGCTCGCCAACACAGCACAACAGCTGTGTGTTGACACGAAAGGGGATCGCCAGCAAGCTTTCTCAGCCTGATCCAAATGGAGAACTCTATCTCGAAAAATGGATTGTATTTGACTACTTGACATATTCAGCAGTTTATGTTTGAGCTGTTGTGCTATCGCGCTTACACGTTAGCTACGTTTTGACATTATTTTCTCACTGAAGTCTTGGAAGTATCCATTGATCAACTTTAGTTGTTGGACTCGAGCTTTTAATAATGTTTTCTGTGAAGCCCATGAAACCAACCTTTAAATCTTACCTTCCGCCTTTACAGGTGAGTAACCTTACTTTACTAGCTACGTTACTTTGTCCTCAGTATACTATAACTTGTACTACTGAGTAGTTAGCTAGGTAGGATTACTTGTTAAATCCCTAGCTACTGTATATGTTGTGCATTTAGTTTGCTTATTATAGACTAACAAACTGTCTCTGTTTTACCTTTCATGCAGACTGATCTGAAAAAAATTCCACAGCCACCTATCAAGAAGTTAGAGGCCAGGTTACTTCCAGGTGAGTTTACAGTTCCCTCTGCCACAGCTAACTTGTTGCCTCTGCCTGTTCTATTTAACTAACAACTATGTTATGAGTACGTAGAGGCTACATAAATTAAACCACCCATCAAAATATCTCACTCCTGAAAAATAACCAGTAAAGGCTGATCTCATCCAGTTATACTCTTTCTTCTCATGCTAAGGTAGAAGATCACTGATATTTCAATGACCAGCCAGTGAACTCCTGTATCTCTTCAGCTAAATGTAATTGGTTGTTTTGAATGTTTACTCTGTCAGTGCACCTCACTTGTGGTTTTGCCCACAGGTCATTTGCATCCCTAATTGTCACATTAGTCTGTGGTAATCTAATCCAACTGAGTCTCTTTTTTTATTCTGGGCTGTTTCAAGTCACCATGGCAATGCAGTGCCTGCCTGGCCTCCTTTTCATCACTGCAACTAACGGTGCATAATTTAGCCTTAGTTAACAATGGGCTGGTTCATATATTCCTTCCTGCCTTTGCAGTCAAATCCCAGCTCAGAGAGGATGCGAGTTGGTTAATGACTGTCTTAAGGAGAATACAATAAGAGATTCACAAGGGTGTTTCCTGTTCACAGGGCATCAGTCACTAAAAGCTTTTTACCACATTTAGTGTGTTTTTCTCCACCAATGAGTTTTTAATGTGTGGCAGGACCTCAGGTTTGTTTACTTTTTTTTACATTAAGTTGGCAGTGTTTGTGTGAGCTAAACTGACACCCAACCTCTCCATATTACATTTTGCTCCAGTATATTAAGATATACAAGGAGACATTAGAAATAAAATGAAAATTCTGTGTATGTATCTAACCATCACTTATCAAACTGTGTACAGGGAGGGGCCATGACCCTCCCACTCAATTCATGTTGCCCCCTGTCCCCATAAACTATTGTTCCAAAAAAGCCAGGATGTGTAACAACATTCTTTGGCATTTCGGTTCATTCATGGCTGTTATGGAGGCAGAATCTCACTGATATAATGGAGCAAGATAGAGAAACACTTGACCATATAACCTTGAAGTATCATTAGGCCTATATCTGAGTCTAATGACAAGTAATGAACCAGAGGTTGTGCTGTGGGACAAATTTCCCTTTGAGGCGTTCACTCCTTATAATTAAGCAACAGAGGATAGACCTTCCCTCGCTCTAGAAGCAATTAGCATGTTTTTTTTACGCTTCTGAAATAAAACCAAAATGTTGTACTTTATTGCTATTTTCTTTGCTTTGCAGGGCTCTACGCTGAACACGTGTGCCTAAGTTGTAAAATGTTTGCGTACACAAAAATTTAGGAGCGCAGTGAAAAAATAATTGATGTAATAATGCTAGAATCCTTAATTTTTAGGATCGCACAGTAATTTTTTGGGCCGCATATGTGAGTAAAACAGGTGCACTGTATAGCCCTGCTTTGGTTGTATACTTCTATTTCTCTGCTCTATTTCAGCTGATCATTTTAAGATGCTGGTATGTTTTGTAGAGGGATGGCTGCTGTTCTTTGACTGGAGGTTTAGCTAGTGTTATTTCTGGGTTCTGCCAGTGTCTTTAAATGAATGCTGGCAGTTAAAGTAAACATGAGGCCCTCACGCAGTGCCACCTGGCCTTGCTTTACAAAATAAGATAGTCACCCCCTCTCCCTCAACTAGACTACAAACAGTTTAGCCTACATTGAATCTCAGGTTTGATTTTACACCATGGCCTATGTTCTGATCTTTAGTTCATGGCACTGTGAAGGTGGCCCTGAATGGGGAGACTTTGGCTTTGTTTGTGGGCTTCCCAGCTCCTTGGCAGTGTTGCTATGCAACTTGAATGTGACCCATTCAAAGGGCTCTCTGATTGAGTGAGCCATTCAAGTCCACACCAAACTGACCAGACAGAGGACCACAGTGGGGCTAACTCATCTCAACAAATCATCTCAACTGTGCTCTCTCTTCTATCTTCCCCTCTCTCTCTCTCTCTGTTCATCTGTCCTACCCCTTTAATTTCTGGAGCTCTCTGTTTATCTCTCTGTCCTCTTCAGATTCTCTCCATCCCTGTCTGGTCCTTCGCTGGCTGACCACCTCTAGTTAGTGAACGGTCTGGTTGAGATTCTCCCTCTTCTCTGAATATTTTTATTTTTTTCCTCCTCGAGACCTAGTTCTCCCTCTCATCCCCCACTCTCTTTCTCTCTCTCCTACTCTCACTTTGTATGTGACTTGTGTTTCTGGAGTGTGTGGGTGTCCAAGCATAGACGACCAACATTGACTGTCTTGCTTAGGCTCCTCGCTGACACACTGTCACCTTTATGACACATGTTCATCTCAACTGTAGGCATCTCTAATGATAGTTAGACAGGTACTTTAATAGATGTCCCACTGTTGTTTTCTCAGTAGAATGTGAGCTGAGGCCTCTCCTGAGGCTGTGGAAAAATGTGCCTGGCAGTGGTGTTTGCATGAGGCAAAGCGCACTCTCTGTACTCCCAAACACATTCTCACCTCTCTGGCCACATACTAATGCTGTCCTCCGTCTCTCTTCACCACGTAGTTTGTCAGCACGGGAGTTCTGCTCAGTTACTCACACAACCATGGCTAATATGGGAAAAGTCATGAGTTTCTCAGAATGACATGTCTTATCGCTATCCATCAACAATGTCAAATCAAATGTATTTGTCACATACACATGGTTAGCAGGTGTTAATGCAAGTGTAGCGATATGCTTGTGCTTCTAGTTCCAACCATGCAGTAATATCTAACAAGTAATATAACCTAACAATTTCACAACAACCACCTTATACACACAAGTGTAAAGGAATGCATAGGCAAGATGCAGTAGGTGATATAGAGTACAGTATATACTTATGAGATTAGTAATGTAGGGTATGAAAACATATGAAGTGGCATTGTTTAAAGTGGCTAGTGATACATTACATCAAGATGCAGTAGATGGTATAGCGTACAGTATATACATATGAGATGAGTAATGTAGGGTATGAGAACATTATAACGTGGCATTGTTTAAAGTGGCTAGTGAAACATTTAATTACATCACGATGGCAAGATGCAGTAGATGGTATGTGATGGTGTTACTGGTGCACTGTACTCCACTATTGTACAGGTGGAATGCTGAAGTATATCTGTCCCTTTTAACTGCCATCTTTGTTGTAACTGAGGCATTTCTCCCTAGTCTCATGTGACTGAGGGGATTGTCATAATCACTGTATACAGAGACCGTGTTGCGTCTCTGAGCCTGTGTCCCTCGCCACCAGCTGTCCAAACTGTGATCTGGTCTGCTAGGTGCTGTACATAAACACGGGTGGCCTGCTTTGAAAGCTACAAAACCCCAGGTAAGCAAAGCCAGGTTGTGGCTAGTTGGGTCAGTTGGCAGGTCTGATCACGTTAATAGCCCTATTTGATTTAGGGGTTTGTGGACTTAGTCAAAAAGGAGAACCTCATCCTTGGAAGCGTTTGTTCCCTCCAGTATGGTTACATGATATACATGTTTTTGACTTGCCAGTCACACACAGGATAGACCTTGTGATTCTTCTGGATCTGTGTTACCACGACCGTGACCAACTGACATTTATCTGAATAGGCACTGAAAGTAGCCAACTCTGTGATAAACAGCGAGTGCTATGATGTAAGCGGTTGATGACATGACCACAGTACTGTTTGTTAGATGTTGTGGTAACCCAGGTTACTTGCAGAGTTGCTGTCCAGTGGGGGTTCAAGGCTGTGTGTGGCTGTACTGTACTCATGTCAGACCCGTCAGCATTCTGCCTCCACAAAAGAGTTGTTAACTCATCAAGGCTGCAGATTATTAGACCCAGCTTTTAAAAAAATACATTATTTTTACCTTTATTTAACTAGGCAAGTCAGTTTGGAACAAATTCTTATTTTCAATGACAGCCTAGGAACAGTGGGTTAACTGCCTGTTCAGGGGCAGAACGACAGATTTGTACCTTGTCAGCTCGGGGATTTGAACTTGCAACCTTCCGGCTACTAGTCCAACGCTCTAACCACTAGGCTACCCTGCCGCTTTGGAAGTGAACACGGTAGTGTTGGATGGGGGTGATGGTGGGCACTTGCTGACTTGTCCCACAATTACAAGAGCGGCAACCTATTTCTTCAGTCTCTCTCTCTGTTCCTTGTCTGATCTTAATCCAAGCTGAGAAACATGACCGTAGATCTACACCTTACTGTCCCCACTATCTTCAATAAGACTCACAGGCCGTAACGTTTTATTGTTACATTAAATAACTTGTAATGCAGTGACACGGGTCATATAATGTAGCTTGTAAACAATGTTTTACATGGATTACAGGCAAGAACAAATAAGCCTAGCCTTGGGTGAAATGTCTATACAAGGAGTAGCCTACACAGTGCCTACACAGTATAAGATTCACCTGGAAGTCAGCATTTCATTAAAACTTTGTACGCCATCTTTATATCAATGTACGGTCAGGCTGTAATTTGGATGTATGGTCAGGCTCCAATTTGGATGTACGGTCAGGCTCCAATTTGCTCATAGACAATGCAGTGTATATAATGAATGCATCAAATGAAACCAGCTAAATGGAAAGTGACAGATTACTGTTGGGCTGAATGGGTTAAGCTTATGCTGACTGACTCACATTTTGACATGTGAGGATCCTGTTTGCAGTGCTGGGCCTGGTTCTCTTTGGCTGTTCCCTGCCTGTCCTACGGTAACCTTCTGCAAAGCAGCTCCAGCTGTTATGGATGGGCTGGCCTATAGTCTAGTGACGCTGCAGTGTCGCTCACAACCATACTGCCACGATATAAAACGAGAGGGAATCACAACTGCACTGCATTCATGTGATGTACTAGTCTATCATAGTCTCTTCTACTTTAGGTCTTCACTTCATACATAGATTAAGCATGAATTTACCAATCATGAAATGCCAGGAACTTTGCACTATGCGAAGATAGCAGCTGCATTCATTGAACTGGTCATTGTTTAGATTTCAAATGTTTGAGAGAGACAACGGTTTGTCATAAACATTCATGTCCATCCAAGTTGCCAGCGAGTTTGCGAGCTTGTTACTGTCAGACCTCTTAGGTTCAGTGACACAGGCAGCGGCAACATCAATTAAAAACAACATTCGTGGTTTCGTCTAGAAAGTTACGGTCTAGTTCAGGACCGGTCTTTGATGAAGAGGGGTTTTGATCTGGATGTAAAACTTGAGAGGAGGACCTCGATCCATCAAGCAGCCTTACTAACCAAAGTGGTCTCTGTCCGTTTGAGGCTGTGCTCAGTTAAAAGTTTATGCTGGGTTCTGAGTTATTCTCATGGCAGATAATTTTCCCGGGAGGAGGACAGCTAGGCCCACCTGATCCCCATTCTCTGGCTCATGGGGTTTCCCTGGCAAGCCCGTAGTGCATGTGCTGAGTCTGAACTCCCACTGAATGGCCAGAGAGCGAGAAGGATCCTGGAGTAGAAACAGTCAGCAGTGTATGTGACTCATGAGCTCTTTTTTTTATATTGAAAAATAAATACCTCTTGGAGCTGTGTGAATCTGGGCTATGGAGGTAATTACAAAACATCTTTTTGTGAGGAGGAGAGAGAAGTTGTGTAAATGGAGGGAATCCTCTTGAGTTCAGACACCAGGTTGTCAGGCTGTGGGTTTTTGTGTTGTGTCCTGAGATGCTACTGAAACCAAAGAGGGGTTAAAGTGTAGAGGTCACAACGTGCTATAAGGCCTATAAGTTAGGTAACAGAGTGTTGTGTTTACCTCCTCTGTCATGAAGTGGTCTAGCTATTCTCTGACAGGTATTTCCATCACTCTGACCCAATGCCTCAGACTGGAATGTGGGATCATTCGAGCCAATTCGAGGGCCTGAGAGGAGAAATGCACAGATCACTCTCCAGCAGTGTAACAGGATGCCTCTGGCTGTATGGCAGAAACCTGAATGAGACTAGGAGAAAGACATTTTAGTACGTGATCATTCCACTTCCATAGCATATTTCCCCCAGCTTCATTCATGTCATATTACTCAGCCATCAGCCCCTGTTTTGTTTCATCGCTATAAGACTTAAAATATCTGTGTGGTTAACACTCACCTTCTATTTATGTCCCTTTTAGGCCTATGTTTTCTACCTCTTTTCTTTGAAACCTAAATGTCATAGTTCATGTTACTTCCTGTTTGTCATCCTCAGGGGAGATTGTGGTGAACGAAGTGAGCTTTGTGAGGAAGTGCATTGGAGCAGATAGCAGCCATGGTGACCTGTGGGGGAAGCTGATATGCACCAACTTCAAGGTTTCCTTCATCACCCATGATGCCCTCCCCATGCAGGTATGTTTTCAAGAAGGCTGCTGAGGGGAGGACGGCTCATAAAAATAACTGGAACGACGCGAATGGAATGGCATCCGACGCATGGAAACCGTGTGTTTGATGTATTTGATACCATTCCACTGAATCTGCTCCAGCCATTACCATGAGCCCGTCCTCCCGAATTAAGGTGCTACCAACCTCCTGTGGTGCACTCTGTGTGCCCCTCTCCCAAAAATGACCGTAGCTCTATGGGCTGGTTACTCAGATTAATCTGAGACAATCTCCATTAAAATGTATTTTTATTCCACGACTAGTCTTAATCTGTGTCCCGGGAGGCTGACCCTACATGATCACACCTGAATTTATTGGAGAAAGTGTGGTCAGGGTTGTCACACGATATGCAACATGTGGGATAGGCCTGTTGTCTGTTGTAAAATACCCATCAACAAAAAGGTTTGTAGGACACTGCTGTCTTTCTTCCAGTGTCAGATGTTTTATGTAACCTCCCACCCTGTGCTTTTAGACCGCCTGTTTTGTGTTAAGCTTATTTTGATGCATTCACCTCTTAAACAACTTAAGTGAGTCATCCCAGATCTGTTTACTTGAAAAACAGAAGTTTATAGGACTGCACTACTCTTGGAAGCCTTGATTGTCATTGATTGCAAGTTGTGGATTTGCCTTTCAGTTCAAATGGGTTTAACTTTGAGATTCACACATTTGCTCAAAAGTTGTCAATGATCTCCATTCATCAGCTGATTCCATGTTAATCATTACATTTCACTGAAAAGCAAAAACGACAGTATCATCATCAGTGTTCCTGGCAGAGCAATTCCAGATGGTTCAAATGTTTTCCCCTCAGCTGTTGATAACGTGGTGCAGTCTCACTCCGCTGCAGTTAAAACCTCTTGTCTCCCTGGAACTATTGTGTGTTTTCCCCAGGTACCTCCTCTCCTCACCATGTTCATCTCTGTGTTGTGTTCTCTCAGAGGTTCCAGGTTGCCAACCGTCTGCTTGGAGAGCACGATGTTCCCCTGGCGTGTGTGGAGCAAGTGGTGACGGGTAAGACCATGTGCCATTATGCTAACCATGGTGACAAGATGGCAAACAAACTCAAACAGAATTTTCCACCAAAATATAACTCAGTGGAAAGTAGCCTACATATGACACTGACAGGCCCTTTAGTCCAGAAAAAAAGAGCAGGTTAGGTTCCTGACAGGTAATGTTTTTTTTTGTTTTTTTTAACGCCCGTGTAAAATAAATGACCTATGAAACGCATTGCCCTTCACGAATCTGTCTCTGACCAATATAGTGGATTTTGTCAGACACCCCACACTTGGACCGCTACAGCTATAATGCTTCATCTACACCCAGCTGTTAAATTATGAATGCACAATGGGCAGGTTGTGCTCTCCTCCTTTGAAATCCCCTTGAATGTTTTTTCTGTTGGCTGAGGGACCAGTCAGATCTCTCAGATTCAATCACATCCCATCTGGCTGACCTCAGTTTCTGTGTTTAGGTTTTATTTGACTGTCCTCTACCGGGCTGATTTTAGATGCATACCATTGACTTAAACCAGTTTTGGTGACTGCCTGCCTGCTCCCCCTGGTCACGATCCGTTTTTAGTATCTCCATAGATGAGGTCATAGCCCAGACAGAGGGCCCTGGCTGAAAAGCCTATTCCGGATTAACCTTGTTTGTGTAACTCATAGCCTCACTCTCTGCTGACATGGCTGGGAGCGTGGGGCTCTTGTGCTGAGCTGATAGAGCATGAAGCAATGTTTTTTACTCAGTACGCCCTCAACAAAGGTCCTTTATGAGAGCCTTGGCTTGGCAAAAACACTGACCCAATGCTCCACCCACCACAAACCGGTCTTATCCTTGTCTTGTAAGGTTGAAAGTGTGTGCAGGTGGTGGTACACAGGCCAAAACTGGATTCCTGGTGTACCATGGAAACATGCATATCATCCTCTTCCTGTTGTAAGATCATTAAATACTGAACAGAAATATAAACGTAACAGGCAACAATTACAGTTCATATAAGGAAATCAATGAATTGAAATAAATTCATTAGGCCCAATTGTCATACTTGAGGAAAAGTAAAGGTACCTTAATAGAAAATTACCCAAGTAAAAGAGAAAGTCACCCAGTAAAATACTACTTTAGTAAAAGTCTAAAGGTATTTGGTTTTCAATATACTTAAGTATCAAAAGTAAATATAATTCCTTATATTAAGCAAACCAGACAGCACCACCTTGTTTTAATGTATTTACGGATAGCCAGAAGCACGCTCCAACCCGTAGACATAATTTACAAATAAAGCATGTGTTTATTGAGTCCTCCAGATCAGGGGCAGTAGGGATGACCAGGGATGTTGTCTCGATAAGCGTGTGAATTAGATCATTTCCCTATACTTTTGTTTAGGAATGTAGTGAAGTAAAAGTTGAAAGAAATACCCCAACAAATGACTTAAGTAGTATTTTTACTTTACACCACTGTATTTCTGGGCAGGGGCACAGCCAATGGTGGGCGTGGGAGAGCATAGGCCAGGCCCATAGGGTGCCAGGCCCATAGGGTGCCAGGCCCATAGGGTGCCAGGCCCATAGGGTGCCAGGCCCATAGGGTGCCAGGCCCATAGGGTGCCAGGCCCAGTCAATCAGAATGAGTTTTTCCCCACTAAAAGGCTTTATTACAGACAGAAATGCTCCTCAGTTTCATCAGCTGTCCGGGTGGCTGGTCTCAGACGATCCCACAGGTGAAGAAGCCGGATGTGGAGGGGCTGGCGTGGTTACGTGGTCTATTGTATTTAGTGTGGTTGGACATACTGCATTCTCTAAATGACATTGGTGGACATTGTCAGAGAATGGTAGTGAAGTAAATGTTCAATTCTCTGGCAACAACGCTGGTGGACATTGAGTTTCTTCATCTTTTTATGCCAATAACAAATACACATACTGTATCAACACAGAACCCTCAAATTGACACCTTTTAGGGATTGTTTAAATGCGGCGTGATACAAAGTTGGACTATTTGTAAACATCATTTGTGCTCTCGTCCATACATACTGACAAATTTAATGATACCTAATAGCCACAGTTACCTAATAGCCAACCCCAAAATCAGCTTTCGATTCTTCCAGTTACCTCACTAACAATAATACTTTTCTTGTGTAATTTTGGCCAATTTCAAGCTCTATTGCCCGCACACTTGCTTTTCCAATGACCAAAGGCCCCACAAACTACGCGTCGAGATTTTTCCAATACCACCGCAATATTCATATGATAACAGCCTTCAAAAAATATGTACCGTACACTTTTATTTAAAAAAACAACAACCATTTTACCCCCTTTTTCCCCCAATTTCGTGGTATCCAATTGTTTGTCGTTACTGTCTTGTCGCTACAACTCCCGCACAGACTCTGGAGAGGCGAAGGTCGAGAGCCATGCGTCCTCCGAAACACAACCCAACTAAGCCGTACTGCTTCTTAACACACCGCGCACCCAACCCGGAAGCCAGCCGCACCAATGTGTCGGAGGAAACACCGTACACTGCACGTGCACTGCGCCCGGACCGCCACAGGAGTCGCTAGTGCGCGATGAGACAAGGATATCCCTACCGGCCAAACCCTCTCGAACCCGGACGACGCTAGGCCAATATTCCTCCCAGTCGCGGCCGGCTGCGACAGAGCCTGGGCTCAAACCCAGAGTCTCTGGGCGCAGTGCCTTAGACCACTGTGCCACCCGGGAGGCCAAAATATGTACACATTTGATCGATATACTCACATACCCAAACTGTGTTCAAATAATATACTGTATACTACATACTTGACTTTTATATACTATATGCTATTAGTTCATTTTAGTACATTGTAAACAAACCGTAACCTTTCAGTTGCGCTTCGCATGTCTACCGGATGTTGATGCTGTTGCTATGCAGCCTCTTGCTAGCTTGTTAGCATAACAAATTCCTAGTTTTGTTATTTTACAACTTCAGGTGTTTGGATTCAGACTGTTCAGAGCGCACACTACCCGCTCTCGACTAGGAGCAGGGTTGATCTGAGCGTTTTGACCTCAAAACTGTAGTCAAGCACCCAAGCTAACTGTCTAAAGTTGGCTAGCTTGTTAGCTACTTCCAGACACGCATAAGAGAACACCCCACTCTAACCATTTTACTCTCCCTAGCAGAGCTGGTTATCCAGTGTTGGTGACTGTAACTGTGCTGCTGGCAACAATAGCCAGAATTAAATGTCCGCTGAGAACGCACAACGACTATACCATTTAACTAAGAATGACGTGAATAATCAAGTTAATAAACGTTGGGTAGTTAGTTTATAGTTAATATATTGCCTGGCAAGTTCGACGTATGCGCTGCCGACTAACATTAGGTAATGTTAACTATCTAACATACTGCTGTAACGTTGTGCGGTTCATAGGGATAGCATAACTAACAAATTGTCAGCCAACATAACGTATAACGTAACTTATTTGGAGTCATTACTTTATAACGTTGCTCAACATTTTCTTAACATTTGTCATAATTTTTTAAATGAATGAATTTGTATCTTAAGACCAATAAGCATACTACATGATTTGTGTGGTTATGCTGAGTAAATATACTAATCTTGATTTGTGATCCACTGCTGTATTGAGCTTGTGATTTTTCCCTCATGTCATTGTTAGCCAGTTTAGGGCTGGCAGGTAGCCTAGTGGTTAGTGTTGGGCCAGTAACCGAAAGGTTGCTAGATCGAATCCTGACAAGGTAAAAATCTGTCATTGTGCCCCTGAGCAAGGCAGTTAACCCACAAGCTAACATACCGGTGCATACTGCTTTAATGCTAGGCTAAAATTAAAATGTGCCTGTTCACAATAGCATATCTGAATTCTTTATTAGATTGGAATTTTGCCGTCAGCAGGGAAATGCTACCCAGTTTTATCCATGATTAGATGTTTTTCCCATATTCGAGCCCAATTGGTAGAATGCTCTTGCGCTTCTTTTAGTGCCTTTATTGCCTTGCTATAGTTGACCTTTTCTATGATGGTTATTTCTGCGCTTCTCTCAATGGTGTCAAGAGTTTAGATTTTCTCACTCACAGGTTTTAATATGTGCCAATTAAAAAAACAAAATCCAAGATAGTGTTACCCACTTCCCAGGAGAGAAGTTATGGTATTAGTGCCTTTGTTGGTCACGGCACTTGATTCCTTTGCATTAGAACTAATAGTGAAGCATCTGCCAATGTTCTACTGGAGAATATGGAAGACCTAATGTCTTATACCAGTGTCCCACTTCAAATATAACTGTTGTTGACAACACATATTACGAAAATTAGGGTAATCATCATATAAATCTCTTGTCAATACACACACTCAGGAAACATAAACACACAAAACAAACACTATTTGGTTAGGAACGTCTTCCTTTGATATAATTTAAAAAATGAGTTATTTCTTCTCCATCAATATTTTTTAATTACTATACTATAATTTTGTACGCCCAATTTTTCAGTTTTTGATTTGTTAAAAAAGTTTGAAATATCCAATAAATGTCGTTCCACTTCATGATTGTGTCCCACTTGTTGTTGATTCTTCACAAAAAAAATACAGTTTTATATCTTTATGTTTGAAGCCTGAAATGTGGCAAAAGGTCGCATAGTTCAAGGGGGCCGAATACTTTCGCAAGGCACTGTGTGTGTGTATCCACTCACTGACTCTCCCTGCCGGTCCGAGAGGGTCCCTTTTCTGCTCTGCTTCGGAGTGTGGGGCTCCCTGCCATGTCTAACGCAACCTCTGTCTCCTCGGGAGCAATCAGGAAACGGAGTTAGCCATCACATCCGTGTCGCCAAATTGTCAGATAAATTCTATAGGAAGAGACTGCAGATTCTTTCAAACAACAATTTTATTCTTAGATTTGCAGAAATGAGGCAATCAACCATCACTTAGAATAGTCAGAGTTGAAAGCTCTACAAACCGAGTTGGCCCTCAGCTTTTATAGAAAAGTCCAACCTCATTGTTTATGTGGCAGTTTGCAGATGTGTGCAAACAGGGGTGCGTAACAGTGTATAAAAGGCGTTTAGTTTGTCTCTGTAGATAGCTGACGTTGCCACTATTGTCTGTTCCTTCCTGCATGTTTCCATACAGAGGAGTTCCTACAGATAGTACAAACGGGATGTTACATACTGCAGTCGCACCCAGCTCTTATCTGCACGCCCAGACTTGTGACTGTCCCACAAGACAACAAGCCTGCATCAGGAGAAAAAAAACACAAGCATATAACAATGGACAATTATCTAAGTAAAAACGGCAGAGTATGTCTAATTTAGTAATTTTCCACTACAACATTACTACAGTCAGCATGCCAATTGTACACACTGTCAACTTGAAACATCTGTGGTGTTGTGACAAAACTGCACATTTTAGTGGCCTTTTATTGCCCCCAGCACAAGGTGCACCTGTGTATTAATCATGCTGTTTAATCAGCTTCTTGATATGCCACACTTATAAAGTGGATGGATTATCTTGGCAAAGGAGAGAAACTCACTAACAGGGATGTAAACAAATTTGAGAGAAATAAGCTTTTTGTGCTTATGACAAATCTCTAGGATCTTTTATTTAATCTCATGAAAAATGGGGACCAACACTTTACATGTTGCGTTTTATAGTTTTGTTCACTATATTATAACTGAAATAAACAGTTGAGTCTTGTGGAAGATGTTTTACCATATGTAATACTCGAGGAACCTCAAAAGATTATTCTGTATTCAGAGTATTACCCCATAAAGGGTCATCCAAACATGAAGAATGAAGTTCCTCATTTGTTTTTAGACAGCTGAGGTCTGGTGGATCAATTTAAGTTCCTACTTGGTTGAATTTCTCTGAAGCTCTGTGGTGACATAGATAATCAGTTTTTCTGTGGAATCTTTGGTCACTCAGCTTCCCACTTCCCACATATACATTACCCCTCACTATACTAGTGTTGTCCCAGATCTTTTACTGTATGTGCTTTATCCCAACTCTTCTAAAGAAAAAAACCTTAGTCCTTCAGACCTGGGACCAGGCTACTACTGTTACTATTTGACTATCCATTAGCCCTAATAAGCACTGTCTCGCCCCTGGTCTTTGTTTTGTGTTTGTTCCTCTCAGTGAACGATGCTAAGGGGAAGCAGAAGGTTCTGTGTTCCAACCAAAAGCTGAAGTTTAATCCCAACGAGCTCATCCTTTACTGCAAGGATTTCCGAATCATCAGGTTCCGCTTCGACGAGGCTGGGCCCCAGAGTGCCAAGAAGGTTTGTGATATAAGCTTTCTGAACAAAATGGACACTGTTTTGATGTATGAACACTATATAAATTGACATGGTGTTGACTCTTGAATTGAACCTGAGGCAAGATACTAGCAATCTAGCATGGTAATCCTCCAACTCAACTCTGCCTCACCACTACAGTGGATTAGTTTCTAAGAGGATTTCACTGGTAATTCACTGTGGAATGCCTCTGCTGTCAATATAGCTAAAAGACTGCCACTGTTAGACTAACGAGATGATTAAAAAATATTTTAAATCTATGTGATTATCAGAGTTCAATCCCATTATGTGCGTATGAGAGTAAACATGCTGGCAATGACACTAGTTAATCCTTAATTTTGGATGAGTAAAAATGCCATGTAGCATGTCCTCTCCCAGAAAACCAAACCGCTGTATGTGTATGGTAACACCATTGACAAACACACCAAGGAGGCTTTTGGAGAGCGTCTCCTTGGAGCCTTCTGGGGCCATGTAGGCTGCCCTGTATCCTCTTGTGTCTTTCCTCCCCTCTCCACCCCTCTTCTCTTCTCTCCACCCTGTTGAGCTGCTCTCTGATGAGGGTATTAGTCTGTCTCCCTGGTCTGTGTTTCTTTCATCCTCCCTTCCATCTGGCTGGCTGAGAGCCTGAGATTGGCCAGAATTAGCTCAGCCTGACTCAGGAGGAGTCAGGGTGGCATTGTCAGCATGTTGTTATTATCAGCGTGTATTGCTTTATATTTGTATTGCCTTTTTATGGTACTTTTCTTTTTCTTTCCTTTTTTTTCAAGTAAGAAAACGAAGTCAATGAGATTATGCTTAGATATGTGTACAGGATGACTTGATACATGTCATGGAGTGCTGCACAACAGCTGTTGTTGCTAGGCAACCTATGTAGAAATGAGTGTCAAATGAACATTCCACATTGACTCTGAGTCATCTCTCTGAGCGAGTGGTGGATTATAGTCACAGATGTATCATGTCTTTAGAGTGGAACCAAAGCACTGCTCAAAGGGCCCCAGGACCCCCATGTGAAGAGTTGTGGGAGAGGTGTGTTGGATTGTTTTACTCACTGCTTGTTTTTGTTTGGTGTGAAACAATGACTTCCCTAATTTCTGACCGCAAAGCCAACAAACTAGCAGGCCTGGTAAGAGCATTCACCTGGAGTTACTGAGCCCTGTGGGCCTGTTGAGCTCATGCTGGACAATGTGAGACTGTGTGCGGGGAGAAGGGAGCCAGGTACCAGGGAGAAGGAGCCACCCTGTGTATAACCTGCAAGCCCCTTGGAACATGTGAAGCCTGGATAAAGGTGTTTTTAAAGTCACCACAAAAAACAACCAGGGAACAAAACATCCATTCAGCCCTCTAGTTTCTGATCACTCTGCAAACACACATGCTGTTGCACCCTGGGTTCTGGTCCAAGGTCTCAGAAGCCAGGGGGCTGTAAGTTCATTCTAATGTGTTATGTGGAGGAAGGCCTCCAAGAGTTCTTAGCAGCAGCCCTGAGTCCTCTGCATGGCCGTGGCAGGGAGACCGCAGACCTCAGTATATCTTCCTGACAGCCTGCTTCTATGTACACATGTAACCTTAGATCTCCAGCCAGAGCGCATGCTACATGGGAGCAGTTTGTCAGAGAAGGGGGGAGCTAGCACTTGAAGCGCCTCAACACACACCTGAAAGATATTGAACTAAGAAGTAACTATCAACATTGCCTGGCTACTCTACCTTCAGGGAGGGGAACCCATGACAATTTGATTTGTTGTGTCTTGGGCACTGTTATGACCGCTGTTTTGAAGTCCAATGGTAACTCGTGGTTGTTTCTGATTACACATGGTGTTTTTTATGAATGGGTGTTTCTGCTGTAAGTATTGTAATGGTACATAGTGGGATTTAACTGCACTCCCTGTGTCTATTTCTATATGGGGACACAGTGTAATTACTGTGGGGAGCTAAACCAGGGCTCGGTCCTTGTTTTTTCTTTTGTGACATATGGAATGAAGCCATTCTATAATAGCTTATTATACTGAAGGAAATTACAGAGTTGGGAGCAGTCTCTCTCAAATACACACGGAGACGCTTGTGTGTGCGCGCGCTCACACACATACATGAACACAAATGTTCCTTCCTCGCATCCTGTGTTTTGGTTGCTGCTCCTCCAATGAATGGACAGCATTGTGTAATTCTATGCCACTGCCACTGATGGAAAGCTCCAAACGCCAGACTCAGCCCTCTATCCCAATAGAAATAGGCGTTCTGCTGTTTTGTTTTCCTAGGTTTCACTTAAATGAGATCCTGGCAGCCACGCTTAAGTCTAAATTCTTGGTGCAACTTAGCTACCCAGATAGTCCCAAGGCACAATTACAAATACATGAGTATGGTTCAATGGTTGAGCTTTGCTTCTCAAAGTTTGCCTTTCATTAGAAATAGTGAGACACAAATTTAATGTCTTCGTCACTCACTTAAAATGAAATGCATCACGTGGTGAAATTACTTTTTTTTTATGGTCAAATTCAAGGTTGACAATCTATTTTACTCTTCATCGTATTCCTGTGTGAGTTCTATCTACCCTTCAAGGTGCATAAAACATGACTTAGTGCCTCAGCTGTTGAGCATGTCTGGGCTAAATAATACTTTCAGCTGTTTAAATTGTGGAATCTTGTAGTAAAGGTGGAGGCCCCTTGCAGCCAAGGCACAGCTTGAAGTGTTATTGAAAGTTTCCATGCAGGTTCCTGAGTCTTTAGCCAATAAAAACAACTCCTGTAAAATGTGAACAGAAAAAACACTCTGGCTGTGGTCAGTAGACTCCGAGGGCAGCCAGAACGTGCCTCATAGTGCATTTCAAAGACACAACTCATTGAAAAGGGACATCATATCCTATGGAGTCACCGACACCTCTCTCCATTCACAATACAGAATAATCTGGTGTCACATCTCAAAGATTCTAGCAGACCATCTCCCTTAGATTGTATTGTTGGGGCCAGGAGTTTTTCTAGACTCCCTGACCTGACAAGTGGTGCATTTCCATACAGGGTTTACCCCAGTGTTTTACCCAGAAGTCTCAGACTTTTCTGTTTCCATCTACAGTTGAAGTCGGAAGTTGACATCAAATTTATTTCAAATCGAAAATATATATATAGCCCTTCTTACATCAGCTGATATATCAAAGTGCTGTACAGAAACCCAGCCTAAAAACCCAAACCGCAAGCTATGCAGGTGTAGAAGCACGGTGGCTAGGAAAAACTCCCTAGAAAGGCCAAACCTAGGAAGAAACCTAGAGAGGAACCAAGCTATGAGGGGCGGCCAGTGCTCTTCTGGCAGTGCCGGTGGAGATTATAACAGAACATGGCCAAGATGTTCAAATATGACCAGCATGGTAAAATAATAGTAATCACAGTGAACAGGTCAGGGTTCCATAGCCGCAGGCAGAACAGTTGAAACTGGAGCAGCAGCACAGCCAGGTGGACTGAGGACTACCTGGCACGATGACTCCTTGTTGTCCCAAGGCATGGTCCTAGGGCCCAGGTCCCCGAGAGAGAGAAGAAAGATATAAACACTTAGGTTGGAGTCATTAAAACAATTGTTTTTCAACCACTCCACAAATGTCTCCTTAACAAACTATAGTTTTGGCAAGTCTGTTAGGACATTTACTTTGTGCATAACACGTAATTTTTCCAACAATTGTTTACAGACAGATTATTTCACTTATAATTCACTGTATCACAATTCCAGTAGGTCAGAAGTTTACATGCACTAAGTTGACTGTGCCTTTAAACAGCTTGGAAAATTCCAGAAAATGATGTCATGGCTTTAGAAGCTTCTGATAGGCTAATTGACATCATTTGAGTCAATTGGGGGTGCACCTGTGGATGTATTTCAAGGCCTACCTTCAAGCTCTGTGCCTCTTTGCTTGACATCATGGGAAAATCAAAATAAATCAGCCAAGACCTCAAACATTGGAGACCACATGTCTGGTTCATCCTTGGGAGCAATTTCCAAATGCCTGAAGGTACCACGCTTATCTGTACAAACAATAGTATGCAAGCATAAACACCATGGGACAACACAGCCGTTATACCGTCTCCTAGAGATTAATGTACTTTGATGCAAAAAGTGCAAATCAATCCCAGAACAACTGCAAAGGACCTTGTGAAGATGCTGGAGGAAACAGGTACAAAAGTATCTATATCCACAGTAAAACGAGTCCTATATCAACATAACCTGAAAGGCCGCTCAGCAAGGAAGAAGCCACTGCTCCAAAACTGCCATTTAAAAAATCCAGACTATGGTTTGCAACTGCACATGGGGACAAAGATCGTACTTTTTGGAGAAATGTCCTCTGGTCTGATGAAACAAAAATAGAACTGTTTGGCCATAATGACCATCGTTATGTTTGGAAGAAAAAGGGGGAGGCTTGCAAGCCGACCAACACCATCCCAACCGTGAAGCACAGGGGTGGCAGCATCATGTTGTGTGGGTGCATTGCTGCAGGAGTGACTGGTGCACTTCACAAAATAGATAGCATCAAGTGGGAGGAAAATCATGTGGATTTATTGAAGCAACATCTCAGGACATCAGTCAGGAAGTTAAAGCTTGGTTGCAAATGGGTCTTCCAAATGTACAATGACCCTAAGCATACTTTGAAAGTTGTGGCAAAATGGCTTAAGGACAACAAATTCAATGTTTTGGAGTGGCCATCGCAGAGCCCTGACCTCAATAAATTTGTGGTCAGGGCTTTGTAAATTTTGTTTTCTGACCTCAGAATATTTGTGGCCAGAACTGGTAAAGTGTGTGCTAGCATAGAGGCCTATAAACCTGATTCAGTTACACCAGCTCTGTCAGGAGGAATGGGACAAAATTTACCCAACTTATTGTGGGAAGCTTGTGGAAGGCTACCCAAAATGTTTAACAATTTTAAAGGGGATGTTGCACCTTCTTCACCACACTGTCTGCATGGGTAGACCATTTCAGTTTGTCCGGGATGTGTATGCAGAAAAATGGAAAACGTTCCACCTTCTCCACTGCTGTCACTTCGATGTGGATAGGGGGTGCTCCCTCTGCTGTTTCCTGAAGTCCACGATCATCTTGTTTGTTTTGTTACATTGAGTGAGAGGTTGTTTTCCTGACACCACACTCTGAGTGCCCCTACCTCTTCCCTGTAGGCTTTCTTGTCGTTGTTGGTAATCAAGCCCATCACTGTTGTGTCGTCTGCAAACTTGATGATTGAGTTGCAGGCGTGCATGGCCACGCAGTCATAGGTGAACAGGGAGTACATTAGGGGGCTGAGCACGTGCTCAGTGTTGAAGGTCAGCGAAGTGGAGATGTTGTTTCCTACCTTCACCACCTAATGGCGGCCCATCAAAGTCATGGACCCAATTGTACAGGGCGGGGTTGAGACCCAGGGCCTCCAGCTTGATGAGGGGATTATGGTGTTGAATGTTGAGCTGGAGTCAATGAACAGCATTCTTACATAGGTATTCCTTTTGTCCAGATGGGATAGGGCAGTGTGATGGCGATTTGCGTCGTCTGTGGACCTGTTGGGGCGATATGTAAACTGAAGTGGGTCTAGGGAGCCGCCGGTAAGGTGGAGATGATATGATCCTTGACTAGTCTCTCAAAGCACTTCATGGTGACAAGTGAGTGCTATGTGGAGGTAGTCATTTAGTTCAGTATTCTTTGCCTTCATGGGTACAGGAACAATGGTAGCCATCTTGAAGCATGTGGGGATAACAGACTGGGATAGGGAATGATTGAATATGTCCGTAAACACACCAGCCAGCTGATCTGCGCATGCTCTGAGGACACGGCTGGTGATGTCGTCTGGGCTAGCAGCCTTGCGAGGGTTACACGTTTAAATGTTTTACTCACATCGTCCACAGAGAAGGAGAGGAGGGAGGGGGGGGGTGCAGTCCTTGTTAGCAGGCCACGACGGTGGAACTGTTATCCTCAAACCGGGCACAGAAGGTGTTTAATTTATCTGGAAGTGTGACGTCGGTGTCCGTGATTTCCTGTCGACCCTGCCACATTCATTGAATCAAATGGCTCATTCATCACAAAGCCCACTGATATTGCCAACTACTTGAATTACTTTTTCATTGGCAAGATAAGAAAACTGAGGGATGACATGCCAGGAACAAATGCTGACACTACACATCCAAGTATATCAGACCAAATTATGAAAGACAAGAATTGTACTTTTGAATTCTGTAAAGTCAGTGTGCAAGCGGTGAAAGAATTATTGTTGTCTATCAACAATGACAAGCCACCGGGGTCTGACAATCTGGATGAACAATTACTGAGGATAATAGCAGACTATATTGCCACTCCCATTTGCCACATCTTCAATTTAAGCTTACTAGAAAGTGTGTGACCTCAGGCCTGGAGGGATGCTAGTGTCATTCTGCTACACAAAAATAGTAAAGCCCCATTTACTGGCTCAAATAGAAGACCAATCAGCCTGTTACCAACTCTTAGTAAACTTCTGCAAAAAATTGTGTTTAACCAGATACAATGCTATTTCACAGTAAACAAATTGACAATGGCATTTCAGCACTCTTATAGGGAAGGAGCACGGCACTTACACAAATGACTGATGATTGGCTGAGAGAAGCTGATGACAAAATGATTGGGGGGCTGTCTTGTTAAACTTCAGTGCAGCTTTTGACATTATCGATCATAGTCTGCTGCTGGAGAAACGTATGTGTTATGGCTTTACACCCCCTGCTGTAATGTGGATAAAGAGTTAACTTGTCTAACAGAACACAGAGGGTGTTCTTTAATGGAAGCCTATCAAACATAATCCAGTTAGAATCAGGAATTCCCCAGGGTAGCTGTTTAGGCCCCTTGCTTTTTCCATTTTTTATTAACGAAATGCCACTGACTTAGAGTAAAGCCAGCTACAGCATCTGAAATGACTGCAACACTTAACAAAGAGCTGCAGTTAGTTTTAGTGGGTGGAAAGGAATAAGTTAGCCTAAAAGCATTATTTGGAACAAAACACTCATTAAACCCTAAACCTCAACTAAATCTTGTAATAAATAATGTGGAAATTGAGCAAGTTGAGATGACTAAACTGCTTGGAGTAACTCTAGATTGTAAACTATCATTTTCAAAACGTATTAATGCAGTGGTAGCTAAGATGGGGAGAACAACACTATCAATAAGGCAGGTCCTACAGGCCCTAGTTTTGTCGCACCGTGAGTCGTGTGGTCAGGTGCCACAAAAAAGGACTGAGAAATTGCAATTGGCTCAGAACAGGGCAGCACGGCTGGACCTTGGTTGTACACAGTGACAGAGAGCTAATATTAGTAATATGCATGTCAATCGCTCCTGGCTCAGTGGAGGAGAGATGGTTTTCATCACTACGTTTATTTATGAGAGGTATTGACATGTTGAATGCACTGAGCTGTCTGTCTAAACTACTGGCACACAGCTTGGACACCCATGCATGCCCCACAATACATGCCACGAGGTCTCTTCACAGTCCCCAAGTCCAGAACAGACTATGGGAAGGCACACAGTACTACATAGAGCCATGACAACATGGAGCTCTATTCCACATCAAGTAACTGATGCAAGCAGTACAATTTTAACAGATAAAAAAACCTTATGTAACAGCAGGGAATGTGAAGCAACACAAACATTTGCACAGACGCATACACACACGTTAACATATTCACTATACATACACATTGATTTAGTGGTGGTGGAGTAGGGGCCTGAGGGCACACAGTGTGTTGTGAATGTATTGTAATGTTTTTTTAAATGGCATTAACTGTCTTAATTTTCCTGGACCCCAGGAAGAGTAGCTGCTGCCAAAGCAGCTAATGGGGATCCATAATAAATACAAATGCATACGTCTCATGTCTGAGCCGTTGAATTGCGATTCCACCTTGTCCCTCTACTTGCATTTCGCTTGTTTGATTGTTTTGATTCTTCAGAGGTTGTTGATTCTGCTGTGCACTAGTCCTCACTGCCAGCCCTAGCTATGGAAACAATTTCCCTAGTATAATATAAAGGTGTATACAATGGTGTTAGTCAAAAAGCAGCAAAGGAAAACTTCCAGGCTCGTATAACTAGGCCCCACAATGCATTCGGAAAGTGTTCAGACCCCTTGACTTTTTCCACATTTTGGTACGTTACAGCCTTATTCTAAAATGGATGAGTTTTTTTTCTCCTCATTAAACTACACACAATGCCCCATAATGACAAAGCAAAAACAGGTTTTTAGAAATCTTTACAAATGAATTAAAAATCTTTGTTTTTATTTTTAATAAATTTGCAAAGAAATTGAAACATGTTTTTGCTTATCTTTGAAAAAATTAATGTTGTCCATTTTAGAAAAAGGCTGTAGCGTAACAAAATGTGGAAAAAGTCAAGGGGTCTGAATACTTCCCGAAGACACTATGTACTGTATATTTGCTGGACCTGTTCAGTTCCTTCCTTTTGAAGTCATGTGTTTGCCCCACCCTATGATTTTAAGGTTTGCCTGGCCATCGCTCACTACTCCCAGCCCGCTGATCCCCAGCTCCTGTTTGGCTTTGAGTACGTAGGGAAGCAATACTATGGATCCTTGGGTAGGTATACAGTACATTGCTTAACCATCTGGTTCTGAGTGAAAAGGCTTTGACACACCCTAATTCCCTGTGGTCTGCCAAACTGTTCTAGCTATCAATAGCATCCCCACTGTACATGTCTTGACACGTGAGGAACCTAAAGGAAAACATGCTGAATACACTGTTAACTCAATTGATCACATTGTTCTGTTTTGTTGGAACACCGGGGCATAGGTTGTGTCAAATGTGGCTCTTCAGTAAAGAACATATATTTACAGTTGTTGCAATGTTTGAGTTGAAGGAAACCCAGCAAGCAGGTGTGTGTCTTTAATTAGCAAGCACTCACTGCTACATGTTCAGGGGAGCGAGTTAATGGAGTAGATCCCGGAGGAGGACTGCAGATGCCCCTGTTTGACCGGCCCTCTGAATGGGACAGAGAGATCAAGAGAACAGGTGCAGCAGAGTGGAGGGTGTGCTCCATCAACGAGGGCTACGTCGTCTCACCCAGGTGGGGCCCACATAGTTTAGGGGAGTGGGGATGACTGGGAGGGAGGGTTACTGCAGGCGTTCAGCTCATTTTCTAAATGACAACATGGATTATTACCAGATTTGGATTATGATTAACATAGCTCATTAGTGTCATAATCCTCATCAGGCAGAATGGTAATACTTTATGTAACACACTTAGGTAATGGCTTACATTGACACTTTATGTAATAGAATCTTTGTGGAGATGGAAATGTAGTAATTGCTTCACTTGCTGCCACAGATTGAGTTATTTCTTGTCATATTGTGATCAACCATTCAGAATCTGCTGTGGCTAATATGGCGCCTGACTCAGTGGCATCAAATGTTAACCTCTTGCGGTTTGGAGCATCTCTGTAATGCATATTTCCCTCTTATCTTTCTCTTTCCAGTCTCCCAGAGTACTTTGTGGTCCCAGTGTCCCTGGCGGATCAAGACCTGAAGCAGTACTTATGTTTTTTCACTGCTCACCGCATCCCTGTGAGTGGCCAGCCTCTCATCTCAAGAAACAGCTTTTGCTTAATAAAAGCCTTTCTCGCTGTGTTAGAAACAGTCGAGGGAATTCTGTCTATCAAGCATTAATGACGCTGATTTTTTTTTAAAGTGCTTTGAGAGGAGTGACGCATTTTTTTGAGTCTATGTGAGTGTTTGTAAGTGAGAGAACGAGGTCGACTGTTTGTGTGTGACTGCTGAACCATGACAAGGTGGTGTGTGTTTCCCTTAAGTTGTGGTGCTGGAATCACCCCAACGGGAGTGCCCTGGTGCGCATGGCCAGCATCAGTGACCCACTGCAGCAGAGGAAGCTGGACCAGAGGTACAATAAGACTGAATAGAATGTCAATGAAAACATTTTATTTGTTGATGTTTTCATATTGTTCACTACAACCATCTGTTTTCAATTTTCTTTCAAATGGTGTGCTTATCATGTCAGCACTGTGATTTGTTGTTTTGGCATAACTGACAAGTGAGATTGCCAAACTATTCTGTCCAGACTCTCAGTACCATTGAAATAAATTAACTGCTTATGAAATGCTGTTAAGACTATTTCCAACAGTCTTTTCCTGCTCTGTGTTGTGGTAGGATCTGTAGTGCCATAACAAAGAGCCACCCACAGCGCAGTGACGTCCTCAAGTCCGACCTGGACAAGAACCTGCCCAACATCCAGGACATCCAGGCTGCCTTTGTCAAAGTGCGGCAGATCTGTGTCATCGGTAAGTCGGGGGTATTGAAATCAATCAATCAAATTAATGTTGTGATCTATTTGTTAATTTGTTTTTTTATGAAGGCACTTTGTTGTTCTTAGGCTTTTATTGCTGCTCATAGGCATTCTGAAAGCGCTTGGGATATTTAACTATGTTTGTGTGCAGAGCCCTTTGAGGAGTCTGAGGAGAAGTGGCTGTCGTCCATGGAAAGCTCTCGATGGCTGGAGTATGTCAGGTATGTACAAATACTTAGATGCCACTGGCTCAGCAGGTTGGCTCACGTTGCTGTTTACACGGGTAGTGCTGCTGTCTTGTCCTGCATAAAGTTTCATTTAGAAAAGTACTAGCATTGACAGACGCTCCTGCTGGTTCTCTCTCTACCATCTGGCAGGGTAGCAGGGTAGCCTAGTGGTTTGAGCGTTGGACTAGTAACCGGAAGGTTGCAGTTTCAAATCCCCGAGCTGACAAGGTACAAATCTGTCATTCTGCCCCTGATCAGGCAGTTAACCCACCGTTCATCCTAGGCCGTCATTGAAAATAAGAATTTGTTCTTAACTGACTTGCCTAGTTAAATAAAGGTAAAATAAAAAATAAATATATTAGTCATTTTATTTCCACTTTTTAATGGTGGTAATATTTACGGTGCAACTACAGGATCATTTTTGACTCAAGTTTTGGTCAGAGTTAATGAATGTTGTACTTAAGATGTATGTGTAAATGTTACATATTTGTACCTAGAGTAAAGTCAACTGTATCCTTTGCTATTCCTGTCTCCAGGGCCTTCCTGAAGCATTCAGCCGAGGTAGTCTACTTGCTGGAGGGAAAACATGTGTCTGTCATTCTGCAAGGTAACGAAATACATGGTTTTGTCTTTTAGTTGTCTGTCTCTCTGTATGTTTCCTGTCTGTGTGTCTTGTCGGTCTTACTACCTGTATTTCTTTCTCTTCTATTCTCTCTCTCTTCTCTCTCCAGAGGAAGAAGACCGGGACCTGAGCTGTGTGGTGTCCTCTCTGGTACAACTGATGCTGGACCCTCACTTCCGTAGCCTCACTGGCTTCCAGAGCCTGGTGCAGAAGGAGTGGGTGATGGCTGGCCATCGCTTCCTCGACCGGTGCAACCATTTGAAGAAGAATGACAAAGAGGAGGTAGGCTCTGTCTATTTGCATACTTGAAATGGAGCTTGACATGGAGTTGTACTTTGAAATGTTGTCATTGTTTTGTGCCCAGTGATTTTAGTCATTTAGCAAACACTCTTAACCTTAATTCATCCTGTAAGCCGCGCTGGATAACTGCCTTGCTCAAGGGCACATCAACAGATTGCTCACCTCGTCGGCTCAGGGAGTCAAACCAGCAACCTTTCGATTACTGGCCGACTGCTTTTAATCACTAGACTACCTGCCGCCCTTAATCACAATATACTTTCCCTTTCCACTCTTCCTCTCCTCCATCCCCTCAGTCTCCTCTGTTCCAGCTGTTCCTGGACTGTGTGTGGCAGATTATAAATCAGTACCCAGCAGCCTTTGAGTTCACTGAGACCTACCTGACTGTGCTCAGTGACAGCATGTGGATCCCTGTCTTCAGCACCTTTCTCTTCAATTGTCCCCAGCAGCGCACTGAGAACAGCCTGGTGAGGAGCTCTCACACACACACAGGAAGTTCCCCCTCAACCCTCACAACATAGTTGCGGTTGTATTCAACTCCGTCAACGCACCTCTGATATGATACAGCTCAGAACTGTGTGCAGTATTAGTGACCTTACCTGTCCTCCTCCACAGGACTTTGCTAAGAGTAAGTGCATCCCTATGGGGGAGGAGAAGGCTCTGCGTTTCCCCCCTGTCTGGGACTGGTCACAGCAGTTCACCCCCAAAGACCAGGCCCTTTTCAACAACCCCATGTATGTTGGCAAAGGTGCCACCTGTGTTCAGAATGGAGCAGTGAAGTCCTTCAGACGCACCAAGGTCAGTTTGCGCTCTTTGTTTGAGAATGCAAATGAATACAAAGAGTTCTCAACCACCCCATAACAGGATAAGTACATTTCAATTCTAGATGAGTAAATGAAGGAGCTTTGCAAGAAAAGCTATGCAAGACTATCCAGGGACAGTCCCAGATGCCTGGAAATAACCTGAATTCATGAAGATCAAAATGTCATGTTCCTCAAAGTAAAATCAACACCATCTACATGCATGTACATTCTAAATGAAATAACTTGTTAATGGGCATGTGTTCCTTTATCTCCCAGAAAAACTACAGTTCTACACTCCGAGGGATGCCCTCTTCCCTGAGGAACATCCTGATGGACGGCCATGACAGCCTCACCCTGACCAGACGGAACTCCCTGGTGTCGCGGCTCAAACCAGACTTCTCCCAGATCAGAGAGGTGGTGGAGAGCCCAACAGAGCGCTTCTTCAGGGACTGGGTCTCCCGGCCCGCAGACCTACAGGGGATGCTCATCCCCCAGCTCCTGCCTTCACACCTGGCCCTGTGGAGGCTCTACTTCCTGCGCTGGGTCCCTGAAGCCAGCATCCCTAAGGGCGGCCCTGTTACCGCATATCACAAGCTCTCCCAGCTGGCCGATGAAGTAGAGAAGCTGCAGAGCCAGCTACGCCAGTACAAGGGGGCCACTCCGGCCAGCACCCCGACCTCTACCCCCAGCGCCCCCCCATCAGACCACAGCAGGATGTACTTTAAGGCCGGTTCCACCCACGAGTCCTCTTCAACTCCAGAGTACCTTAGCTCCTCCTTCCCCTTCTCTCCCGTGGGGAACATGTGCCGCCGCAGCATCCTGGGCACTCCTCTCAGCAAGTTCCTGAATGGGGCAAAGATATGGCTCTCCACTGAAACTCTGGCCAATGAGGCACTTTGAGGTCCCGTGGCTAAAGTTCTCACTCAAATCAGTGCTTAGAGTCCAGAAGGGATGTCCTATCAGGCTGGAGGCTAGCTCAGTTGAATATGATGTGGCTGTTTTGTTTTTGCACAAGATTATTCGTCTTTGCTTAAATCAAACATTTCTTCAGGGTTTTGTCAGAGTTGCTCTCTGTAGGAAGTCATTTTCGATTTCCATTTTCATAGTTTTAGATTCAGTACGTAGCATGTTAGTGGAATATGATTTTGTAGTGACATGGATGTAGCGCTGATGACACTTTGCGAAGGGAAAAAGGAGCTGTGAGGAGTTAAATCTGTGGTAGACACTTATCGCTTTATTTGTATCACTTAATATAGTTTAGTTGTATTTCTAGAGACCTTCTGGTAAGGTACTGCATTAATTCTGGAATGAAGATTAACCAAATCATGAATAGTGAAAGGAGAAGGACAGATGGGGCTATTTACTGTTAGGCCTTCTTGCAGGAAATGATCATCAATCACGTAGTGCACCAATAAAATGCCAGTGAACCGGCACTGGAAAATGCCTTCACCGTTTTGAGACAAGAAATTTGTGGACATTCATCAGTCAACTTTTTCCTTGATGGCTTTGGCATTGAAATGCATCAGTATCTGGACATGTATGTTTTGGCGCTGTGGGCAGTAAAGAACCGCTGGGCAGGCTGGATACCAGTCTTATCATTACTGTACACCCACACAGCCTGAACTGATGCTGCTAATGGCTGGACGCCGCCTGAACTGATGCTCAGACAATCATCATGTCTATTCACCATAGTCAGGTGATGTGTTTCAGAGTGGGTTTGAAGTGGAGACATGTAAACAGTTGGAATCTGTTTTCTCTAATGAGCCGTCATTGCTCCTTCACCTGATATTAACAAGACAAATCCCAAATAAGAAGTGAAGCTGTATGAAATAACTACTGGTAATGGTGGTGGTTGTTTGAATTATGAGAAGGTGAAAATAATATACTGTTTTTATTTCTATTCTAATTATGGTACTTACTGTTTTTTAGACCCAACTTTTAGTGTATATACCATGAATGCACAGCCCTTGTTTTAGTTTACCACTAATTCACACCATTGGTGCACTCAGCACTGTTATTGTATAACAATTGTGCTCCTCATTTGACACAATTTGATATTGATCAACAGTGCACATATTTATTCAGTTATGCAAATGTTTAAATACAGGGATGTAGGAAATTCTCAGTGCCTTTTTAGATGGAAATGTGGCTTTACTTACTGTGTTCAATGTACCGGTTCACTTCTATCACTTATTCTACTATGCATGTTACACCCAGAGTAATGACATTAGGAGAGACTGAGTACTTCAAAAGCTGCACCTGGAAGCCAATTTGAAGTGCTTGATCTGAAGGAACACCATGTTGGGATTAATGTTATGTTTTACCTTTGCTCTGTGGAGTGTCACTGTGTTAGATCAAGTTTGGAGATACACATTTATGGCATTGCAGAGCACTTGTTGGACAATTGAGTGGTCTTTAGTGCAATGTTGACCCTCTCCCCCCTTCAAAAGCACTGTCAACACTCTGACCACAGAGGATCACAGCTGTAAGGCAAAATGCCAATGTAAAGGAATATAGAGCAAATAAAAATGTCAAATGTCTGAAGTTGTTTTTTGTTATTGGGGGGGGGTAGATGTGTGAATATTCTTCGACTCGGTATTTCAGACACCCAATAGGGTGGCTGCAATGCTTGTGACTGGTCTGGATTGGAAAGTTGTCAAAATAAGACGATGAGCAATGTCTGCAACACAGATCAATGAGGGAAACTGAAGATATTTCACATGATATTCCATTATGTTTTTTCAATTTAAAGTTTTAACTTTTCTTGTTTTTCAATCAACCAACAAAACACATTCCACATTCACAGATGTGACAGACTTTAAAAAATATATAAAATAAAAACATATATAAACACACAAATTAATTATAAAAAAATAAATATGTATATAAAACTTGCAGCAGCACTATCAAGTTTCTTATTAGCTATTTCCAGCCTTTGCTGAGATGATGAGCAAATTAATAGTTTTTAGATTTTACAGCACCTTACACAACATGTATCTGCTCATTTCCCTAATCACCCCAGTCACTCTGTCCAATTTGAAATATAGTTGAGTAGTGGAGACGAGTCTATCAAACTTGGGCTCTCAATTACGGAGGTCATGAGTGCGCTTTTCAAGAGGGAGAAAGTCAACAATCTGGTCAATCCACATTTGAAATGGAGGAGAGGTATTAGAGGCCCACAACAGAATACTTTTCTTAGCAAAGTATGTAATCGTCATAAGCAAATGTTCTGTTAGGATCAAGAACAAAGTCCTGCTGGGCATTAAGAAGAGATACACAGGGTCATATCTACTGTACATCTAGTATTTTCTGTGCATCAGTATGTATAGATTGCCAGATTTTGGCAATCTACAACTCTAAAATACATGCATATAGGTTCCACTTTCAGAGGTACATCTTTTACAGTTTGGAGAAATGTCTGTTTTCATTCTATGGAGTGTAATAAAATTTGCACAAAAATGTGTAATTAGATTCTTTCATTTTTACATTAGTAGAAGAGCAGTATACCATGTCGCAAACCTCTGCCCATAACTCATCACTGATAGTCAGACCAAGGTCCTTTTCCCAGATTATTTTCAAAGGAGTAAAGGAGGAGCCTCCTTTCTCAGAAAGGAGTCTATAGATATAAGATATTTGCCTTCAATGGATTGTGCTGTGACAAGAAGGGTTTCAACTTCATTCAACTGAGTTCTTAACATCTTGGAAGTAAATGAGGAAATGACATGTCTAATTTGAAGATAATACAAAAAAATGGGATCTATGCACATTGAATTCACTGCAGAGCTCTTGAAAGGATTTCAGTGGTTTTCGGGTGAAATAGGTCTGAAAAGGTCCTGATTCCTAGAGTATGCCAAAGATTAAAGTTGGCATTTTGGGCTTTTGGCAAGTCTGGGTTGCCGACTATAGGCGAGTGAGAACATATTTGGGATGAAATGCCCAGGTATTTGACCAAATACTTATTTTCCACCATAATTTGCAAATAAATTCATTAAAAATCCTACAATGTGATTTTCTGGATTTTTTTTCTCATTTTGTCTGTCATAGTTGAAGTGTACCTATGATGAAAATTACAGGCCTCATCTTTTTAAGTGGGAGAACTTGCACAAGTGGTGGCTGACTAAATACTTTTTGCCCCACTGTATGTGTATTGAGTCTGGGAGAACTCTGTTTTTTCAAAAATCCTCCAGCATTGGCTTGAAAATAGGGCTAAGCTGGGGCCAAAAAGCTTTGTAGAACTCTCTGGGGAATCCATCTGGGCCTGGGGACTTATTAGGTGGCATGGAGGTAATTGCCTCCAGGATCTCCTCAAGAGTGAAGGGGGAGTTGAGATCTTCTTGGTCGGTCTCTGATAGTTTAAGTAGCGGGATTCCCTCTAGGAAGGAGTGGAGTTCTGCCTCTGTGTGTTTTCTCTCAGCAAATTAATATATTAACCATGCTATATGCAGGTCTGATATTAGTCAAATCAGGTCACACTAGTCAGTGTATGTATAATAAAATGCAAAGCTACTGTACACTATGTCAATAAGGCCACCAGCACCCCCTGCTGTAATACTGGAGCATCAACCGGGAAAATTGCAAAAACAACTCGTCACAATAACATACCGGTACTGTGAATCTGAGAAAGGACTGCATTTGTAATTCAAGAACCTCCTAAAGTATCCCAAGGAGAGACCCATAATGGGCTAAAATACCACTTGTTTTCATTGCCAGGGGATTGCCATTTAGAGAGGAACAAGGCAATGTGTGTTCCGAAGGGAAATAGATAATTCCCTCATTTGTGCATACAGACATTCGGGGAAAAATGGCAATTCAGGTATTCCTAGCAGAAGGTACACGTGTGTATGTTTTTTATTGGCCATGAAGCTCAAATTTATGAAAATTATAGGATTTATATGCCTCAAAATCATCCAGGAAATTGAATTTACTCTGTGTGACGTCATCTAGGAGCGCCACTGGGTTTTCGTCTGCTGGCCTCCGATATGGGCTCGACTAATCAGCATTGATTTCATCCACATTTCCTTATCATATTAACTGTTCCGAAAGCGTAAGGCAGTTGAGGCATATCCACAATGATATTTGGAGGTAAGTGCACGAGAAGACAGGAAGTAGTGGCGTTTGGAGATACTATATTTGAACGATAATAACAGGTGATAAATGGCTATTCAGCTAACTTGCTAGCCATTACTAGTGTTCGCTGATGTCCAGCCATAAATTCTGACGTTGCCTGGCCTTCTCACTTCACTATTATTTTGATTCCACGAAAGTTAACTTTTCTAACTATGCCCACAACCGTAGGTAATTGTCATCCAATTATTTGATAATGAGTATTCTCAATCTTGTATGAATGACATGAGGAAACACCCAACCAGATTGCTACTTTTGACTCCCATCCAAACTCAAATTTCAGTTTTAGCCAGATAACTAGCAAGAGAGCTTAATCAATTTGATATCAGATAGTGCAGTTTGTCCAATGTTCTACGTTGCGAATAACAAAAACATTATCTATGCTTAGGAGCATTGCTCCTATTCAAAGAAGATGAAAACAGCATATTTCACCAAATCGGCCTACTGTAGCGAATAACGCAACGTTTCTTAATGGACATGTAGGCTATATTCGGGGGAAATGTTAGCACTACATTTATGAAAATATCAAGCACCCTGCTGTCTTTTGCTCCTCTACACGTAGAAAGTGAGCCATGTGATGTGAATGTGGGTCATTTAAGACGTTTATATAAGGTTTTATAAATAATGGGAGGATATGTGTGGGTGGAAGAGGGTTGTTGTATAGGTGTTTGTGCATGCCTGGGTGTTTTAACAGCCTCAAATCTGTCTTCACCCGTACGTTTCCCTCCCATGTCTTCCAACTAATAATCCAATTGACTGTGGAGAAAATACACAGCAGTGTCATGGGACGAGACAATATAATTAGGCAAGCTGAAAAAAGGGTTCTGAATAATCTGAAAGAATTTCTGGTTGTGGCAGCTGAGGTGTAGAGAAGTCTCTCCATTACTCTCCTACTCACTCTCCCTATCTCTTGTGTGCTGTGATTCACTATGCCATACAGTTCAGCAAGTAGCAACTTGTTGCCACGGGGAGAAAGCAATATGGCACAGACTATAAAATGAGCTTAAGTGTGTGTGCCTAATCTTTATGGTGCTGTTGGTTTTCTCACCTCCTGTCATCACACGGATACCTAATTATTCAAGGAAATAATATCCAGAGTTACAATCTGCAATAGGTAACTTTTTGGGCGACCTGACCAAATTCACATAGAAGTGTGATAGATCTGTGATTCTCATTGAAAGCAAGTCTAAGAGGTGGTAGATGTGTTCTATGTGTGCTATTTCTAGTCAAATCCAATGTTATTGGTCAATGTTATGGTTAGCAGATGTTATTGCAAGTATAGAGAAATGCTTGTAATGCTTATTCGTACCTAAAGTTTTGTTTTTGCATATTTTACTTTTGGTTAAAGAAACTATACTTCAAAGAGGTTAGAAGATAGTGATTCTCTAAACTATACTTGCATGTTATGTCACCAAACTGAAATCAGGCAAACTATTAGAATTTTAGCCACCAGGAAGTGGTGGAGCGATTTCCGCATGGTGCATCTTTAACTGAAATTCAGTTAATTTGGTTTGTTTGTCCATCATTTTGTGGATCTCCTGTGTCTAGGCCTGGAAACACAAGTTTCCTTTCATCTACTTTCTCTCTCAAACATCTTGGCACTCTAAGCCTGGCTTGTGACGTGGGTCCAGTATGTGTTGATGTAGTATGTTAAGGTGAATCCTTGGGGTCGTCTGACGGCTGATCACACAGTCTCTCTCTGTGTTTCTAGGTGAGACTGTGGACGAGGTCAGCTTCAGGTTCTCAGAGCTGGTTCCTGTGGTGCTGATTGCCTGGCTGACAGGCTCCACTCCCTGTGCTGCACAATAAAGAGCCTTTCAAGCCCAGACAAGACTACAGGGCACTGCCATGAAGCCAGGTCACGAGCGCAATCAGGAGTGCCTGCCTCCCAAGAAGAGGGATCTCAACAACAGCACCAGTAGTAGTAGTGCGGGAGGAGGGGCAGGAAGTGGGGTGGGGGGAGGAGGAGGGGGGAAGTGGCCACACAGAGCTCAGGGGTCAGTAGTGACACTCAGGGAGGAGGCACAGCAGAAGAGTGGCTGCGTGCCCAGCCTGGTCTACACTATGGAGTAGAGAGTGCTGAGGGCCTCCAAGGGCTGCCCGTTGACCAGTACAGCATGCTCTATAGGGTGGCTCTCCCCTCTGTCTCCTACTCCCAGACCAGTCTACACCCAGTGTTAAGCCATATCTCTCCAGCTTACACTGTCCCCTCATCTCTCCTACAGCATCATCCAGGGATCTCCTATCCCCCTCTAGGCTATGCCCAGATCCCCCACTCCTCTTTCCAGTTTGTCTCCCCATACGGTGCAGTCCCTTATGCAGTCCCCCCTGGCTTTGTCCCCAGCTCCCTGATCTCTCCCTCGGGCACCCTTTCCCAGCCCCACCTGGTCCCCTACCAGTCAGTCATCCAGGAGGGGGTGGTCTCCCCTCCTACCCAGACCCATGTATCTGCCCATGCCTTTGCCAAAGTGGGGTCGTCTGGAGGTGTCCCGCTGATGCTGACCTCGGAGCAGGCTGCCCAGCACCAGCAGCACCTGGGTGCGCTGCCCGCCGCAGAGCTCAGTCCTCGGGGAGTACCAGTCTTTTACCACTCTCGGGGAACTAGGGCTGCACCTGCCCCCTGGGACCCCTACGGCGGGGAGCAGGAGACAGACGGGGATAGGGAGGTGAATGGAGGGGAGAGGGAGCAGGCAGCCAGGGAGATGCCCCAGGACTCAGTCTACAATGCCAGGAATGCACGGCTGCTGCAGGCAGCATCTGCCTCTGCAGCACTGGAGTATGCACAGGACAGAAGCCTGAAGAGCCGCAGGCTGGACGAGAGGGCTTCGCCTGGGCAGCGCAGCACCCCAGACACTGACCTGGAGGTAAGACTTGAGGTTTTGTTGTAATTACTTACCCGCATGTATTTACTCATTTTAATTTATTTCTAATCTACTCCATAAGTCAAATAAATGTTTTATTTTCAATTTTCGAATAAGGAGTTTTGATATGAATTGTCCAAAATTCTGACTTTATTTAGTGCACTTGACTTTTTATAGTGTCTGCTGTGGCACAATATCCATGTTCCCCTCCACTTCCTTCCTTTATTACTTTGTTGAGGGCGTGCTGATCATTGGGCAACCGGTCACATCCACACACTGCCTGCTGCTTCTAGGAAAGACTAAAAATGCTCTGGTTTGTGGTCTCGACGAGAGTTGATAGGAAACCACTGCTTTCTGAGGCTTAATAATGGTGGTTGAGAGGAGGTACAAGAGGACAAAACTTAAGTCTTTTTCCCCTTTTTCTCAGACACAACAATTAAACATTTTGAAATGTAATAATTGATTGAAATGTGTTAATAAGATTAATCTTTTGTCATCAAGGTTCAGCAGGTCGTTGGTCGCCTAGCCTCTCCTGTCCAAGGTGTGAGTGGAGGCCGCAAAGAGGTGTCCTTTGGTCCCCTGAACCTATCCCAGGGCTCTCAGAGAGGCAGAGAGGCTCATGGGGAGGCAGGGGAGAGTGCTGGCCGGACAGGGTACGCGATCCACCCTGCGGTGTATGGAGACCCCCGAGTGATGGCCCATCAACAGCAGGCAGGGCAGCCAGGCCACGCTGTCATCTTGGCCAATGGACAGACAGTCCTGGTCCCCTTAGACTATCACCACCTCCCCCACCAACATCAACAGCCACCCCAGCACTACCCCAGCCAAACCAATGATGACACCTCTGCTGTTACCATGGCCTCCCCCACCCCCTACTCTAAAGCCTCTGAATCTCCAGCCAGAGTGTGCCTCCCAGACAGGGCTGTGGTGGAGCTGGCCGCCGTGGAGCAGCACCCCCAGCAGCCTTTTTCTGTCCCAGTCACGGCAGCCCTCACGCAGGCCCCGGCGCCCACCCCTGCCCCCTCCAATCCCTCCCATTTCATGAAGGGGGCCATCATCCAGCTGGCCACGGGGGAGCTGAAGCGTGTGGAGGACCTGCAGACTCAGGACTTTGTGCGGAGTGCTGAGGTGAGCGGGGGGCTGAAGATCGACTCCAGCATGGTGGTGGACATCAGGACCAGCCAGCAGAGACCCGGCCTGGTGGTGCTGCACTTCACAGTTGGCGAGCAGCAGAGCAAGGTGACCATCGACGTGCCCCCGGAGCACCCCTTCTTTGTGTTTGGCCAGGGCTGGTCCTCCTGCAGCCCAGAGCGCACGGCCCAGCTCTATGGCCTGGCTTGCCACCACCTGCAGGTAGGAGACGTGTGTGTGTCCATCACTCTGCAGCAGCCGCCCCAGCAACAGAAACAGCCCCTGCAGCAGCAGCAGCAACAACAACAACAACAACAGCAGCAGCAGCAGACCCAAGCCAGGACTTCCACCAAAGCCAACTCCACATCAGGGGCCATCGGCCAGCCCATGGGGCCCCCTGCCCCCCAGCAGCCCAGGCCACAGCCTCACTTCAGGATGGAACGCGTCCACAGGGAGAGGGTGGATAAAGAGGAGCCCATGCAACTAGGGGGTGTTGGGCAGAGTGAGATGCCTACCAGACCAAATAGGACTTCAGCAGAGCAAACTAGGAGCCAGAGCAGTTACTATTTGCACACGGAGGGTTCTGCTCGTCCAGGGGCGGGGTTGGGAGTGGTGTCGACAGTGTTGAGCGCGTCTCAGAGGCGCTGGTCCGCCCCCGGCCTTCAGAGATGCATGAAGGTGGAGGAAGGGGCGCACCCTCAGTTGGGCTCCTCTCGACCCTCCTTCATCCCACAGGAGGTCAAACTGTCCATTGAGGGGCGCTCTAACGCTGGGAAGTAGCACCAACCACAGCAGTCCACACCACAGAAGAGACTGTCAGAGGAGCGAAAGCATCAGAGAGGGAGAAAGGGGATAAATAGTGGAAATGTAGCCTCAGAATGTTTAATATTTTGCACACCTAATAAGATTACAAGCTCTTTGTTTTCAGAGGAACTACCTGGTCTTGTGGCTGGTCAGGTCCGCTCTATTTGGTAGTCAGTCGGTCAGGACAGCTCCTGGTCCAGTGATCAGGAGATTGGGTCTCTGCTCTCCCAGGCTGACAGGGAGCGGATGCAGAAGCAGGGAGTGTATGTAGCTGGTGAATCACCTACCAAAGTCTTCAGACTGCATCTTCCTTCATCCCTACCAACCCCTCAGAACCATCCTTATCACAGGTGAACCAACCCTCAGAACCATCCTTATCACTGGTGATCGCATTCACTGGACGTTCTCTCTTCTTTGACCAAACCATCTCTGGAAACCCAAGACTGGGGAGAATATGTAGCCCATGTCTGGTAAACAGACACCGGGTCTGACAGTGATAAGAACATAGCTATCCTATTATGCTCGGTCTCCCCCACATTTCTATTTTGGTCTGTTACCTTCAAAAGCGTTCTCCCAAAAAGAAAAAAAGACTAAAGGCACACTTGCGGAGCTGAATTGCTGGCATCGGCACATAGATGCTTTTCCCTCCAATGATGTTGGTTCTCTTGATGCAGACTCTTGACGTGTCATCGTCACTTAGTGTGCTTCTCTAGTAGGAGCAGAGGACTTCTACCAAGGCGCAGACACTCTCCCTCATCTCCCCGCCTCTCCTCGTAGGGCCCAGTCTGCTGAGAGAGGGTCTGAAAGGAGGGTAGGCAGCCTTAGAGGTCTTTCAATCAGCTCCTTCAATCAACCAATCAGAACCTAGGAAACCGCTCACTCCTTTTGTAAGGCAACAAACCACGCTACCCCGTTTTTCATTTTACACCCCACTTTGTGCCACGGTTACATGTCAGTTTTCATTTTGAAAGAAACCAAAAGAGATCATGCATTCCAGGATCCTAGTGATTATCATAGTGACCACAACACTCATCTTCCCGAATGCAGCCCTCCCTACCTGCTACACTTCTCAGCATTCCTCTGAATGGTGACTGTTTACTGTCATTGTGTTAGTAGACACCACTACTGGAGGCACGGGCTGGTCTCCACCAATGTCACCTGTGGGAATGATGCCTGCATGGAGCAGTACTGGCTGAGAGAGTGAAACCTCCCCATAGAGCCATGTTGGCTCTCTCAGTACAGCAGCCCCTGTGCCTATGAGGGGGAATCCTGTGTGTGTTGGAGAGGATTGAGTTGGCCCTGCTTCATACCGTTCACACTATTGTCCCAACACAAACTGGGGGGGAATATTTTGGCTTGCTTTCCAGTGAATATAATTTGTTTAAGGTTACCCTGCCATTTTCCAGCCTGTTTTAGGTTGTTCATGGCTAGCTAACTATGTGCCTCTGCTCGTTTAAAAGCAGGATGGCACTACTTATGTTATCTGGCCTGGTCAGCTTACACGACTGTGTGAAATGGGTATATGAGACCAGTCAATCCTTGCTCAGTTACCAAAATCAAAGCAATAGTGTATTTTCTGTTTATTTGGGGTTTTGTGTATATTTTGTTATTGTTTTTATATAAATATACAGCTTGTGTATCAGACCTAATACTATCTTTAACCCTGACCTGAAACGTTCCTGCTTTTCAAAGGTGATGCACAACTTGTCTCTGAAATGTTTTGATCTTTGTTATTACAGATTCACAATCAAAGCATGCCTTTTGAAAGTATTTTTATTTCAAAAACCATGCATTTATTCTGAAGAGAATAGTCTCCTTTTTGATGGACTGGAGGTTCGGGCTCTGATCCTCACTGATAGTATTCATTATGGTTTTATATGGTTACCCTATATAGTTACTCTATATGGTTTTATATGGTTACCCTATATAGTTACTCTATATGGTTTTATTCAAGTGCATCTCCAAGAGAGGCTTGACTCCAAATCAGTGGTGAGCATCTTAACTCTCCTCTGTTTTGTCCTCTCCATTGTCTTTTAATCTACTTGTGTACATGTAGAATTGTTTTATTCTGTCCATGGCAATATTATTTCCAGTGGACCTTAAGATTGTCTTGTATTGCACATAGAAAACTTCACCTGTTGATTCACACTGACCTTGTAACGGGAATCACAAATAGTTTTTTTTTTTTTTTTTTTTTTTATGAAGGGAAAATGTTTTTGTAGCTATTACATTTTTTTTGAAGTGTTCTTAAGGTAGTTTTGGCAATAGAGAAACTGACTTGCATGGTTGACACTGTTTACAAATTAGCCAAGAAAAAATGCTGCAGTTTCCTTTTTCGGACACAGATTTTAGTCACAGAAACTTCAAGTGGATGAAATCAAGATGAAGTGCAATTAGAGCAGATGCAAAAATCACACAGACATTTAGTTTGATATGTCGTTCTATAAAGCAGACAGACATTTAGTTTGATATGTCGTTCCATAAAGCAGACAGACATTTAGTTTGATATGTCATTCCATAAAGCAGACAGACATTTAGTTTGATATGTCATTCCATAAAGCAGACAGACATTTAGTTTGATATGTCATTCCATAAAGCAGACAGACATTTAGTTTGATATGTCATTCCATAAAGAAGACAGACATTTAGTTTGATATGTCATTCCATAAAGCAGACAGACATTTAGTTTGATATGTCGTTCCATAAAGCAGACAGACATTTAGTTTGACATGTCGTTCCATAAAGCAGACAGACATTTAGTTTGACATGTCGTTCCATAAGGCAGACCGACATTTAGTTTGATATGTCGTTCCATAAAGCAGACAGACATTTAGTTTGATATGTCGTTCCATAAAGCAGACAGACATTTAGTTTGACATGTCGTTCTATAAGGCAGACAGACATTTAGTTTGACATGTCGTTCTATAAGGCAGACAGACATTTAGTTTGACATGTCATTCCATAAAGCAGACAGACATTTAGTTTGATATGTCATTCCATAAAGCAGACAGACATTTAGTTTGATATGTCGTTCCATAAAGCAGACAGACATTTAGTTTGACATGTCATTCTATAAGGCAGACAGACATTTAGTTTGACATGTCATTCCATAAAGCAGACAGACATTTAGTTTGATATGTCATTCCATAAAGCAGACAGACATTTAGTTTGATATGTCATTCCATAAAGCAGACAGACATTTAGTTTGATATGTCATTCCATAAAGCAGACAGACATTTAGTTTGATATGTCATTCCATAAAGCAGACAGACATTTAGTTTGATATGTCATTCCATAAAGCAGACAGACATTTAGTTTGATATGTCATTCCATAAAGCAGACAGACATTTAGTTTGATATGTCATTCCATAAAGCAGACAGACATTCCACTTAGCTTATGGTAATTTTGTTTTTCTTTTTATCTTCTAAAATGTCTTCACTGTTAATCCTCTTGTCAGACAGACATTTCACCTCAGTTTTGTCTAGTTTTAATGTCTCTGGTCACTTCTGAACCGATAGTCCTTGTCTGCAAATAATTTGTATTTGTTTTGATATCACCTGTGTCACATGATGTGCTCCAACACAGATCCAAGCATTAATATCCCAGGCTCACCGATACAGTGTGAGAAGGTAACTGTGTGTTAGATCATCTATCTGCTGGCCTGTCTCCTTGTATCCTGGGCTTTGAGCTCTGAGGTGAAGACTGGTGATTGTGTGGGGTGACATCCAATGCCTTCTAACGGACTTGAGTCCCTCATCCACGCTATTTATAGACGGCTGTGTCAAATCTAGTTCATACACCCCTTCCAACCCCACCACCCTACTGCCTCCAGAACATTTCTGTTGAGTGGAGCCTCCAAGGACACACGGTTCACTGAGGATAAAACCTCAGACAGTCTTTGACAACAAGCCATGAGAGAATGTTCCTGAAGGAGAGGGGCGGTCCGTTAGGCCTGATCATGGCAGAGTCACATGCCATTTGATACAGTCATAACAACCAATCTGTAATTTTGTTGAAATATAAATGTTTTTAAATACGGTAGTGGTTAAATGCCATACAGAGATGAGCTGGATGATTTTCCACAGTGGAGCAGTAGACATTTAGTCATAAAGGCTCAATACTTATTAATTTATTTTTTACAGTAATTTACGTTTGTTACATTTTTTTATGCTATAAGCAATACAGTTAAACAGAATACCTGAAAATGTGTCATGTAGTTTAAGGATGTGCTATGCAGTAAACTGAAGTATTCTGCTCTTCAGTGACCAAGTGTACCTACTACGGGATAGGACAGGTTTGTAATGTATGTAAGAAGGTGGCTGATGCAGTCATTGTACACTGATCTCTCTGAGTACTATAGCTTATCATTGCCCACCATTGGGTGTCTGAATATAGTGGATTTATTTTGTTTTTGTTTGGTTGTTTTTGTTCGGACCCTTAGTTGTCACTAACCTAAGTTCAGCACAGTGTTTTGTTCCAGTCAGCTCAGCCTGTTACCTCCACCTTCCGCTGCCAGGTAGTACAGGCCAAATCATGACCAGAGATGGGTATGCATGTGTAACTCAAATTTTTATGTAAATCTGTCATTGACGTCTATGGATTTGTGCTGAAATTCAAATTATGTGCATGGATATCCAGTTAGATTTTGGCCTTACGATCTCTCTTGGTCACGTGTAGCAATCCCTTGGTTAGATATGGTATGAATGTTAGTGTGTATTCAGCCCTGTAGGGTCAGAGTCTTCTCTTTGGTGAACTTTTACTCTCCAAAATGTACTGCCTTACCAAGGGCTCTCAGCTGGGCCTGTCTCACATTTTTATAGGAGATGGTGTGGAGAGTGCAGATGCTCTGAAAAAGGACTCTGTCAACGGCCTGCCTGTGTCTGTGCACTGTTGTCAAATGTTTTGTGAATGGGGTTGCATCTCATGTCCCACCTCCCTGGGGGCTCTTCTAGAAAGCAGGATCAATGAGTTAGCCAGCTAACAGTCCCCCAAAAACAGGAAGAACTGCATTTTTTTCTAGATATATGAACTTTGAAATTTGTAATGGTATAATTGACTTGACAACCAACAATCCATATTCGGGTTTAGTTTTCTAAATAAAAATCAGATGTATTTGACTGTTTATCAAAGTTACCTGGCTACGGTAATGATCCTGCTTCCTGGAACACCCCACTGCTCATCAACACACTCTTTCCTCCAGATATTCTTACTTCAGTAAAATATTATTAACATACAGAACTTCTGTCTTACCACCTCCTCTCCACCCCTTGCCTTGCCACACAACATGTGTATCAAACACAGTATTCTGGTCTGGGACAACCATTCTAGGTGCAAAGCAGTGCCTCCTGTTTATTTACCTCTTCCTCTCTGTCTTGAACACGGTATGAGGCATTGGCTGTATGACCACTCTGACTCTCAGCAGACAGTCAGGTGGACAGGCACATTAGCAGCACGCCATCTGTTACACTCAGACTAGCATCGTTCTCAGACGCTCGGAGCGTGAAAGTGCTACTTCAGCCGTTTTCTACGTTCTTCTCTTGACTCTAACCATCGTAAGAAAGGGGAAACATTTGACCTGTACGTTTTTGACCCCACTCTTCTTATTACATAGTCAAAAAAATTGCACTAATTTGCCATCCTTCATAGTATTATAAAATTAACGGTTAGTTAATTGAAGTTTTTAATTAGCGCTAAACACAAAACCCAATGAAACAATCACTTGTCAGTTGTGCATGTTTGTAGAGATAATGTTTTGTATGGCTATTATCAAGCTTGTCAATAATGCCTTAAGATCTGTACAATGTGTTAATGGAATGATGCTTATAAGTGACCCAGTTTCCCTGTTTTTCTGTAGCTGCAAAGGTGGATCAGTTCACTCTTGTTGTATTGACCCCTCTTGGCACTCTCCTGGTGTTTTATTCATAAGCAGAAAGGCATTTGGTTATGGACTGTATCTCCGGATAGGGAGAGGTTACAGTGAGGGATCATGTTAGGGTGAGTCCCTATCGCTGCTTGAAAGCTGGACCAGTAACTGACTCACTGTTGTTTTTTTTTTACACACACACACACCACCCTCTGTTGTTAATGTGAGTGCATGTTGGGAGTAGGTCCCGGAAGGTGAGAGGTTGTGCTCAATGTATTTTTATTCTGGTCCTGTCTGATCTACTTGGGAGAGAATGTGAGGCTTTTCAAACCAGTGACAACTTTCTTTATTGGTAATTGTATGGTCTGTTTTTGTTTTGTGATTATGGAAAAAGGCTTTATGACCCCTGTATAAAGTAGCCCTGTTGGTCTGATCTTGTATGACTGAGGTAAATAGACTGGATGGGATGGTGTTGTTGCCAGGCACTAGAGATGCAGAATTAAATCAGGAAGATGAGAATGGTTAAAAGTTAATGGAGTCGTTGGGTATTTTCAGATTTGACATTTGTATTTTGGCACTAAAGTTACTGCTTTTTACGTGACATTTGACCAGTTTTAAAAGAAACAGCATCTTTTTTTTTTAAGTATAAAATCTGCAAAATATATGCAATGATGTATGTAATATTCAATCCTCAAATATAATCCAGGTTGTATAAACTTTTGTATAGTGAGTTTTAATATCGTATGGCCGTACCAATATGTATTGATTCGTATCAAAAGCCTTAGTTGTCTATCCAAAGTGCTCCCTTAGAATACAGTACCCTACACCTACCTGAACTTTACAAAGCATTAATAACTATATTTTGTTGCGTTTTTTTATTTGTACCCTTTTTTGAATAAAATAGATTTGTACTGTATATTTGTACCGCTGTGAACTACTTAAGGCTGTTTTGTTTTTGTTTTGCTGTTTTAATTCTATGTACTTAAGGACACAAAGATATTGTATTTTTATTGTTACAGCTAACTTCTTGGAGACATTGCATTTATCATGTTTGTTAAGTAAACACAATAATATATATATATATACTTACTATTACCCTATGTCCAGAGTTGTGTTTTATTTGATCTCTTCTTTGACTGGTCCACATGGAGAGATATGTGGGTCCTGGAGCTCGTTCCAGGGTCATAAACCATCTCATCTGCAGCTTTGGGTTATCAATGATTAAATTACCACAGAGGTCAAATTTGAGTTTCAGGATTATGTCCGAATTACCTATAGAGGTGTTTAACTACAGAACAATACACCAGTGATATTCCTTTCATTCCATGTTCCTGCTCTGTTCACACCCCAGAGTTAGCATTGGACAGCACTACTGTCTAGGTGTTATAGAGGCTTATTACACTGTGTCTGCCATGAATAGAGAGGCCATTGTGGCATGCTTTATTTGCTGACTGGAGCATAGGGTGAACTGAAAGAGAAGAGAGATTGAATTTACACACAGCGCGGGTGTCAATGTTTATTTCCACATTCTATTCCTGCTTTCTAACATGATCTGTACATCTGTTAATCCAGTAGCAGAACAGCTGCCGTAAAAGTACCGTTCTGAGCAGTGACAACAGAACGAGCAAAGTGTTCTCCTTTTCACTTTTGTTTACCCTCATTGATTTTGGCCTTCTTAAAAGGATTTCCTTTGTAAACATGGACATCAAGAGAATATCCTGACAGACTAGTAAAAAGGCCAAAGTTCAAAGAACAGTCTTGATTAAATTGAACAAAAACAGGCAGGCATAGAATAACAGAATACAAATGCAGTTTCACGACATGCAGTGCTAATCCAGACTGTCACGCTAGGCAGAGCTTTACAGTGCTGTTCAAAAGCACAAACAGAACCTGTCAATACCATTTCCTTTGTAGTATTTTAATGTCGAAGAGCGTACCCCACATTTTCCATAGCATTATTCCACTGTGTGAGGATGACGACACTGCTGCCAGTTCAAATCAGTCAGAATACCCAGTATTCATTATTGAAAAGGTGTCCATACGTTCAGTACTTGGCAGAAATGATACAGATTTTGTAGCAAAGCTAATGACCGTGTGTGACAACACTGTCTGCAGCATGGCTCTGCTCTCTGTATCTTAAATTAGGATAGTGATATGGCCCTGCTGAAAATAAGTTAATGGACCAGGGAGCTGAATCTATGGCCAAAAACCTCACTGAGTTGCATTGCCTGAGTTGCACAATTCTATACATTTGAGGCCATTTGTTTTTTCCTGCACTCTGCATAGTTTTAAGAGTCAAATTTCCCTTGGAATAAGCAGCACTGTTGCATAGAGGTTTGAACCGCTCCTAGACTCTTAAGGACAATTAGAATATAATAGCTTTTCCCTTTTGAGCGGGATACTATTCTGTTGTGGGCTTTAGCCTGGTAGTGGCTCAAACTGAGAACAAGTCTTAGTTCCTGTCATGAGGAATACTCCAGAAAACTAATCATGTAATGTTGTCAATGTGTCTGCAGAGCTCAGTTGTGAAACAGCATATCAGAGGTAACCTTTTGAGGAAAGAAATTGAGAACAAATGACCAAAGAGAAGGAAAAAACAAATACATACAGTACAGAACCAAACATGGCAAAATGTGTAATTGCAGCTATTATATACACCAACAAACAAAATATCCCCTTTTGTTTTTTTACAAAATATATATATATATTCACATCATGTTACATAAATATCAATTGGAATGAGGTCAATGAAACAGATAAGACCAGAGATCTCTCCCAACTGGTCAAGGGTCAACAGGTTTAATAATGAGTCTAGAACATGCTCATTGGAGAGTGGAACTCTGCAAAGTGAGATCACTTGAAAAATGCAGAGATTCGTTATTTAAAATATAGCATTTACCCTGACACATGAGCATTTTTAAATACCTTGGCTGGGTGAGGAAGGAAATATGACCATTTGGGGCATTTAGAAAAATGCTAATAAAATAGCATTTTCATTTCACATGTTGAGTCCTAAATGTCCTAGAGGTAACTAACATATACAGAACAATAACAGCAGCAAAGATTGTGGTTTGATGAGCCAAAAATGTCAATGCAACAGAAGATGCATAAAGTAAAAATGTAATTATTACCAACTACTTGGCAAAGGTTATGGAGTGTTGAGAAGGTACGAGGAAAAAAACAGATTGAGGAAGGTCAATGTGACTAATAAAAGACAAAGAGACCTACAGTAGTGGCAGTATACAGTTGAAGTCGGAAGTTTACATACACCTTAGCCAAATACATTTAAACTCAGTTACACAATTCCTGACATTTAATCCTAGTAAAAATGTCGTAGGTCAGTTAGGATCACCACTTTATTTTAAGAATGTGAAATGTCAGGAAATAGTAGAATGACTTATTTCAGATATGATTTCTTTCATCACATTCCCAGTGGGTCAGAAGTTTACATACTAATTGAGTGTATTTGGTAGCATTGCCTTTAAATGGTTTAACTTGTGTCAAACATTTTGGGTAGCCTTCCATAAGCTTCCCACAATAAGTTGGGTGAATTTTGGCCCATTCCTCCTGACAGAGCTGGTGTAACTGAGTCAGGTTTGTAGGCCACCTTGCTCGCACACACTTTTTCAGTTCTGCCCACAAATTTTCTGTAGGATTGAGGTCAAGGCTTTGTGATGGTCACTCTAATACCTTGACTTTGTTGTCCTTAAGCCATTTTGCCACAACTTAGAAGTATGCTTTGGGTCACTTTCCAGTTGGAAGACCCATTTGCGACCAAGCTTTAACTTCTTGACTGATGTCTTGAGATGTTGCTTCAATATACACCATTTTCCTTCCTCATGATGCCATCTATTTTGTGAAGTGCACCAGTCCCTCCTACTGCAAAGCACCCTCACAACATGATGCTGCCACCCCCGTGCTTCATGGTTGGGATGATGTTCTTCGGCTTGCAAGCCTCCCCCTTTTTCCTCCAAACATAACGATGGTCATTATGGCCAAACAGTTCTATTTTTGCTTCATCAGACCAGAAGACATTTCTCCAAAAAGTACGATCTTTGTCCCCATGTGCAGTTGCAAACCGTAGTCTGGCTTTTTTATGGCGGTTTTGGAGCAGTGGCTTCTTCCTTGCTGAGCGGCCTTTCAAGGTTGTTGATATAGGACTCTTTACTGTGGATATAGATACTTTTGTACCGGTTTCCTCCAGCATCTTCACAAGAACCTTTGCTGTTGTTCTGGGATTGATTTGCCCATTTCGCACCAAAGTACATTCATCTCTTGGAGACAAAGTGTCTCCTTCCTGAGCGGTATGATGGCTGCGTGGTCCCAAGATGTTTAAACTTGCTTACTATTGTTTGTACAGATGAACGTGGTACCTTCAGGCGTTTGGAAATTGCTCCCAAGGATGACCCAAACTTTTTTTTCTGAAGTCTTGGCTGATTTCTTTTGATTTTCCCATGATATCAAGCAAAGAAGCACTGAGTTTGAAGGTAGGCCTTGAAATACATCCACAGGTACACCTCCAATTGACTCAAATGATGTCAATTAGCCTATCAGAAGCTTTTAAAGCCATGACGTAATTTTCTGGAATATTCAAAGCTGTTTAAAGGCACAGTCAACTTAGTGTATGTAAACTTCTGACCCACTGGAATTGTGATACAGTGAATTACAAGTGAAGTAATCTTTCTGTAAACAATTGTTGGAAAAATTGCTTGTGTCGTGCACAAAGTAGATGTCCTAACCGACTTAGGTTTGACTCCAACCTAAGTCTATGTAAACTTCCCTACTTCAACTGTATATTGAGTTGAAGAGGACATGCTGGAATGAAGGAGAATGTTGCTCAAAACAGGGCTCATTAATTAGTACAGAATATTCTGAGCATAGCGGATAGAATTGTGATGTATAGAACAGGCACGTTTTCTATCGTTCCTGTTTCATACAGTACATTTCTGACTGTCTTTCTGAATGTTCTGTCCTGTTGAATATTCCCCCAGTAAGGACATCCTAAAGATATAAACAAACCCACAAACTAAGGAAACAACCCGCATTCTCTTCTGTAGTGTATGTGTAAAGAAGCTTGGAGTCAGAACGTAGACCAGAGGGCTCGGCCTCGGCCCCTTACTGAGGTAGTTGATTGGGTGGATATGAGCTAGCCTGAGCAGAGACCCACGTTGGCAGCGTGAGACAGAGAGAGGTGTAGCTACCGGTAAAGTCCAGCGACTGGGCTAGCAGAAGGGACCCGAGGCGAGGGAAAGAGCTATGGGCTACGTGACTCACTCCCACCACTGAAGGTCCATGTGCAAAAGATGGAAGGGTGTAACTGCTTGTCACAATGGGCTGCTAAGTCAAAGTCTGCTCGCCCCCAGAACAGAAAATCTCTTGACAACATGCTTTATCAGTATCGTTAAGTGAAACATTCTTGACCCTGCTCTTCTTTCCTGCTAGTCTGTAATAAATTAATGTTATTTGTTGACACAGGAGTTTGGGTATCAAGTCATTGGACACAGAAGCTGCTGGAATTTCAACCAGCATGGAATGATTCCATCTGTGACCATGGCAACCCATAGGCGTAGTGGAGTAAGTCATTGTAACTGTTAGTGGTCCAGTGTGCTGCCCCCAGTGACCTGGTCCTGCTATGGCAGCTTCATGAAGAGGCCGTTGTCCAGAGAGGGGACAGGCATGGGGCAGGGAAACTGGAACAGGCTCATGTCTGCCGTCAGGGCGGCCATAGCAGCTGGGTCATGCTCTATCTGACCTCTCAGGGAGGGGTCAATCTTCTCCAGCCGCCGTTTCAGTCTCTTGGCCTCTCTCTCACGGATCAGCCTGGCCTGCCTCTTATCTGGAGTCTCATTGGCCCTCTTCATCCGCATGGCCTCCCTGTCGCGCAGAAGCCTCCGTGTCCGTTGCTCCTCTGTCTCCTGCAGCCTCTGCATCCGCTTGGCTTCGCGGTCCCGCAGCCTCCGCAGCTCCCGCTCCTCGGGTGACTCGTGCTCCCGCTTGGTCTTCTTGGCGGAACGCTCACGCTCTAGACGGTGCATGCGTGCCTCCACCGGCTCGTTCTTCCTGCGCATGGCCCACTTCCTCATGGGAGACTGGGCGTCCACCAGCTGCTGGTAGGCCACACAGCTGTTGCACACCAGCAGCACTCCGGCCGGGTGCACAGGCATGGGGCTCAGGATGTCTGGCAGCAGGGGTAGGCCTGGTGAGGGGCTGAGGGTGTCAGGGAAGGAGGGGGGCGAAGAGAGGAGGCTGTGGTGCAGCGAGGGGAGTGGGTGGCCTGGGAGGTGTCCGGGACCTTGGCCATGGTTGTGTACCTGGTTGTGTCCGGGGTTGTATCCTGGGCCGTGGTTCTGTCCCGGGATGTGGCCTGTGCCACGGCCAGGGTTGTGTCCTGGGCCTTGGTTTGGGCCGTGTCCTTGGTTGTGGCCGAGCCCGTGGCCGTGTATCAGGCCATGACCGGGGTTGCCCATGGGGCTGCCGGAGAGAGACCGGGACATGGAACAGTTCTCATCTCCGCTGCTGCATTCCATACTGCTGCCTGTGTTCAGGACCTCTCTGAGCTTCTCCCTGTGTGGGGGGGCAGAGACGTGAGTAGTTACAGGACACAGCTGTTACAGGCTAGCTCAGACAGACAGCCTAACTCTCTAAACTCTGTAGATAACCCATGTCATTGTGTGTGTGTGAAAGGCTGAAGCACTAAACTAGGGTATAGGGCTGAAATTAGGTAGTAGTGGTGGAGGAGGCACAGACCTGTTGAAGTTGTTGGTGTCGGTGAAGCGTGTCCCACACACAGCACAGTTGGAGAGGCGGTCCTCAGAGTGGATGAGAAGGTGGCGCCCCAGGGAGCCTGGCGAGCTGAGCGCGCGCCCACACACAGGGCACACATAGTTCTTACTGCTGCCCATCAACGATGTGTGCTGCTCCACAGAGAGACAGGGGGACAGAGAAAGAGGGAGCAAAAGGGAGAGAGATTTATAGTCATTTAATTAGGTAGACCACAATCGTTTTCATTGTCAGTGTGTTTTATAAGCGACATAAAAAAAGTAAGGGCAAACCCCAACAGTGCATATCTAAAAATACACATATCTACAATTGTGGCATAAACATATGTGGTTAACACTACACCATCATGTGAGAAAGTACACAAATGGAAGGAGGAGGAAGTGGTTGCTGGTAAACGTTTAATTCTGTCTCAGTTACAAAACACTGGCATAACTTCAAAACTGGATGAAACATCCAAACCTTAGGTTTGACACATAACCCAGAGACTGATCACATGACTGGATCCTAATTATCCTCCCCTCTTTAGTGTAGTGATGACAGTAGGAGGTTTAAAGATGATCATCTAACCCTAGCCCATTATCCCCCCAATCCAACCGCTGAGGCTAAGGAGGCTTTGGCCCCGTCTGAATACTTGGTGCCATGGTGGACTGTCTGGTACTGTACTGTCCTCACCTGGTAGACGTGTGTGATGAGCTGCTCGGGGCTGCTGAACTCCAGGGTGCACAGAGGACACACACAGCTGCTCATCAGGTCGGCCCCCTCCTCGCTCTCCTGAGAAACACAGAGGCATCAGTACTACTGTACACTCAGATACTGTGGATGCTATGTGGAGCTACCATACAGATCTGTTTCATCAGTAATATGTATGCTAACGATTGTGTAATAATACAGTAGGTTATGTAATGGTGGTTCTGCCTACACTGAGAATGTAGGGCAAATATTAGAAGAGGATTTAATGTGTACATCTAAAGGGTGGATATGCTCATCGCTCTACAGTACCTCTATGGCTGGTCCTTGGGAGCAGTAATCCTGAATGGTAGGTCATAAGGTTGTGTGTGTGTGTGTGTGTGTGTGTGTGTGTGGGTTGAGGGTGAGAGAGAGAGAGAATTACCCTCAGGCTCCCAGTGACTCATTGACTGTCACTATGACACACTGTATGACTCTGCCATGGGTGTGAATCACACCACACAACCTGAGATGCTTTCGGTTTCTGGGGTCCGAAAGTGTGAGGATATTCTGTGAATCGGCAGTTTACAATTGACTAACGCAATTTATTCAGACGTATTCTTGTGCTGCATCGCTCTTTTTGTACGATTATCGAATAACATAATTCTGGAAAATGGACAGAGCAGGGTGGGGCAATAACCTTTCCACCTAAGTCTAGAGGGCCAGATGACCCTGAGATCTGTAGAACACTATCAAATCAGGAAGGAAACACATGTGTGAATCAGCAACCAGGCAGGCCTTCAGTGACCACACAGTGCTAGGAGGAGAGAACACCCCTCCATGGGTAACCCTGACAGTGACACTCACTTCTTTAACTCCCCTGTGGTGTGTTCTCTTGGTGGAGGTCATGTGGTCGTCAGCTGAGGTGTTGGAGGATGAGTCGTGGTTGTCCAGGTCGCTATCACTGTCTTCTATGGGGGCAAACACAGTCCTATCAATATAGACAGACAACAGAGCTAGTAATTCTCTCACGACACCACCTACAGAGAGTATGTCACATTAGGGAAGGGAAATGCCCTAAATGCCTACCTGAAATGCTGTCCTGTTGGGAATTATTGCTGTGGCATTCGCTGTCCTCAATGAAATCGTCCCTGCCATCCATGTTAATAGTGTGAAGGGGGCCTGCAAAGCCGGTGCTGTGGAAGGGCCCTGTGAACAGAGGAGTCACAGGGAGATGATAGGACCATCAGAGGGAGGGGTGAACTCGGCATATCCACCTGATTTTCAAACACAAACACCGATTTTCAAAACACAGAAGCCAAATGCAGAAACTATGGATACAACTTCCTTTCGCTGATAAATCCTGGAAAATACACCATATCACTGGCCTGCTAATGTGCCTGGACCTTGTAGGCTAACAGCTGATAAGACCCCAGAACTGATCCAAATGGTTGCCCAATCAGGCAGGCTACATGCAGCCATTTCTAAATGAACATAGGTAGGCTAGGCTTTTGAGCGTTATTCAAATGAAAATAGGCTATTCACTGTAGTTTACACCCTAGACTAGAGTTTTGTACACAATTGAAAACAATAACATTCTTCATTACATTGTGTTGTAGCCTAGGTAGGATACATTTCTGGTACCAGGGGACTGGGAGGGAGAGCACTCAGCACAGCCTCAGGAGCACACAGTGTAGGGTACCTATGATTGCCTGATGGAATAAACTTGTTTTTCCTTTCGTAAATTGACTGGATATATTCACTGCAGTATTAAGCCTAACATTGAGCTTATGAATTATGAGCTAATATGCATATGTTTCTAATTTAGGAGATTGACATCCCAAGCCTGTCCCAGAAAAAGCCAGACTACAAAAGCTTGCTGGACACTTATTTTCTTTAACCTACTAAATTATTAGAGGAGATATACCTGCTGAATGTAAAATAGGCTACAGCATTAAGAACGGGCAGGGAGTTGGAGAGAAGCCCATATTTTCCTATAGTAGGCTATTTTAACACTGGGCTACATCCTGACAAAACACGAGTGGCCTGTATATGTACCTTTCTGGACCTTCTAAACTGTTGAGAATAGTCCCAAACTGATCCAAATGGTAAATCAGGCCTAGGCTGTAGTAATATGCAGTTTTTTTGGTTGTGTTTTTTTTATTTGTTACAACATAGGACGTTTGAAAGATTATTCAAATGAGCCTACATAACATGGACAATAATTGTGTACTCAATTGATAACAGTAAAACTTTTCTTGCACTTTGACTGGTAAATATTGAGCTTCTTACTTCAGCTACACATTACTAGCCTCTCTCTTCCAGCTGTTCTCATTCACAATAGGCTATAGCAGGGGTAGACAACACTGGTCCTTGAGTGCAGCAGGCACTTCATGTTTATTATTTAATCGACCTGGAGGATCAGGTGTGTTGAATTTAGGCTATCATTAAACTGATCAATTAGCTCAGTTGGTCAGGTGTGGTGCCTAGATTGAACAAAATCCTGTAGTACCTGTGGATTGTTGAGGAGAGAAAGTGCATTGGTGTGATCACTTTTGGACAGTTATTATGATAACACTGTTGCATTGCAAATAGTTGCACAGGACAGAGAGATGAGCACAGTGAAAAATAAGACCCAAAGAAATTGACAACCATTAGAAAAATGGAAATCACTTGCAAACCACTTGAGCAATGAGGCAATGACATGCTGTAATAGATGTGCAGGCAATATGGTGTTTGTTATTGAATAGCTACATTTAAATACAGTAGGAATTACTATATTGCTTTACATTAGGCCTACATTGACGTATTAGTTGCCGTTGTCACTATGACAATGAACACACCCTGAAAGTACCGAATGGTCTGAACCAGTATCTGTGCGTTAGAGAACGCATGGTCACCTCATTAATAGGCAGCGTGCAGCAGGATGCGTTGATCGGTTGATTGACAGGTGTAGGACTTCAGAACAATAAACGTTCCTCTAGTGTGGATGCTCACCAACGTGTTATAGTTATGTAGCCTATAGTTTATCATTATAGTTATTGGCTTGGTGCCTGGCCCTTAACTCTGACAACACAACTAACGTTATTATAACAACAGAACTAGCCTAGTAGGTCTAGCGAACAGAGAACTTGAATTAAATAAATGTAAAATTACGCTTATATACTTGTTTACTTGACTTGTAAACTGTATACTATAAAATGACTCCAAATAATTGACTCTAGCTAATTTGCCACCGGCGGACTGCAGTAGAGAAGTAAAGCGAAAGTGGAATCCATCACTTCCGTTGATTGGCTGTGCCCATAACAACGTTTCAAAAATAAGGGTGGATACGATGGGAAAGTGTGAACACTACATGTCGACTTTCTTTTTTTTTTTTATGTTCTTGAAACGCAACAGACACAGATGCAAACAGGACGCAAATGAAGATCTTAAAAGGCATCGGGTAGAAGTAAATTAATATACAATTATAGTCTTATTTGTGTATCTTAAATTACAAGAGTTTGGGAATTTGGTTATATAACCTTGAAGCCCATTCAAAAACCGGAAGATCGAGTAACCAAGGCAAAATGGGCGGTCACTTTCCCATCGGATTCTGGATTGAGGCAATCCTCAATGACATAGGAAAAAATATTTATATTCATTTGATATAGTCAGGTGTGTATAATATATTGTACATGATATATTACAAGACAATGCAGGAAAATACAACCAGTAGACAAAGCCTTGAGGCATAGGCCTTTAGGCATAGGAATAACAGCCCTGGAACAGAAGATTGACAGGTCAGTAGTGCAAGGCGGAGCGTGATCATGAAGTCAGGGGAAGACATTTCTAGAGCACAGACCTGTAATATTCAACATGGAGGGCATAACAAACACCAGAGAGCCTGGTGTGTAGTCTGTACTTCAGTTACCTGGTGTAGGTGCTGACTAGCCACAAAAATCCAAGCAATCTATCACACATAGCCTACTGAAGAAAGTGCTTCAGATTAGAATAGCAAGCCTATCCAGCATTAAAGGAGCAGTAGCTACACACATAAACCCAGCATAGCTGCTATAATACACTAGTACAAGACGGTTATAGAAACACAACAGAATACATGAAAGACCTGAACCTTTAAAACATAATCATTCACCTAGCCTATATGCAGTTGACAAGGATGCGTTCATATTCACTGACATGCCAATATAATGCTGCATCAACACATTGCAGAAGTGCACGTTGACACATGCACACATAACCAGACGCCCACTTTTCACAGAAGCAGAACGAACACACACACACACGCTTTTCCAGGCATGCTGCAGTCCCAGGGGGAAGCAGCCTGCACTCCTTTCCAGTAGCAGCCTGCAAGGCAGTGTTTCTCCCTCTCTCAGTACCACCCACACACTGCACAGCCTGGCTCACCCTCTGTCCTCCCTGCTCATACGCAGCTCTGACTGTTCTATATCCATACCAGCAGCTCTGAGGGGAAGGCCAATGCCTCATACCAGTGGAGCCCATGTGTATCTGCTTAACCCCCTCACATGGTACTTAGCATTTTACAGCATCTCTGCTCATTGCATTCGTATACTATTTCCCCTCCTATCTACACCCAAGTTTGACACGATTGGGATGGGAGCACAGGACCTCTCCAGTTGTTAGTGACAGTACACTCATTCCTGAGGACCTCTCCTGTCATCAGTATCAAAACAGGAACAGAATACATTAATGGGAGATTTCATTTTGATCCTTTTTAGATATCTCAAAAGGTAAAAATATATATTTAAACTGCTACAGTTTAGATTCCATAGCCCTCCAGTTATCACCCTCTGCTTCTGAATGCAATAAATTCCCCCTCCCCTTCCTGTCCAGTCTTTCCATTCAGTTTGATGGAAGGAACATCTCATCCAGTTACCTGAGGCTGGCAGAGGTAATTACAGCCTCTGTTCTAATCCTGGAGCAACACACCACTGAGGAGCATGGTCTGTGTGTGAGAGGGTTGAGGATTAATCTTCAAGTATCATTTTTTTTAAAACTCCCCTCTAATCTTCACAGGGCTGTCATACCTGCATTAACTTTTTAGCGGAGTATGGTATGTGAAAATAGTTCGGGCACAATCCCCATAGTGATCCAGGCACTCATTAGCATTGGTAGAGTGGGTCTGATTGTTGAACTATGAACTGCTCCAGACTGGCTCCACGGCACACAGCCAATGATTGATGTGAGAGCTACCCATCCCCCACTGCTAGGGTCTGTCTGTACATCTGTCTCTCTTCTCCCTCCCGCCCTCCCCATGTCTCTGCCACTCTGATGTTATCTCTGAGTCTGCGTGTCTGTAGGCAGGAGGTGACGCAGTGTCTGACTGAATCCAGACAAAGACAAACTCATCAGCCAACAGACACAGAGGGAGAGAGGAGGAGGAAGGGGGGACAAAACAAAACAGACAAAAGAGAGAATGCCAAAACTCTACTCAAACACTAAGCAATGGGGCTCCTGTTGAATTCAAGCTCCCCTCTTTTTTACCCACCCTCTGCTCCAACACACAGTCACACAATACTGTCTGAGTCTCCAGGAAGTGCTGGGGCCCTGCCTTCCATCTGTGTACAGGCACTATGGTGTTTAGGACCATGGGAATGGTGAAACACAGACATCAGCTAATCCCAGACTCCCAGATCATTTATCACGTCACCTAATTGACAGCGTGGTATTTAATTAAGGCAAGGAGGACACTACAATCACCCCTTTTCTCCAGAATCCCTCCCTCTCTATGGAGCCCTTCTCCCCAGTGAAGTGTCTGAAATGATCCCAACTCTGCTCTCAGAGAAATCAACACAAAATGACCCATCTGTATGGCTTCCTCAAGTATGTGTGTTGTAAAGATGATACATTATAGATCCACAATGAAGACTATTCTGATACAACCTGACTATCAACGCATGCTATCAAAACGGACCTGTTTATCATCACCAACCCTTTCAGGGCTAATGATACTTCTAACAGATCTGCTATGCTTTCCCGCTACCCCAGCCATGATTGGCTCAGACAGGCTATCTGATTAGTTTTCCCATGCTGGTAATGTCTGTGCTCTACATCGAGGGACATTTCACATCAGTTCACGACACACACACACATCACTTTTAAGGATTATAATAATGTTTACTTCGATGGTGGGTTAAGAAAATGGCCAATTGTCATTTTATAAGCTGTGGTATGTGTGTGAATGTGTGAATTTGTCTTGCACCAACTGTATGTGGTCATAGGAAAGTGTGAAGGTCTGGTTTATGCGGAGGGTAATAAAAAAGACAGCTGTTATTTCATAACTATCAGTCAGAAGTAGTATGTGAAGCTTGTAGACATCACTGTAGAAGCCCCCCAAAAAACACCTTAGGATTGATAATGTGTGTTGTATTATACCGTGTTTGAACAACAGAGTTCTATGGACCAATAAGTCGAGAAACACAATGCATCCTTACTGTGTTACTGTTTCACGTGACAGATGATGTTATTAGCACATAGGGATTATTGAGGCCATTAGAGCAATACGTATTTCGAAACGCCTACCTACCTACAGCACCCAATGTCACAGGAAGGCCAAAAAGATCATCAAGGAAAACAACCACCTGAGCCACTGCCTGTTCACCCCTCTATCATCCAGAAGGTGAGGTCAGTACAGGTGCATCAAAGCTGGGACCAATAGACAGAAGCTGTTTTTCAATCTCAAGACCATCGGACTGTTAAACAGCCACCACTGACAGAGGCTGCTGCCAACATACTGACTCAAATCTCTGGCCACTTTAATAAATGGACTTAATACATGTATCACTAGTCACTTTAAATAACACAACTTGAATAATGTTATCCTACATTACTCATCTCATATGTATTTACTTTATTCTATACCATCTACTGCATCTTGCCTGTGCCGCAAGGCCATCGCTCATCCATATTTTATATGTACATGTTATATGCATCCCTTTACATTTGTGCGTATAAGGTAGTTGTGAATTTGTTAGATTACTTGTTAGATATACTGCATTGTCGGAACTAGAAACAAGCATTTCGCTACACTCACATTAACGTTGGCTAACAATGCGTATGTAACCAATAAAATTTTATTATATTTTGAAAAGGACCCTAAAGGACCTCACTGTATCGTTGGGTTCGATCCCCTTGGGTGGACTTATGTGTCCTCAGGCATCCAGTAGCCTACACTATGAAGGATCAGCAGGCCAATACGTCATGCTCTCAGTTTGGCCTTTTAACATGCATAGGAAAAGGACATCATTAACATCAGTAGAAATGTTTGTCAGGCAACTACCAAATCTGTGGTACCTAGACTATACCAGCTCTGGAGTAGTCTCCCACTGGAATTGGAGGAATGGTGCTTGCAGATAGCCAGAGTAGCTAAAGTAGTCAGTGACACTGAAAAACACCCTCCCCTAAGCTGGTGACTATGATAGAGACAACAACACTCGTGGAACATAAACTTAAAAATAGAGAAATAAAACGTGTTTTAGTGGCCACAGGCAGTGGCCAGTAGTATGACCGACATTGCTATTCTCCACTGGCTGTACTGGTTCTGTATTTAAATCTAAGATGTCAATGTGGAGAGCTTATCCAGAGAAACAGAAAGTACACTCAAAGCAAAAGCATGTTGTACCTAGTTTAAACTGACATTTTACGAGGGACAACATCTTAAATGGATTCTGAGACCAGTAAGGGTGAAATCTGTCCTACTCTCAAGACTAACATTATTTGCATTGGTAGGCTATATCATACTCTCAAAACAAGAGTTGAAAACAGGGACCAGCATGCCACAGCAGGTGTTCATGCAGTCTCAATCAAAGAATCTTCTTAAAACCCACCAACATAAGCTCCGTTAAACACATGGAAATAACTATCTGAATAGTTTCCCTCAGTGAAAACGACCTGCGCACGCAATTGTGAGGTTGTCATCTCCATACAAATGTGAATATCATAGTATTAGTAGCCTAATAATGGTTAATGATAATTTGTTTGGCTCAAAGATACAGTCGTCAGTGTCACGCGCGTCGATTCAATGTATCATCAAAATTATTAAAATAGTGCCGCTTGTATCAACGATGGTGATTGACATTGTCTTGCAGTTCACAATTGCAACCGTGGCAAAAACAATCGTCTAGTTAGATGGATGGAAATTATCCTCCTCACTACTTTTCAACAAGTAAAAATGGCAGTTACAATATCTTAGATACCTACAATTAACTTTGAAGGGGTTGTTCTGTTTTCGCCTGGACATATTATCCCCCACTCCCGGTTGGAAAAAAATCGAATCTCCTCCTAGCCCAGACAGATTTGAAGATTCCCCTAAGCAATCCAGCTGTATTCCGTAAAGGGACTCCCTTCCGAGAGTACAACAATAACACTTAAATTATTGAAAATAAATACCAAATACCAGTTGATCAAAATGGTCTAGCCAGGCAGAGATGAACACAGCTTACACCATTGGTGAAAGTCGGGGTCATTTAAATGAATACAAAACAAATAGCCTAAACAAAAAAAATAAAAGCACAAATGGCCTGGTTACAATCTGATTCACTTCAATTTAAAGCACTCTCCAGTCGATCTAGATAAATTTTTCAAATGATAGAAACTGCGATAGGGTCCTATCCAACCCGGACTGGGATGTTATTTGCTCAGCCGCCCCGAGCAGCTACAATCCTGCGTTGCTGTAGCTTTGCCAATGCACTGCAACGATACATAGGCACAGCTTCTTCTTCTTCGGTTATAATGAAGTTCGCACATTTTGTTTGCGCATGCCGCCATCTACAGTGCGGTAGTGTGTGGTCGATCATGTACTTTTGGTGATACAAAAAAAGGGGTGGGGGGGGGTTGGGGGGGAATAATTAAAAATGAACCACCAACGAACCCTACACCCATTTCCTTTTTTAAATCACCACCCCATTCCACTACTTTGACCCTAACTGACCCTACACCAGGATCCCATGACCAAACCAGAATGTGAACAGGGAAAAACTTCCATCAAATAGTTTGATGGCTTGGGAGGACAGGACCTACACTACTGGTACCAGCATTGGGAAACCCATGATTTCTCTGGCCTTTGATGGAAGTTTTCCCCTGTTCACATTCTGGTTTGTGCATGGGATACTACATTTTCTGGAGAATATAGTGCCTCCAAGTATGGGAGTGTACTATTGCTTCTGCCAAGAGGTCTGGACCTCTATGGCACATGTAGTAGTGTGCTCGCTCGTCTGAAACCTGGTGACGCTGGTTCAAACACCCCTCCAGTTGTTCCTATTCAATCTATGTCCAGTATATTTTCAGATGGCAGAAAGAAATGTATACTTCATTAAAAAAAATAAGCTAAGATGAAGCCCATGTCCCGATTGAACTTAGTGCGGAATTGTCAGTAACGTACACTAGATGGAGCCCACACACCTCACAAAATTACAAATGTCATAATATTACATGTCGACGTCATCACTGTCCGCCACGAGGTGAGGTGTGCGAACCGCAGCACGACGTTGAAAGACAATATTACTCATCCGCATATTTCGGACACATCTAAATACAACAAAATAAGATACAACAAATAGCTACTTAGCTATGTAGAACACGAGTCAAGCAAAATAATCAGACTGTTGCGTGCTATAATACCAATACTCGAAGCGTGCATTAATATCTCTAAACATCTCACAAGTGTAGCTAGGCAGGCAGGCATATGCTAGCTAATGGGTAATTTAGCTAGCTACTACTAGCTATAGCATTATTGCAGTGGTAAAATAAACATGTTCGTATAACCAACATGCTTACATACATACCAGCAACCCATGTTACTCACTCAAATTTCACATAGCAGTGTCGAGGCTGGTGGATTTACTAGCTAATTGAGAGTTCTGTAAATAATTTGCGCGCTCGCCTGTTTGAGGTCTTCATTCCTTTCTCATTCCACAAAACGTTGAAGTTTTGTTTTTTTCAGTGTAACCCTACGCCTGCGGTAGAAGTGCTGAGGCTAGGAGAGCCACCATTTTGAATGTCTGGTCTGTTCCTCCCTCCGTCGCAAATAGAGAAGATTCCAGCTATTTCTGGTATCAATACGGCTAGTGAGTATAACTTTATACAACTATGTCAGTTAAACAGAGTTGTTTATTTTGATAATAGCTGAAAAATCAGCACGACTTTGTCTTAAACCTTGGTTACAATAATCCATGTTGGCGCTACATGATCGGAAGTGAGGCTGCGCTAACCAGCCAGTGTACCGGGGGATTGTCTGTCAGAGAAGCGTTAGCCTGGTGTCGGCTAGCTGGTATGCTTACCTGATCTGTACTTGTGCGATCTTTAACCTTATAAATCTATTTTTATACTGAACTTTTACTTGTCTACACGCCTTCAATGTATGTCAACATTTCATTTGGTTATTTGCTGTGTAACTGAAACGAGATGTACCGGTAGGTATGTAGGGCAAGGTAACTAACGTTATCTAGTTGTTAGTTAGCTAATCCTACTAGCTAGCTAACCTGCTAACTAAGTCAGTGCGATGAAGGCCTCTTCGTGATTGCGTAGCTAGCTATCTAGCTATGCTCTGTATGTCCACTTGCTAAAAGGGTTTACTTATGTCTGAGAAATTTAGAAAGCTGTAATTGTGCCATGCTCGTCCTGAAATGGCCTCTGCTCGGACGTTAGATTGTTAGCTTGTTAGTGCCAATGCTAACTAGTGGTGACGTGACAATGCATAATATATTTGACAGGTGTGATTAAATGTCCGTAAACTATTGTGTTCATGAGATGACTAGCAATTTAACTCTTTCCGCGGGCTTGTGATCTACCGTAGCAAGCTAACCACCCTACCCAGCTAACGCGTTACTAGCTAGCAAGCTACTCGGTATGCATAATGTAGCTATATACCGACCATTGGTACCGACGTGTAAGTTACCTAGCTATCTACTTTAGCTAGCCAATTATGTTAGAGCAATACCATGTTAGAGCAATACCATGATGTGTTCAAGTTGAACTGTAACGTATACCCACGCTTCAAATAAGGTGTGTGTTATACCTAGCTTGGTTTCTACGTGGTTGCAATGAAGTCAAGGTTACTAACGTTACTTAAGCTAGCTAGCAACTATAGTATTGTTGCCACTTAACGTTAACTAGCTAACGTTAGCTACAATACTCACATACTGGTTGTGATTATTAGGCTATTTTATGTGCCATTACAGCCATTGGGTTGTTTTATTTGAGCTTGCTGCAAGTTCTTAAAATATGTTTATCCTTTTGAATTGTGATTTCCTAGTTCCCTTTTGTCACCTCTTCTGTCAGTCGATTCTCCTGAAGTCAACATCAGTGTCATATACTCAAAGACTTGCTTTTTTCATTGCATATTATTTGCATTAAACCAGCTGAAAAGTGCATATGTTTGTACCTGCATTTTCAGCCTATTCAATGAAAGCTTTCTGTCTACAGTACACATATTGGTAGGCCAATACTTGGCTAAACCATGTAGGTCCAATGTTTTGTATAAATGTTCTGTCATACTACTTGCAGAATAGTTTTTTTTTGTTGGAATGGAGGTAGCAGCCTGCTGTATCTCTATTTTTTTTCATTCAGACTCAATCATGGACACTCTTACTGACAGTTGTGGCTGCTTTGTGTGATGTATTGTTGTCTCCAGCTTCTTGCCCTTTGTGTGCTGTTGTTTGTGCCCAATTATATTTGTACCATGTTTTGTGCTGTTATGTTGTGTTGTCACAGGCAGGTCTCTTTATGTAGTGTTGTGATGCGTGTTTTGTCCTTATATTATATATATTTTTAATCCAAGGCCCCTGTCCCTGCAGGATATCTTTTGGTCGGCCGTCATTGTAAATAAGAATTTGTTCTTAACTGACTTGCCTAGTAAAATAAAAACACAACCAATTAAATATCTTGGTGAAAGCTTGGCTGAGCAGTGACAGCAAAATGAGTGGCAAAGAGAACAATATGCTGAGATATTGTGTTGAAAGGAGCGGCCCCTCTACAATGGTGGCTTCAGAATTGTTTCTGTAGCTTAATGAACTTCATCTGCACAACTTTGGTTAAGGAGGAAGTAAATTGTGGCACATACTCCAGTTGCTGTATTATTGAATAGTGTCGGCGTTCTCAATTGGAAAGAGCCTCATTGCTGGTGTGCGTTGTCTCTGGACATTGGAAATTGTCCCCAGTGGACTCTTCCGTGTGTTGAGGTTGTTTTCTCTTGCCACTGGTTGCTAGGCTCTGCAGGCTTGTGTATCTTCCAGAGTCTCATGAGAGGAATGGGCAATTCCATTCACACAGGAAATCTGCCACAGTTGGTGTCAGATATGATCCCTTCTGTGGCTATATGAGGGTGTTGATAACATTCAATATATCATTATTATGTCTTCCTTTATGCCCATTTTGTTCCCAAAGCAGTCTTAAATAACATGATCAAATGCATCAGTATGCATGTGGAGGACAATAGCCTAATGGAACTGGGATAAGTTCAGGGGAGTTTGAGATCCTCCCCCTCTAATTGATCAGGATAATGCCTCCCGTCAGTCATTCCATTTGACAGAAATGTTTTTGGCTTGTTGGCTGTTCAAGCTCCTGTGAAATATAGCGGGGCTAAAATCTGTAGCGTGGCCACACAGCCAAACAGTACTGTTTTTGTCCTGGGAGAGGAAGGCTGAGCAAAACTGATGTTGGTGAGTGTGTCTCCTATGGTCTTCCTAATCCACCTGTTGTGCTCAACCCGTCCTCTGTCGAGACCAAACGCGTCTTTTGTGCCAGCTTTTGGGGACATAATAAAGAAAATATAATGTCTTACATGTTGTAATTAATCAAATAATGTGTGCTTATAACAGTTATTGCAACATTGTAGTAGAACAGACATTTCATAAGTCTTTGTTAGTCTAGCAGAGACTGGATTTTCCATATTTGTTGTGTGCGCACACTTAGGAGCACATAGGCTGATTGGGGCCTTTGGTTACTTGTCACAGGAAATATAAGCCTTTGTTTTGCTCGAGTTATTAAGCCTCGGTGACAGGCCTGAATGTGTGTTATGATTCATGCATTAAAACAGATTGCTGGACTATAGGGTGTGAATTACTTGTTGCAGTTAATTGTATTTTCCTGTGCTATCTGGGAGTGACGGAGGTTGCTAATGCGTTGTGCCTAAGAACACTTCTTAGCCATGACGGTTTACCATGGGTTCTCATCTATACTGCCCAGTTTCCATTTGAATGTTAATGGAAGGGAGGGAGTCCGAGTCCACCTGCTCTTCTGGAATGTGCACTGACCTTCCGTTGCACTTTGATCACAGTGAATTCTTACATTATCAACATACTGGCTTGTGCAACTATGCTCCTTTCTCTGCACCTTCCTTGATCTATTTAACTTCCTCCAGACTCCACGGTAGGGCTGGGCAATATGGCCTAAAAATCTTGTGTGTGTGTTTTCTTAAACAAATGGATATTCACAATGTGTACATTATATGACAAAGTATGTGGACACCTGCTCGTCAAAC